>NC_140045.1:2709190-3285871 GCF_963513975.1 Fringilla coelebs | reverse complement strand
CCCGCACCTCACATCTCCCTCCACCCCAGCCCCCTGCCCAGCTGAGGAGCCAGTGCTCCTTCCTGCCAGATGAAAATTAAAGCCACTGCCTGATGAAAATTAAAAGCCTTAAACTTCCTAATGCCCAGGACTGATTTAAATTATTACAGCTAACAAATGACCTAATACATAAAAATGGAGACAGCTACCAAATAGATCTGTTTAAATGAACACATGGAGAAGAGATTCCATTTGGCTCCTGCACCTGAAACTTCCTATTTCCTAATGCAAACTAAGCAGTGGACAAATAAAAATGAGGCTGCAAAACCAGCATGACCTCTTTAAGCTTTAATTATTCATGAGAACTGTTTTCTTCTCTGCTGAGATTCAGAGCAACACATTTGAGCAGGTTCCTCTCAGGTTTATGGGAGACGTACGTTCCTCGTTACACCAGCTAATAAATGCAACTAAACACAATGACCCAACAATATTTGTAGAAACAGCATTTGGGAAAATGTGTTTAATGAATCAGAAGAGCCTTAATCTAGTCAGTCTTGAAAAGCAAAACATATCATGCAAAATTACAATGCACCAAAGCACAGACTCATAAATATTTTATGGTCGAGATTTCTGAGTTTACTTTCAGCATTTCAGGATTGTGTTTTACTATGAAATGTCTCTACCTGCACTGGGGAAGGACAGTGGTGATGGGAGCTTTGAGCAATCCAATTTAGAATCCCAGAATTTCCTTTAAATAATGCATTTGAGAGTCCCAGCCCTTCCCATCATCAGGCACATCTGTAACCAGAAACGCTCGCTGCCTTCTGCTGTCCTGGGATGCCATGGAAGAAGCCAGGAATGTTTAGAGCTGGGAGGAGAAAACCAAAACGTTTTCCTTTTGCTGGGAAGGCTGAGCTTGGAAAGCAGGGGAGGGCCAGTCTGTCACCCCTTGGTGACACCTCCTGCCAGGGCCAGGCAGCAGCTCAGGGAACGCCGCCATGCCCAGGGGGAGAGTCACAGCTCCTCTCCCCTTCAGACACCTCGTCTGGCGTGGTGCAGAGCTGACAGCTCCTCATTTCCACCCAGTGCAGCCTCCCCTTCCTCTCAGGAGCCTGGGTGGGCTGTCTGGGGCCGGCTGCCCCCAGGGCAGCATCCCTGCAGACGGGCAGAGGCAGCCAAAGGGCAGCTCTCCAAAACCCGCTTCACGGGGCCGTGCTCTGGTACTTACTCAATCTTTACAACTCACTGAGATGCTGCCAATATATTTTTGCCAAGGAGACAAAAATACCTCTCTTCTTCCTACTCCCTCAGCCTATGAAAAATCTCAGTTGTGTGCGCGAAGAGACGCTCTGTGTGTGTGTGCATGTGGGAATATTTAGAGGGAGGAAAAATAGAGTTTCTGTTAACTTATTTTCCAGTTGAAAGTCTGCCTTGTAGCCAGGGGAGCACTGTTTTCATTGGTTCTAACTTTGGGCAAAAAAAGCCTTACTTTGTGCTGAGCAGAAATGGCAGTGAGGGAACTGGGAGCGAATCTTTTGACTTCTCCATGGTTCGTGTTCTCTGCTTGAGGATGGATGCCTGATGGCTTATAAATAATCTGGGGATTTATGGGTCAAACAGCCCTGTATGAGCAAAGCTGCCTTGCAAAGAAGAGAGGCATGATCCTTTCAGGGTGGTGGGGTTCAACTGCCCAGGGGTCTGAGAGGTTATTTCACATTTTAATTAAGACTCTTCCACCCAGCTGTGGTTTGAAATTCCAGCTTTGTTTTCTGAGTGGTTGGAGTCCTTTAAAGCCACCTGCCACAAAAAGGAGGGACTGGAGGCTTTTCCTAAGCTTCCCAGCAACTTTGCTCCAAAAAGGTGTACTCCTTTTCCCTCCTTCCCCTCCCTTTCCCCCCAGACCTTGCATGACTTCAAGGCATCAAATGTTAATGAAAGTTTGCCAGGCTCCAAGGGCTGTGAAATGGAAGTTAAAAATCCTGCACTATGGGATGGCTCTAAAAATACTCAGTCATGAAGCATCACCCAGCTCCAGCAGCTCTCCTGCACCCAGCAGCATGCAGCAGGGCTTTCTGGACAAAGTTTGCCCAGTGACTGTGGATTACTTCTGCTCTGCAGACTGGAATCACCGGGTTATGGCCAGCAAATACCTGCTGGGAGGGAGGATCTGCTGCACCAGTGAGCTCTGCTGCTGCTGCTGCCAGGGCAGGGCTGGGCTGGGCTCTCCTGCTCTGCTGACTCCTCCAGAGGGCTCAGAGATGGGATGTCCATCCCTGGGGATGGGCACAGCCCCAAAGAGCCCTGAGGGCTGCAAAGGGCAGGGCTGATGTCAGCCTGCTCACCAGGAGGCTCCAGCTCCTGACTCTGCCCTTCAGCGTCATTCCTTGTCCAGGGTGCTGGGGTTTGCAGGCTGAGCTTTGACTTTTTAGGCACAGCATCAGCTAAACTCCTCTGCAGACCTGCTCCTGCAGGAGTAGGAGAGCTGTGCACCCAAGAGACATCAGTGCTTTTCTGCAGCAGCTCCCCACAATCCTAGCAGACATAACCTACAAATGCTGGGGGGCTCCAGCAGGGGTATTGCCATCCCCTTGCGCTTTAATGCGGTTTTTCTTGGATTTTTTTTTTACTAACAGTGTTCTCATGAGTGAGAACCTGGGAGCTGCTTTTCCCACACCTTTCCCAAAGTCCTTTCTCCCCATGAAGCAGAGGAGGAGCCTGAGCTCTGTGGCTTGGATGGAGATTTGAAGCCCAATCCCAGCGCGGTGTGTGAGCTGTTCCCATCACAGGAGGAGCCAGGGAGGCTGTGACAGCTGCACCTCTGAGTCACACAGCCTGATGAGCCCCTGCTCCCAGGGGACAGCACTTTGCCTTTGGCCTCCAGTGACTCCAAACCATGGCTCAGAGCTCAGCAAGAGGTCTGGACCCCAAACTCTGGCTGCTCCCTGATGACCCCTGCCAGGGACACTCAGCGTGCAGGGGCACAAGGTGGGGTACATGATCCAGGTGGGTGCAGAAAGTTCTGTGTCCCCAGGCCTGGCCACACTCCAGCCCTGTGTGAACACATTGCACAGGCTCAAATTGCTATTTTTGAGCCAGTCACTAGAAATAATTCATGTATGTGCAAGTTAAGATTCTGCTTAAAAATCTGCCTCAGAAACTTAAAACCTGAGACATCTACAGAAGCAGATGCTGAATTTTCTTTTACAAGGTTCTTTCCAGCTGTTATGGTAAGCTTAGAACCTCATCCTGCATTTCTTCACTTTAAGGTCTTTTTTCATTCAAATACCTCCAATTTTAGTTCTGGCAGGAGCAGGGGCAGGTGCAAGTGTTGTGAAGAATCTGCCCCTTTTACTGGACTAGATAAAGTCGTGCACCAATCACTGAGATCCATTATAGTCCTTAAAAAGAAAGTTCAAGTCATAAATATTCGACTTTTAAGGACTCAAAAATCAATTTCTGCCTATGTCATTAATTTATTTGATGGTATGGATCAGGTTTTGGAAAGCTCAAGGTGCAGGTTTGTGTTAACTGCAAGCAACAGTGCAAAAGGAAAATGCTTTTTTATCCATATGAGTTTCTGTAAAGTGTGTTCTATCCTTAGGAGAGTAAATATAACACATAAAAAATATGTAATCATTTAAACTTTGCAGGAAAAGAGGCAGGAGTGATGGGAACCTTTGAAATGATAAATGTATGGATTTATTTCACTGCCACTGTGGGGTTTTAAATTAGTTTTATTTTTCTTTTATTTCTCCTTGCCGACAAGCAGGGCTGCACTGCTCTGCAGATCTAATGTTTACAGATAAGGAAATATGGAAGGTCAAAAATTCTATTCTTAGTTATTCTTGTATAAGGTAATCTCCTTGTGCTGGTGACAATGCAGAGTGATCTCATGTCGCCATGGGTACCTGAATCATTCCTGTCTAACAGCAACATTCTCCATTCCCAGCCCCTCCCCTCGAGTTCTTACGTGGAAAACCCAAAGATATCTCCAAGAAAAGCTTCGTGTGTGATGCAAATGATGGACTGGAGCAAACACTTCCCTTTGAGACAGCGCCCTTGCCTCCCTCATGCACAGCTGGGGTGATGAATTACTTTGCATTTGACTGTGACCAGGAAGAATTTTGCCAGGAATGCAGGCTGAATCCAAAGTGCTACCAGTGTTCATTTAATCCCTGCAAACAAACACCAGAACTGATAAATTCAGAAGGGTAACTTTGTCCCCGTGGCAGCAGGGGATGCACAGCAAACTGAGCTGAAATCCAGATTTTGGGGGGCAGAAGTGACACCAGCATCTGCCCATGGCAGGGATGAGGCAGGGGAGAACAGAAGTGTGGTGAAAAGAAGATGAAAAAAACACCAGAAAAAAATTAATTATGTCTTGCCATGTCTCTGTAGGTTCAGCTCAGTGCTCTAATACCCACAGGATGTAGCTTTCCTTGGCTGTTCTGGAACATCTAAAGGGAAGAAAAGAAACCAAAGAGGAAGCAAAGGGGGCCTTGGTGGTGACAGGGCTCCAACTCTTTGAATGCCAGCTCTTCTCCCTGCTGCAGCATGGAAGCTTTTGGTCTCTGCTTTGAGCCAATGTGGATGGATCAGGCACATGAAAGACCAGCAGCAGCAGCTCCTGGAGGCTGCAGCAGGGCTGTGGATCAGGACTTCTGCCTTTTCCTACAGCAATGGAAGGGACTGAAGTCTAAATCTGGGTCTTTGTGCTCACAGTCTTGATATGAGCTTATTCTAAAGGGAAAAAAGAAACCCACAACAAGAAGAAAAAGAATTCTCTCTGGGAAGGGGGACTGAACAGTGTGAGCTGCACATTCTTCTGAACATCAGGATTCCTTTTTTACTGAACCATTTCTGACCTCAGCAGCGTGCAGCAGGCAGGAAAACCAGGTTGGACTTGCAGCTTCTGGTGACAGAATAGAGGAAATCAGATAAACCAGCTTGTACCTACCACCTTGCTGTGAATTAGGGCTGTCCTTGTGTTTCACTTTAGTACAATCAATTTTCAGAATAAAAGCCTTTCTTCTACACGGCCAAGGGGTTTAATTCAACCCTGTAATAAATGGCTGGCTAACAATGGGCCAAACTCAGCTTGGATGTTGCTCTAGTTAATTAAGAAGAGTAGCATCAGGGCTAAATTTGGCAAGGAGTGTGAAGTGACTGCCTTCAGAGGCAGGGAAGAAAAACCCTTGCTTAGCTCACTGCACCCAGCTCTTCAAATGCAAATTAACCTGTCAACATCTGCATGCAGCCACCCAGGACAGCTGCAAAAAGGAGCATCCTGCACCCAAAGGAAGGGCTGGGAATGTTTAGTTCCAAACAGCTATTTTCTAAAATAATTTCTAGTAAATAAGAATACATTTAAAGTGGTAAACTGAGCATCTGCTGCATGAAATGAATGGAGGACAGCATGTGAAAAGAAACATATGTCAAGTATGCACTTCAGATGCATTGACTACTTGCCTCCAAAACACAGAGAATTTAAACATATTTGCAGCAAACACACACACAAAAAAAATTTTGCCTCTGCAACCCAAAGAAAAGGCTCAAATAACAGCACAAGTTCAGCTTGGCCATACCTTGCCTTTCCCACGGTGGAAGGGAGCAGTTTGTTGGCTTTCAGCTGCTGCCTGGCTCCTTTTCCTCAGGCACCTGTCAGGAATGCCGAGCCCAGGCAGCTTTTGTTTGGAGCAAACAATGTCCCTCTACCAGTACATTTAAAAACCCAGAAACCAAGGCACTGCTGCAGCCAAATCCAGCAGATTTGCTTCACTGGAGGGAAGACAGAAAAACACCCCTGTGCCTTTTCCAGGTGCCCTGCCTGCAGTGGAGGAGATGGGGACATCCTGCCGGGGATGTTCGCGGAGCCGCTCCGGCGCTGGAAGGGCTCTGCTGGTGACTCAATCTCTGCCTCCAGTGCCCTGCAACTCAGGGAAATTGCATTTCAATATTTCCTTCAGCCCATTATCCTCAGACAAAATCTCTGCTGACTTAACTGAAGCTCTTACTTGCAAAACAAGTACAGGGCAAGGCCCCTTCAGAGGAGGAGAGGTTGGATTCCGGCTCTACAGGGGGAAACTCATCCTTGTGGGAATATTTTTCAGCATCACAGGGCATGGGATGAACTCTGATGTCCCCTTTGTTTGGTCAGGGGAATGAAGAACCTCTGTTCCAAAGCTGGGAGAGGTGTGCTGTCTTTCTGTCTGTCTGTCTGTCTGCTGAGGCTTTGCTAAGGGTTTGGTTCTGCAGCAGTAATCTCGTGGTGCAGCCATCTCCTGTGGTCCCCTCGGGAGGGAGGGGAAACAAGCCATGAGCAGCTTTTGCAGAAACTGCTTTGCTATGATAATGTGGTGTAATTAAACAGGACTCAAAAATCCCAGATTTATAAAAACCCATGGCTTGTACCAACAATTTTACTCATCTGTGGGTTTTTAGGCTGGATCAGGGCTGAGCAAAGAGATCGTGAGTAAAAGATCTTTGACTCAGTTGATGCAGTTGGTCCTGTTCACCCTGGCATGTTGTAGCATCTTAATAACACAATTAAGAAGAAAAAAAAAAGAGAGAAAAACCTCTGGAAGATCTAGAAACCTACTGGTTCTCAAGGAGAACCTCAAAATGGAGGAATCTCTTCCTGTCCCTCCTTTGCTCGGGTTTGCTTCATTATTTTTTTCCCTCTGATCCTGGAAGTTACATTTCCAGGAGCGAGGAGCTGCCATTGTACTGGCACTGAACTGCCAGGGCCCAGCAGTGGGGCTGGGGCTGCATCCCCTTGGCTTGCAGGGCAGCTATTGAGAGCGTGTCCACATGGCAACAGCAGTGCTGCTCCAAGAATTTCATTTCCACGGTGCCCCTGGAATCTTCCCTGCCTTGACATCTTCATTGTTCCACAGAGAAATAAAAAATAAAAATCCACGGGTAGGGTAAATGCAGTGCAAAATACAGAACACCCCAGGACGGGGTTACCTAATGGTTAATTTAGAAAGGAACATATCATTAAAAACGTATGAAGGTGGCTACATATTGATGCTGGATAAATATTTAAAGGGATGCCTCTCGTAAGGGCAGAGTTCCAAGCTACACCTAAAATAACGTGTGTGAAAGAAAATTAAAAGAATATTTCACCATTTGGACTTGTTTAATCTGCCTTGGAAAGGCTTTTTATGCCCAGCTACTGAACATTAGTATGGGAAAGGAAATCAGAGAGAACTCTTTTCTGGTGTAATTCTACCAAAGTCAGCAGAGTTAAACTGAAGATGATTTTTCTGGCCTTTTAAATAGAGTGTAATTTTCTCCATGGGTAGTTATTAAATGCTATTGAGAGAGACTGCGGCTGCTGTTGGAAGGGCTTTCTGGAGAGGTCACTCTGTCCCATGTGAACAGCACCAGTGAAAAACCAGGAGCTTTGTAGGTTTTACAACTTGAAGAGTTCCTGGAGGCTCTAACTCCACCACACGTCACTGCCTGACCCAAAGCTAAGAGCACACATCTATTCTGAGTTGAGATATCCTGGCTTGACATCCACTCCTACATCACAAGAATTCTGCCTGTAGAAATTGCTTAAAATATTGGAGGGGGCATTGCAAAAGATATTTGTGTGGACATTTGGTCCATCTCTGTCAGGGAGGACATATTCCTTAAATACACTTTCCGAGGCTCAGCTGCTCAGTCTTGACATTTTGGGGCTGTTGGGGTTTGTGTGCTTTTCACCAGCTCTCCTAAGCCCTGGCTGAGGTGGCCATTCCCTGTCCTTGTCATTTGGGACCCAGGTTCCTGCAGCCTTGTCTGCACATGGACCAGTTTGAAGGGTGCAAAAATGCCCAAAAAGTACCTCCAGCATGGACACAAGGCTGAGTAAGTCCTAGACTAAAAGGTTCCTGTTTTGGGGGGCATTGGGAAGATGTCAGGATCTCCCAAAAGGCAGCTGAAGGATTTGGGTCTCCTGTGGATGGCTCTGTCCCCCACACGGAGTGCTGAGCCAGGTGCCCAAAGTGTGGGGTTGGGCAGGAGCCAAATGGGTTTTCTTCCTGCCTGCACAGCTGAGGACTCTGCCCTCTCTTGCAGAAATTAAGCTCAATCCTCAGGCAAGGCAGCAGCAAAATTTGGATCATAAATCAAGATAAATCTTGGTTTTAATGGGGGGCAGAACCCAGAGAATTATTTAGCCATTTTACAAAAAGCCTAACATCCTCTTGGGATGAAATGGGAACACATGAGACCTCATAATTTATATATGTATTAACTTCCCACTGGTGAAATTAAAATGCAAAATAGTGTCTCTAAACAAAACTGTGAAGCTCTGTCCCTCGAGAGAGTTAAAAATGAAATGGGCAAAGCATCTCCCACAGGATCTATTCTTACCCTTGTAGGACTTTGGGCTGGATGGTAGGTATTTTCTTTCTCACAGCCACAATGCTGAGCTCCAAGAAAGGATTTGTCTGTGCAATACAGTGAAGCCCAGCAATAATTACCCATTGTGCTCTGTGATGAGCCATCCCTTTGGTTCTTCAGTAACCCGTGCACCTGGACTTTAACTAAAACCAAATAATATGCACAGAAAACATTTTTATGTAAGAGGAGGTGAACATCACTAAAAATCAGAGAGCCTTTGTATGGCATGCCAAACTGCTGAAGCGAAAAAATGTCTTCAGTGAAAGGGCTCAGATGTGAGCATGTTTCAGTGCACAGCTCCAGGAAAAACTCTGATAATAAATGTGAGCTTGTTATCGTTGCTTTTCAGTGGGAAGTAAAGCCGGAAGCAGGGTCGTGCTGGCTAATTGAAGCTTACATTTCCATTCAAGCACTGCATTTTAATTATAAACTGGTGACACAAGTGTCACTTAGTTCCTACCCTGTTTTAAGTGTGCACACGTATAAAAAATATTTTCGGTTATTAATTTATTCTTGTGATCATATTCATTATCCTGCATTATGTCTACCAGGCACGTGTCTAATGACATGTTTGATACACGCTAATTCTTATGCCTCTTTTAATACTGAGCTTACACAGACATTTTAGGCTGAGCACGGTGCCAGTTGGCCACCAAAACAGGTGCACATTAATGCTATAAAATCAGCATTAGGAGCTGTGTACCCATATTCTGGCCAGCTGCAAGCACTTGCCCAGCCCTTCTGGGGCACAGCAGTCATGCCAGAAAATGGGATAACCTGTGGGAGAAGCTGCATCTAGTGCTGATGCCTGGAGATGCTGATGGTGAGGTCCTGCTGCCCAGGTCTGGCCCTGATCCTGGACCAGGGTCCAGCTCTGGCGTGGGAGCTGAGCGTGCTGGCTCTTTGTGCGGCCAAAGCCCAGGGTTAATGCTTAAAATTCAGGTGGAAAATTTCTGGCCTGTTTTTCCTTCCCTATGGGGTTTTTGTGCCGTGCCCAAAGAAGGTCTCCAGCTAGAACGCTGCCATTTATACACAGAAATTAAAATAAAATGAGCAAAAAGGTCACTGGGAAATGGCTACCAAGAGACACCAAGTAAGTCATTAAAAACTCAGAGCAGGAGCACAAGTGAAAACAAGGGAAATATCCCTAGAAAGCAAATTATGAAGGTAAACCTCTTTCAAAGGCATGGATGGAACAGGATAGCTGTGTTTTTCCCCTCTTAATTTGATACCAAACTATAAAGAGGATTCTGTTTTAATAAGCGCAACCATAGCGAGACGCTGCAAATGAATTGTTCGAAGGGCTGTAATTAGAAGTGGTGCTGTGAGCATCATTCCTAAATGCTACATGGTTTACTTCAGGTCCTGCATCTTTAAGGATCCCAAAGCACCTCGGAACTCTGTCAGCGCTAAAGGCAAGGACAAGAGCACAGCAAAACGTGCAGAGCCAAGGAGAAAAGCTTCCCATCCTCTGGAGCAAACCACGGGATGTTTCACCTCACAGTGAGCAGGTACTGGCATAGTCTTGGATAAGTATCTTTTGAAACACTCAAGTAACTTAAAAACAAAATGAAATTTGGCTGACTCTCAGTGCAATGTAAGCTTGGATAGAGGTCGGAAGCCTCACCCGTTGGAGAGTCTGCTCACTGTCCTGGAGAATCCTTTGTCTACAGACAGAAATGTGTTTTCACAGTGGGCAGAGCTGGGGGGATGTGGACCAGCTCTGATCCAAACACAAGGTGAGAACATCCAAGCAGCTCCAAGCATGAGCCAAGAAACTCAGCCCCTTGCTATGTTCATTGGCTTGGGTTCAGTGTGCAGAGGGGATTCGGACTGGGGCTGTCTGTGTCCTACTGCTCCATCTGGAAGGGGTCAGTCTGTCTGCAAAGAGCCCTCTGGTGACCCCCAAACCACTGTCATGGCAAATAACTGAGCCCTGCAGGCTGGCAGAAGGACCCAACCGGTTTGGGTTAGCAACTCGTTTGTAAGAAACATTTCCAAACTGTGACTGAGCTCCCAGATTTAATAACTGATGTTTTATCATGTTTAGGAGAGCTCTGCTTGATACTGACATTTTCCAACAGCTCCCCTAATAAAACCCAGTTGAAATAGTCCTGAGCTCCAGCTGTACAGAATAACCTGCCTTCAGTCAGGCGTACATCAGGTGGCAGAATGGGAACAGGGGATGTTAAACCTGGGAGGAAGCAGAGTCTGGGGCTCTCCCTCTGCAGTGGAAATCAAATTCCTGAAGTTTTGGTAGTTCACAGCTGCCTGCAAATCACCTTCCCACACTCAGCAGAGCCATATCTGGAGTTTAACAATCCATTTTGGGCTGTTGGCTTCACTGGCTCCAGTAACAGGGCTCTGTTCAGTGAATTTGAGAGATTCAACCCTGTTCACAATCCCCGTGGATGAAAATGTGATGTGACAATGCAACTTGCTGTTTCATCATCTGGCTAAAACCAATCCAACACACAAAGAAACCAAGTCTAGCGAATTTTGCATTAAAATATATGCATTATGTAAAGGAGCATTGCTATGGCTTACTTGAATTTAGAATATCCACTGGACAAAGATGATTAAAGCCCACTACTGCCATTAGTGAGTCATGCACGGAGGAGTATCACAAACTTTCATATCTGGGTACCTTTGAAAGCTCAGCCTAAATAGTCACAAGGTCTTCCAGCATTGAGAGTTCGTTATTTCATCTGCTTGCAGGCAGTTGAATGCTGGGGGCTGAACTCTAAAAAACCCCAACAGCACGACAATTCTTCCAACACAATCATCCAGTGCCTTGCTATCAGCCATCACTGATAGCCAGCGAGCTGTGAGATAGGTGTGCACAGCTCTGATAGGTGTTTGCTATAAGTTACAGTTTAGATTTGATTACATTTAGGCAATGTTCCTCTGGCAAGATCCTATTTCAAGTCATAATTGCAACATGCCATGGTTTCTTTTTAATGCCTTGCAGCACCAAGAGATAAACTGTGCCTCTGGGATGCAAGGAAGACAATAACAGCCCCAGTGTTATTGAATGCTATATATTTGGACAGGAGAAAACATCCAGTCATCCATATTCCACACAAAACTGCATCATTTAAAAAGTGTAAATGGGAGACAACTGATCTGAAACCCCGGTAGAGAATTGGCAGCGACTTAAAAATGGTTTTTAACTTAATCTGAAAAAAAAAAACCCTGGCAGCTAAACAAGGGTGCTAATGCCTGCCTGAGCTGGGTCCCTCTCCCACTCGAGCAGGGGATGTTCAGTGCTTCTGAATATCTCAGAAACATTTGGCATTATCAAGCTAACAGGACTGGCTAAGTGAGAAACATTCAAAGGGCACAACTAAGTGGCACAATTCCAAAACAGCAATTAAAAGGCGGAATGCTTGAAAAAGAACAATAAAAGAGGTTAATTTGTATCAGGGCTTGGCAATTGGTACAGGAAATACTGTAATTCCATAACGTGCTCTCCCTTCACCCATCTCTTCATACCATGACTGTGTGTTTATAATCTATCATTCCTTCATGGATTACATTTGACAAGAAATGACTCAATTCAATTGAAGACGAATTTACAGGGTTATTTGTTAAGTAGGCAGGAGCCTGGATAAACCCTGGGAAACAAGTAAAACAGGCAGAGAAAAAGAGAACCCAGACTCTATCTTCATAAGTGATTACATGTTTTTCATTGGCAGAATGACACAGAGATGGTCAAGAGTTAAGAAGAGTAATTAAAAAAATCTTAATTTTCTACCTAGGGCAGTATCTACTTATTTTCTAGAGAAGGACTCAGGCATTGTCATCGAAGAGCTAATTTCAGAGGTATCTCTTTAGCAGAAGGAAGGTTACAACATTTTGGCAAGGGGAGGAAAAAAGAGGAAGAGAACAAAGATGTTGAGATGACAGGATGCCACGGGAAGGAGGAGGAAGAGGGGCTGCACTATCTGCCAGGCTAAATCAAGAACTGCTCCAACACTTCCACTGCATTTGACTCCCAGCATGCAACAACTGGCAAAAATGCCCCCAGCTCTGAAGGGAAATCTAGCAAAGTCTGTCTAGGCTGGGCTATCCATCCTGCAGGCAGCTTGCCCGGAGGCTGGCTATTTTGAGATAGTAGAATGGCTGCTTGTCATTAATATTATGATAAATCTCAATATAGAGAAAGCTTCAAATGTTGCTGTGGTCCCCAGCACCTCTGTGTGCCCCTCAAAAGAGAGAAAAAAATACAAGCTGAAGTCCAGGACAGAGCCACCTTCCATGTTAAAATGTTGAAGATAAAATGACCTGATGTACTTTGGGAGTGGAGACAAATAAGTAAGGGAAAGAACTATCTGGGAGTAGAAGAGGGAGGACAAAATATCCTGCAGTTTAACTGATCAAAACCCACTGAAAAAGTGAGAGGCTTCAGAACAAGGCAGAAAAAACCATGAAGTCATGCCCAGCACTGGTGCTGTCTGCTGCAAACACCCTTTTGTTCTGAAGTCATAAATGTGTATCAGCCTCTCAGACATATGGGCAGTTGTGCATTTATCCTGTTTATTTTACTACTCCTGTACATACTGCCTTGCCATCTGTTGGGAAGAATTTGGATGCTGAACCATAAGTCTGAGACATAATAAATACCAGTAAACAGAAATCTAAAACGAAGATAAGCACCAAGTAATGTTTGGAAGCAGGATGAGTTTTTCAGTTTGATAGTTTGATTTATTTCCTGAGATGAGTTTTGGCTCAGAAAAGAAGGACCAGCAGGAAAAGGTCCAATTGAAGGGACAAATCTGCGATCCCTTCTCTTATATTGGCTTCATATTGGCATAACTCCACCGCCTTCCTAGAAAGCAGTTAACTTTATGTAGGTGGAGAATCAGACTTAATCCTGTCCCTCAAGGAAGACATGCTTAAACACCAAATATTGCATGTATAAAACATAAGTTGCAAGCAGAACACTTCAAGCCCAGTGCAAGCCGTGTTCCTGCATCTTCCCCGAGCTGGGCAGCCCTCTCGCCGTGTCCCAGTTTCTCCACATCTTCGTTTCCATTTTATTATTAGAATGAGAGGGAGGTGGGTGGAAAGGAAGCACAGTTATCCCTCCTAGTCAGGGCCAGGAAGATAAAGCAACTGGCCCCAGATCAAGCAGGAAATCTACCAAAGCCCAGAGTCACAAGCCCATTATCATCATCCTCCTCCTCCTTCCTCTCCGTTTTCAGTTTGGGGATACAGAAATTCTACAGAAATTGCTGCTCTTTAGCACATAAACCACAGAGACGCCAACTAAATATCTGGGAGCTGAGAGGTGTTAATAACAGACTTCAGATTACACTCAGTACCTAAGTACTCCTGCCTCCTCAAAGGAATTAGAGATGAGATAAAAGCACTTGCTTCTCTTCCTAATATTTGTTCTCTTTTTGCTCTGTTTCTGCAAAAATGCACAAGACTACAGGATGGAGACATCAGGTACACTCCCCTTCCCCTGAGTTTTTTTATGAGGTGTTTTGTACCTGGCAAGACTGACTGAAGCTACAGGTGGGACAGCACGAGCTGAGCAGAGGTGACACTGTGTGACCCAGCAAATGGGACAGGGTGTACTGGAGGAATAATCACTGGGCTGAAATTTCACTGGAGCAAAAAAAAATACTTTGCTGTATTGACTTGTTTTACCAGTTTACACTGGTGAGGGTCAGTAGAGCTTCCAGAAGGAAGGGCAAGCCCTGGGAGTATCTAAAAAGAGCAATAAAAGCCCATTAAAGGTAACAGCTGCTGGACAAAGCCCAAAAACTGCATGACATCATTGCAAAGGTCCCCACAAACCCCAAAATGAGTTACTATGGCTCTGACAGATCCTACCACAAATGCCATCTGTCAAGTCCTCAGAACATGCAGTGTATCTATATACAGAATAAAACAGAAACTGCAGCACAACACAGCCACGAGGATCCTGTTTGTACAACCCAACGCCTCCTTGACTCTTCACAAAACATTTCTGAAACCTCCCCAGAACAATCCTGAAACCCAGGTGAGATTAATATCCTCCACATTGCATCCTGCACAGTAAAAAAGAGCTTTACAGCTGGATTACAAATGTGCTTTCATTGGTTTGCAGCCTTGGGGGAGCATCACTAATGCACACAGAGTCCCTGGGATCTAAGTTTTGCACTGGGATATCTGACATGCTGAGAGCCACGGAGGAAAAACCAAAACCTTCGTGTAGCCTGATAGCTCCCTACTGGCTACAGAGTAGATCTAGCTCAAGAAAGCAAATTAATTCATTAAAGTGACATATATTCAGTCAATTAGCTTCAGATCCTTGTTTCATAGGGCAGGGAAGAATGGATGTTTTGTGACATCAATAAGATCATTTGAGAGCCTCTGTATAAATGTTCAAAGAAGTGCATTGAGGAGACACATGCTTTTTTTTTTTTTTTTTCATTTGAGAATAGATAATACCTTAACCCATCTTCTGCTGGCAGATCCTCAAGCACCAAATTTCTCAGTATTTTTAAGTATTTTATACAATGGACAATATTTCAAAGGGATTGAGCTCTGTGTCCATAAAGGCAGCTCCAAATTCAGAAACTCTAACAAATTGAATGCTCCTGAAAAAAAAATAAAATTAACTTAAAAAAGTCACTCCATCAGTTGCCAGCAAAACTGCTCTGGTTCAGCCAGGGTAGCAAAGCTGACACTGGAGTGCTAAGAATTGCTCTTAAAAGCAGTGAGTAAAGCACATGGACTTCTCAAGAGCGTGTGTTTTACCAAGGCAATGGAGATCATGAGCAGGATGTATGGAATGAAAGGATGCAAACATGGTCTGCATCTCAGCAGAATCCTTCACTGATGGGCTTATGTTTGTGTTGAAAGATTTCATGTGTTGAAAGCTCACTCTTCCAGAGTGCAATAATACATATATATTGTCCTAGAAGCAGATTACAGCATCACAAAATAAGTTTTTCAGAGCAGAGACACCCATTTGGGTATTGTCCATTGGTGACCACTTTTCTTTCACAGTGTGAGCACAGGCTCATGTGCCTGCACAGACTGAGGACAGCAACCACCTCTTAATGTGCCTGTGGACACAACCTCCAAGGAGGTCATGTCTGATCTTAGAGGGGTTTAACATTTGCCCTACACCAAATAACACTTCGGCCACAGCTTTGGAATAAAAAGTCTTCATTGTATTCACAAACAGTGGTGGTGCTGGAGCTTCATAGCTGTGCTTGGAGAATACTAAGGAATATTTATTCTTTTTGGATGAGCCATGAATTTGCAGTATTGATGGACAGCAGCCTGCCTTTATTTGCTTGCCTCAAACGTCGGTATAAGCATTTTTATTTTGTTTTCAGGAGTCTCCATGGAAGCGGCGCATGCGGGTGCCGCAGTTCCCGTGTTTGTGTGCATTCATCCAAGCTGGAAGACTTGCAAATAATTGTGCAAATGTGCATTTGTGCAAGTTTTCAAAACCATAAATGATTTACTCGATCCTTCCTCCCCATTATAAATGTTCCAGGAAGGACACGTGGGCCCACGTGAATTAAATAGCCAATTGCACCACTTGAAAAGTAAATGGCAAACAGGGAATACTAAAAGCAGCAGACACAATGGGTTCAAAGAGATTCATGTGCTGAAGTGTTTAATAAAATACTCTTTGAATAAATTTAAATTACAAGTACATTACTTGATTTCCTATCTTGATGTCACAGAGCCTGCAGAGCGCTCTATTGTGAGCTGTCCTATTAACTTCAGCACGATTGTTCACCGAGATAAGCAGTTCAGTGGATAAAGTGGTGTTTTTAACATTGTTTTTTCCTAGGCAAATGTTTTAATCAGATCCTCCTCGTGAGTAAGACCAGGCTTAGGAAGCTGTGCTGCACATTTCCCATAGGAACAGGGGCTGCTGGGAAGTCAGAGAGGTTTAATCTCTGGGATTAGGCTGACCACAGAGTGGTTTCTCACAGGACACAGCACCTGCTGGGTTTGCAAGACCTGCTCTGCACCCAGGGACCCAGAGGTGCTGGCAGCTACCACGGCTTGAGTGTGGGACAGAACAGCAGGCACCCAAAATGGGGCTGGTTTGCTCTCCTTGTGAGTTTGTGGCCTGGGGTGCAGGTCTCAGGTGGATTGGCCGTCAGAACCTCCCTGCTCTGGTGACATTTTAACTTCAGCTGCTGAGGTCGCAGCTCTTGTGACTGTCTTGGGCCCAGAAAACAAAACCACAGCTTTGCCAGGGAGCCCTGGGCCATCTTCAGAGGCTCAGCCACTTCTGCTCCTCACATCCACACCAGGAATTATTTCACTTTCCCACCAAAGTCAATTACCTTGGATAAAACTTTTAAAAATCTGCGCAGAAACGGCGCAATTATTTAAAATCCACTCAATGAACCTCCTACCTCCACCTCTGACAAACACACTCAAAGAACAAAATTGGGATTAGACAGGCAAGAGTTTGAGTGATGGATCATTAACGCTGCCTCTTGAGTGACTAAGCTCCATAGTAGTATCAACTACTAGTGCTGAAACATGATTTCATCCCTGCAGCTCCAAACAAAGATCATATGCTTGATCCCTAAGCTGCAGCACTCCAATTACGACGCCAATTTGTTGTAAAATATTGTTTCAAAGAAAAAAACAGGAAAACATTGAGGAGCAGCTGATAATTGAATTATGAGGTTATCCTTTTACATCCTGTTTCGGCAGTTTTGTTTGAAATCTTGGGACTTGGGCTACAGAACAGGTGATTGTTCATAATCCAGCATACAGGTTAATTGATAGAGCTCAGATACATTTTACTGGGAAATTTCAATTGACCTGAAATTTGCTCAGCAAAATGCTTTATGTATGTCAAAAGCAATTTCAGAGGCTGTTAAAGGCATTTTCAGCTTCTGCACATTTGTGTCTCAGATTTGTCTTTTTGACATAAGAGTGAAATGGCAATAAAGACCATTGAAATAAATTAAAGAGGTTTTTACAATTATTTCTCCAAAACACCAGAAGATTTTTAAAAATAGGTTTGAATACAGACCAGTTAAACACATATAAAAATCCATAACTGAAGCTATTTTCCTGCTATGTATCTCCTCAGAATTGCAATATTACCTTTAGATTACTAAAAGACTCAGCCACTTCAAATGAGCAAGGCTCTGAAATGGTCAAGGGAGTGTTGTTTTAAATCAGCTTCTAGAAATGGTTTTATTATTTTATAAAACAAAGGAATGGTTCCATGTTGAAATCCAAGTCCCATGGCATGGTTTAAAACATGAATAATTTACTGTATCTATAGATTTTATCTTACAAAACAGAACATACTGAAAAAGGAGGAGAGAATGTAGTCTTTGCTCCTCAGCTCTGTGAACAGATGACAGCTTTCTCAAATTGGGCATTCTTAGCACATATTTGACAACTTTAAAAATTGTAACTTTATAATTTGATTATGAGCATTTGAATTTTGAGCAGAACAGCTCCCTTGCTGTCAGATTGATGTGTCCCATGAAACGCCTTTTTATCCCCCAAACTGATGGGGGTTTGAGCTTCACTGGCACACACTCCTGGGTGCAAGTGTTCAGAATCCCCTGGTGGGTGCCAGGAGGGCACCACTGCTGCCCAGTGATGCAGCCAGGCTGGAGCTCGGCCCTGGTGCCTCAACACTGCCCGTTGCCCACAGCTCCCCTGACTGCTGCTCTCCTGAACAAAGTTCTGACTCAAGCCCTGGTGAAACCAAGGAGAAATCCCACCAGTTTCAGTCAAAGCTGCACTTCCCTTCTGTGAATGGTGTTAACTGGGAGACCACACAGAAATCCTGACATTGGGAAGCTCAGGGATTTTTCCCAGAGGTGACAGGTCCAGCCTAGCTGAACAAGCTCAGCAACTCCTGCAAGATACAAACTTATTTTCCATGAAAAACGGAGGCTGAAGACACTTAGAACAAGCTCAATGAAGATCACGAGATTCAGTTCAAGTGGAGGATGCTCAGCATCTCTCAAGCAAACTCAGGAGCTCTCAGATGCAAGCCCTCATTTTCCAGGTGCCATAAAAGCCCATGCTGAGTGTTAGATTTCCTTTAAGAGTCATAAAGCCAAGCATTGCTATGACCCATAAACCTTCACATTTCAATAATTCTTTCTCTCTTTAGCATCTAAAAATATTTCCTTTTCCTACAGCTCTTCTATGTATGCCTACTATTACTAGGTAGCAAATCTGGTATTTTAAGAGAAAAATCATGTTACACTGTAGCCTTAAATCATTAGCTGTAGGAGAAGATGAGAACAGACGTGAGAATGAGGTGTTTTCTACCACGCCACAGTCTGTTCTGGGGAGAAAAAAAAACCCATCTAAACACAGCTGCGACTCTGAACCGGAGCTGGGCTCGTCTGGGCTGAGCCGTCTGTCAGTTGGAATAAAGCACAAAGCCGGCTTTGCGAAGTTCCCGTGTGCGGAGCCGCGCTGATGGAACGAGGCGCGCTCAGCCCGCCCGCCGAGCGCGTCCCTGCGGGGAGCGGGGCTCCGGTGCCCCCAGCCCCGAGCTCGCCACAAGTCCCCAGCCCCCTCTGCCCTCCCTTTCCCCCACACGCTCCTCCAGCACCACGGAGGCTCTGCCGGCCGTTCTCAGAGGGAACGGACCAGCAGGTGAGGGGCTTCAGAGCCGCCGTGGCCACGGCCCCGCTGCCACGGTGTCCCTCCTTTCCCGGGGATGCGCCGCTTTCCCACGGCCGGAGCCCCGCGCCCTCGGCTGACAGATGTGCTTTCCCAGCTGGGCTTTGCGACCTGCTCTGCCAAATGCTCGAACACCCATGTGCTTCTTTGTCCCCGCAGTTACCGCCGCGCCTTCTCCACAACTCCATTTTCAGAGCGGGAGCCACATGCTCGGCCTCTGCGGGGAGCGGGGTCCTGCTGCCCAGCTCAGCCCTACAACACCCATCTTTTTATTGTTCCCACCCTTCAGCCTGACCCTGGGGCTGTATCGAGGAACCCCGAGTCCACGCTGAAGCACCTGAGCGCTGGCAACACCCCCTCCACCCGAGCTCCCGGTGTCTCTGTCTGAGGGCAGACTGGGAGGAACTGGAGTTCCCGCTGTCCTGCCCGAGAGCCGTGTTTGAGCTCCAAAGCTCCTAAAGCCAAAGTCCCGGTGGGAGGGGGGAGAGGGGGGACCCAGTCCCGAAGCCTGCAGGGCTCAGGTACGCCCCGAAGCACCCAAAGCCCCGACCCCGCCAGGAGCCCCCCGAAGCCCCGGCGATGGTCGCGGAGCGAGGTCGCCCCCCTGGGCAGCGCTCCCCTGGGCAGCGCTCCGCATCCCGCCGCCGGTTCCCATGGCAATGTCGGAGATGCCGGTTGCCACGGTAACGCCATCCTCCTCCTCGGCCGTGTCCGAGGCAGCGGCGCGGCTCCGGCCCCGGCTCCGGCGGGGCTCAGCCCGGCGGCTCCGGCTCCAGCTCCTGCCGGGCTCTGCCCGGGCGCTGCCCGGCGGCTCCGGGAGCGCAGCCGGGTCCCCCCGGGGAAGTTGCTCGCCCCCTCCCCGGCGCGGCCCCGGTACCTTCGAGGCAGCAGATCCTCCAGAGCCCCGAGTGCGTGAGATCGCCCCGCGCCCGCCGCGGCGGCCCCTGCGCCTCGTCCGTCGTGATGTTGGTGCCGTTGCAGATGTGGGCGCTGGAGTAGAGCCAGTAGTCGGTGCCGATGGCGATGGCCATGAGGCTGAAGGCTGCGAAGGCGCCCACCGTGGTCAGCAGCATCTGGACGCCACGGTCACACCACACCATGGTGCTTCATAGTCCCCGCACGGGCGCGGGGGGCCGCACGACACCGCCCGGCAGCCGCCGCGCCCGCGGGAGGCTCCGAGTCACGGGGCGGGGGGCGGGCCGGGCGGGGGGAGCCGCTGCCGCCGCCGCGGGGCCGGGCTCCGCCGCCGGCCGCGCCCCCGCGCACCGCCCCGGCCGCGCAGGCACCGGCCACGGGCGGAGGGAGGCGGGCGGGGACGGAGGCAGGCGGAGAGGGAGGGAGGCGCGGCCCGGCCGTGGGCACCGGAGGCGCGGAGCCTCCCGACCCCCGACGTGACGCCGCCCCGCCGGGGAGAGCC
This sequence comes from Fringilla coelebs, assembly GCF_963513975.1. Taxonomy (NCBI): domain Eukaryota; kingdom Metazoa; phylum Chordata; class Aves; order Passeriformes; family Fringillidae; genus Fringilla; species Fringilla coelebs. Next base: position 3,265,437 of record NC_140045.1, on the reverse strand, counting down.
CGGCCCCGGCCCCCGGTGCGCGCTCGCCGAGCATCGCTCCGGTCCTTTGGTCTGAGCGGGCTCTGCCGCGTCTGACGGGTTCCGTCCCGGGAAGCGCTCGAGGCCGGTTGGACGGGGCTTGGAGCTACCTGGTCTAATGGAAGGAGGTGGGCTTTAAGGTCCCTTCCAACCCAAACCATTGTGTCGTTCTATGAAATTCACAGGGGATGAGGGTGTGAGTGTGAACCAGGTTGACTTTCCACCCTGCAGTGCTCCAGGATCTGTCTGGAGAGCAAGGAGGTCTTGCCCACTCTAGAGGTGCAAAGCTCTGCACCTTCACTGCTCTTTCTCGGGTGGGTTCTGCACACCTTCCTTCTGCTGCATGGGCTGCCCTGGAAATCACCGTGGAAACGGTGCCAAACACGGTGGGGATGGGGCGTTGCAATTCCAAGAAGATGCCCACATTGGCAGGGAGCTGCAGCAGAGCCATCAAGGGGGTTTAGCCATGATTTCCTCCTGCAGCCTCACTCCGCGATTAATTACCCGAGCAGGTTGTAGGCAAGTGTTTGGGTTGCTGGTTTGCTCCTGTTTGGAAGGGTGTGGAGACAATTCAGCACCTGAAAATATTTTCCCATGGAAAACCAAGGGGAGAAATATCTACACCATTTTTGTCGCGCTATCTTGTCTTCCACCCCTCACTCTCATCACCGCGAGTTGACAAGTCGGTCCTGCCTCCACCTCATGCAAGTGACAAGCCAGATGAATGGGAAGGCTTCCTGATCAGCTAATGCATTTGTGTGGAGGGAACGTGGCAGCACACCAGTTTTATGTATATGAATTAGGGAGTGGGAGGACAAGAGCTACAAACCTCGAGAAATACAGTGCTCTTGCCGAGCAGTGCGTGGATGGCTGCAGGTGCTTGTGTGACTCCAATGCTCAGCATACCAACGCAGAGAGGCTTTTCAGCTGCTCGTCCATTTCAGGAAAAAAAAAAATCTGGGAGAACAAAAAGCAAATACAAATTAAAAGCTGGTCTTTATTTCGCAGAGACCTCGGCGAATTGCTCAGACATGAAGCCCATAAACATAGAACAGCTCCAAAGTCAGATGCTTGGTTTAAAAATGTAAATTATGCTTTTCTTTTCAGTTGTGGTTTGTAGGTGTATCAGTGCTTTTGCAAAAATCACCTTCTAAATGAATGTCTCCATTAGGGATGGAAGAATGAAATCAGGTAAACTCAAAAGCAGAGTGCAAGCTCGTTCTGAAAAACTGGATCGAGCATTTAAGTTCAATGAGGTTCAACAAACTTCTCATTTGAAATATATGTACCTCTGGGCTTTGGGGGTTTGGACAGAGGGGGGAAATGAGATACTGAAACAGCAGCAGAGAAGCTATTTCCATAGCTTTTTAAACCTATTGAGCCCTAATTAATATTATTTATTTGTATTACAGTATTTGTATTGCTGGGAGAGACATTTATGGCTGGAGCAGGGGGAGGGCTGGGTGGGCTGTGCCCAGAGCAGGGATGGCACTGAAATGTCCTCCTTGAGCACTCCCAGTCCAGATGTGCCACAGGACACGGGGAGGGTGGTGGCTGTTCTGGTGGGCTCTCAGCAGCACACACAGCACCAGGGTTTCCATGGGCTCAGGGCCACCAGCCCTGCAGCAATGCTCCTATTGACTGGGCAAGGTAACAGCACATTAACAGCATTTATTAATAAAATATCTTGCTCCTCTTCCTCCCCCTCCCAGTTTTGCAAAGAAGACATCTGTTTCTGTTTCTCCTGCCCTGAGAGAAATAACTTGGGCTCCTGAAGGGTTACAGAGCGGCATCCAAGGCAGGCAATCATTTTCTGCCCAAGCTATCTTCTTTAGTTTAAAAATGTTCTCTGTTCTTTTGAAATGCATGAAGTAGATTGTGGGAGAGCTAATATTATATTCCACTACAGAAAGCTGGTGGAGTATTTTACATTGATGTCTGGCTCTAGTGATTTTCTAAGGATTTTGAATTCATTAAATCCAACCATTGAATAATCTCCATTCGTGGCGGAAGGAAGGCAAAAGTGCTTATGCTCTTCAACAGCAGAAAAGCGTGTAGTCTTTTCTTAAACACAAAATCTCTCTGACCCACTGCATGCAGCACAGGTTGCCCACCGTGCCACCTTTGATTTGCAGGCTTTGCTTATGATACAGCCTTATAAAACTGCCATTGAATGTAGCAGCAGAGAGCCTTGGCAGGGTGTTTTGCACTGCAGTAGCCTCCTCCGTCCTCAATCAGAATTAAGATCCAATTGTTCCAAGCTCAGACCAGAGGCAGAAGCTCAGGACAATAAGAAGAGAAAGCCCCACAGCGTCTCCCTGTAATTCAGCACGACAACGTGCAAGGACAAGAGTCCAAACCCAGAAATAATTTTTACCCTGGAGAAACAGAATCTTGAAACAGAATTGTTTTGATTCCTTGACGTTGATGTTCAAAGCTTTAAATGAAATCTTGTGCCTGATCTTTTTATTTCTGAACTGAATAACAGTTACTTTGGAGACAAAACTTTGGCTTTAACTGAATTCAGTGAGAGCTGTCACTAATAAAATCCTGCCCCAGAGACACCACTGATATCAGAAGAAAACTGCAAGATGTTACCATTTAGCATTACTGCTGCTAAGTGTCAAACATATTGAGTTTAACAGATTAGGCTTTCTTATTTTTTTTTTTTTAATCTATCATCTAGAAAAATAACACTAGCATTTCACCGAAAGAAACTTTTGGAAATTGCTCAAGAAGAACTCGAGAGAGTTCTTTCTCAGAATGAAAATAATCACTTCAATTAAATAAGGCTTTTGATGTAGATACAGTCTAACCATCATCAAAGCCTGGAACAGATATTTCATCCTCCCTTGTTCTTTCTCAGCTTTTAGCTCTGTGCATGTGAGAATGAATTTTAGCATCTAGGAATGTCCTAAAACATTAAGGACGTCTATATAATTGGTTATTGTCATCTTCTGTGGGCCTTGATGTCTTTCCTATCTAATTTGATGCTGATATTGGGGAAAAAAAAATCTTTAACAACCTCCTCCAGATTATGCTGTGTATGGAGAACTGGATGTTTCATCCATTTTGTACAGTGTTGGATAATCTCCTTTTATCCCCAGGGCAGTAGTGGGATTTGGTTAAACCACCAGCTCAGCAGCAGAGGACCTTGGAAGACCCTGGGAAGTGGCAGAGGGTGTCAGTGGGTCACAGGTATGTGTAAGAAGGAGTACTACTAAAATTGTTCCTGGAACTGTTATTTCCATGCACTTTGGGTCAGATGTTGCAGATTACTGTGATATCCACTGAACTGCCTTAGGGGATCCTTGCAGAGCTGGATCCAAAGGATCAATCTCACACATTCTGCAGTGAAACAAAGGTGGAATTCACTCACATTTAGTGGATCCCCAGACCCAGCTATTCCTTTTATCACAATTCATCATAAATTGCAAGGACATTGTGCCTTTCACCTCTGAGGACCCTGCTCTGTGCAGAGGGCCTTCTTTCTGCAGCAAGGCTGGCAGACAAGTCGCCATCACATTTCAGAGTGCTCACTCTAGGAAAAGGTGAGCTTGAGTTTAATTTGAGGCATTATAAGGCTGGATTTCTTTTTTAGTCCTTTCAAAGAGCATCTGGAGTAAGGGCAAAGAGTTTCAGATTGTCCTTCAGAGCTGAACAAATGGTCATCTTAAAGGAAAAATATTGTCATTCCTTGACACTTTAGGGACAACAGCTTGGCCTAGATTCTATTATTCCTTTTAATATATTAAATATTCCTTGGCTTAGTCATGGGAATCAAAGCAACACAACTGCTTTCTAATAAATAAAATGTGCTCAGGAGCAACTCTGAAGCTTTCCAGATAACTGCATTTTGAGTTTGCCAGGAAGCCAGATGCTGCTATTGGAAAAGTAGCTGCTATGGTTTGTCATCCGAGCCTAGAAATTGATACCCAAGAATGATATGGTGAGGCAGACTCGATGACAGCACTGCTCTTTCTATAAATAATCTGAAGAAAACTTTTTTCATTAAAAAAAAAGAAATGTTTTTTGTTAGAGACTTGCACAGCAAACCAGAAAATTAAAAAGGATAGGCATGCTGTGTTTGAATAGGGCCAACAAAAGAACATGATATACGCAATTTCTAGAAGAATATATAGCAGCTCTCACACATTTTTACACTACATAGGCTCTATTTTTCCCAAAATACCAATAGTTATGAAACTCATTATCTTTTTGACAATGGAGAAATGGAATATTATTCCTTTACTGGTTTGATCATGTCAAATGTCAAAGCAAATTATGAATGCTTGTCCTTCAAACACTCAGCCCTCCTGGTAAGATATTTAATATCAATAGCATTCACATCCAGCCACAGAACAAACTAATATTGCACATGTCTCACAGACCTAAAGCTCACTGTGCCTGTTGCCTGCCATGCAGTTCCATGTCTCAAGTCCTTCCTCCTGTTCCTGTCCTCAGCATGGGGAAATTCATTGCAGGGCCAAATGGCACATTAAAAATCGCCTGGAGAAGGAGTTAAATCCATGAGCAGGGGTTATTTGTGAATTTAAAGTGTTAAAAAGAGAATGGGAGAAAGAGCAAGTGGTTAATAGGGGTTTTGATTTTCATCATACTGCAAAAGCTTTGGAGAGGAATGTCCTGATGAGATGTTGTGGGAGTTTCTAGCACAAGAAACCTGCTCAGAGGTCAGTGAAAAAAATCATAATCTTTTCAGTGTTGGACAAACAGATGTGCTGAGTGAGGGTTAACCCAGACAAGACACTGCTGGAACAAGCTGTGTTCATTCTCAGGGCAACATCCAGAAGGAAATACAAATTCTCCTTGGGAATACAGTACAGTGATGGGGAGGGTGGAGAAAAGGAAAAATTCTGTGAGATTCTTTCATTTCACCCATTATGAGCCACCTCTAAGGAATAATTCTGCACCTGTTTGTGCTGTACAAACACACCCAGAGCTGCTCCACACAACCCTACAGGAACTGCAGCCAGGCTGGGAGGTGGGGCAGGCAATGGGATGTCCTGTTCCCCATGGAAGAGGGAGGGAGATGTCCTGGTGATGGATGGCATTTCCAAGGGCTCTCCTGAGCCCACAATGCCTGTGCTCATCCTGCCAGCACTCCTGGGCACCAGCTCCTGATCAAACACAGCAACATTAGTCTCTTAAATGGCCTTTAGAAAATAAATATATAAATCCTCTTTGGAGCAAATGCTCCCTGTCAGACCCAAGGGGGGAAGGTGCATAGGGTGGCATGGCTGGAGTCACAGGAGGGTAAAAAATGAGGCAATCTGGTGGAGAGCTCCTTGCCTCTGGAGCACTGCATCACACACAGCCCCAGAAGGGGCAGGAGAATTTCTCCTGGCCGGTGAAAGGGAAATTGCTGCACTCGGGTTGCTTTTAAACCTGAAAAAAGGGGCTTCAATGGAAGCGTCTTAGGAGGAGGATTGAGCAAAACAGGTTTTTAGGATAAGTCTTAAATACTTAAATCAATCATGATAACTTGCTGCACTGAATTTATCTCCTAAGCTGCCTAAAGTAAATTCCTCAGATCTGTCTGAATAATTTGGAGCTGATAATGCAGCATTTGAGTAGGAAGGCTGTTGGCCACTGAAAGGATTTTCTCATTAGAATTTCAGCCGATTATTCACCAGAGAAATGGTCTTTCAGGAGCACACTCCAGCAGCTCCCCTGGAAAAGTTTTATAAACACTCAGCCTGCTAAAAAATGAAATTGGAAGGTGAAATTACAGCTAGTTATTACTTCTGGGAGGTCAGGGGTGGAACAAGCAGTCACAAGTGGGTTTATCTACTCTTCCCTGTGCTCTGGCTTTTTTATTCTACACAAGACCAGGAAATCCTTTTGGATCATCTGGAGCTGCAGCCTCTGAGCACGAGTTATCAGAAACATGGTCTTGGTCAGATGTTTGTAACAGGGGTTCTGAAGAGTTTTTTTCCATAGAATCACACTTGGAGATGGATGTTGAACCAGGGAGCCAGGGCTTTGCTGGGAGGTTCCTAGCTGGACTGAGCTTACCTACACAGAGAGGCTTTAAGCCTGTCCCAAGCATTTCTCATTCCATTGCTCTTCTCCACTTTCAATGCAATTATTTTTCCAGATAGAGAAATCAGTGAGTGAGGGGAGGTGGGAGGTGAAAAACAGGGGAACTCAAGGGGAAGTTTTGCCAAGAGGAAGAAAAGAACTTGAAACCCAATTCCAATTAACGGGTTAATTGAGTCGGTATAAATGCTGGAAGAATCCTTTCACCTCTTCCTCATTTAGCAACTGTACATGGAGTGGCAGAAACACCTTTCCAGGGACCATTATGTGCCAGAAGCAGTGAGAAGAAGAGAAAGAAAAGCTGTAGCAATAATTACAAAACATGGTGTTTTAAGTGAGCTGCAAATACAGCCAGCAGAATTCCGGGAAGCCTTGCTGTCCACACTGCACTGGAACTGTAATTTGTGCTCTGACTTCTTAAAGCCACACCAATGTCTCCATGAAGTATTTTGTCTGGGCTGAGTAAATGGTAAATGGTGTATTTATTGATTTTTATCTCTCTTCACACCTCAAATGCTGCCTGTCTGCTCAGAGCCAGGTCACAGCACACTTACTCAGCAAACACCTCCTCCTTGGCTGAGCCATCAACTCCCTGGGACAGCATTCAATCAGCATAAGGTCCCAGGGGTTTCCTCTCCTCCCCTTCTTTTTCCAAGAAGACTCAATGTTGACCCTGATGTTTTTTGGAGGAAAAGCTGGTAGGACCAGTAACACCTAACATCTTGTTAATGCCATGTGTAAAAATGGTTTAAACTTGGCACAGTTTGAACTGAAGTTGCTGTACTCAACACAGTGATTAAGTACATCCATCTGGCAGCACCTGTATGTTGTGTTTAAATTCTTCCCCCATGGTGGTGTGGATTTTTGCTGGGAGTGGGGGAAGAGCTCTACAACAGACATTTATCAGTAAACTGTAAATGCAGAGAATTCTGTAAGAGGGCTTTTGTTACAGCAGCCAACATATGAACCAAATCAAAAGCAACACCAAAGGAAAACCTCTTAAAAATGTAAAAAAAAAATAAAAAATTCAGAAGCACCTTGAACCAACATGACTTTCTCTGTTCCCCAATAAGCTCTCCTCAGAAAAATAATTAGAAGAATGTGGAAGAGATTAAGAGATTCTGGTGGGACTTCACAGCCCTTCAGGGATGCTGGTGCCAAGCTCTACTGCCAGCAGCATTGCTACTGGGATGGAAGGGCTGTGCCAGGGCTGGGAGAGCACAGCCCAGCTCCTCCCTCATCCAGGGAGGGATTTGGTCACCAGCTGGAAGTGCAAGGGGAGGTGGTGGAGTCCCCATCCCTGGGTGTGTCTAACAAAGCCTGGATGTGGCACTGGGAGCCAGGGTTTGGGTGAGGGGTTGGGGCTGGGCTGGACTCGATGCTCTCGGAGGTCTCTTCCAACCTGGGGATTCTGTGAATTCTCTGAGGAGCAGCAGAGCCCCATCCCCTGGTGGGGTGGGCAAAGCCACGAGGTGCCAGCCCTGAGCTCCTGCCTTGGCTTTGCCATCCTGGGTGTGGGAAGGGCAATTCCAGGCCGAGCCCTCCGGAGCTGACGGCGCCGGGGATGCTGCCCCGGCACAGCGCTGCTCCCAAGGGCTGCCAAAGAGCATCCAGGAAACAGCAGGTTCTGCCCAAGAGAAAAGCCTCATCAGCTCCAAAGGAAAATGACTTTTGGAGAAAGACAAGGAATTGCAGCAGCCAGAGTTGTGAAAAGCCTTGACAAAATATTTAACGTGGAGGAGCAGAAAACGCTTGCCAAGTGTTAGAGCCTTCCTAATGCAGGTTATTAGATGGTTACTGCCACTGCTATTAAAAAGACACAATTTTCTGAGTGATCCATGCAGAGAAGGGCTGGAACACACCTACAGCTTTTCCATGTGCTTTTAGCTCTGCTAATGGAGAAAAAAAAAATCCTCGCATAGAAGAGTCAATTGAATAATTATTCAATTCAATTAGCAAATAAGTAATGTCCTGTTTTGTGGGGTATCCATTAAACTTGTGCAAAGGAAATTCAAGAGATAAATCTCTAGAAAGTGTTTTAGGTTCATCACACGTATGTTGGTGCAGCCAGGGTTTTTTATATTTGTAATCTATGAGGAAACTGTTAAAGAATGAGGATGAGGCTTCAAAAAGCTGAAAGGAATTAGTTTTCTACTGAGCTCCACACAACAATGGTACCATGTGACTAATTCTACAATAATTTACTTAGTAGAATGAAAAATAGCAGCAGCGATTCTGGTTGTAAATAACCCATTTTCTCATAGCAGAGAACCATTACCAGGTCAACATCTACTGTCACACTTCATGATTAAACTCATTAAAACTGTCCTGCTTAATTCTATTTTTCAAAGAAAAATCATGCCTTCAACGGGATTTTTTTTTCTTTTTTGGCCAAAGGTGCCCGCTTTTCTTGAAATATGTACATGTTCTTACACAGAACTTAGAATTCCAAAATATGAACATCTGATCCTTCCCCATCCTCCTCCTGTCACTTTCCTGTCCCCCCCCCCCCGCCCACATTCCCTTTTTTTTTGCATTATTAGCTAAACATTTCTAACGTAAATGTTTTTACCTTTTACAGGATTTTTTTTACATTTTTCACAGGTAAGCATTCCAGCAAGATCTCTGTTAACACAATGGTTTCTAGGTAGCAAGGAAAAAAAAAAGCCCACAGCATCTCTACTGCAAGAGCTGGCAGATGTTGACTTTTTCCCCATAACAGTAATGCCTCTATTAAAAAAAGTCCATTCCAGTCTTACAAGCGTTAAAATGGAAAATAAATAGAAGTGGCAAATACGGCACAGCGAAAATGCCATGTGAGGGACCAGAAATTCCAATCCCCTCTCAGAGGGGACATTGCAAGGGTAATGAGAAGATGCAGAAGCTTTTCAATCTCCCAAATCAGTCCCTGGTGGAAGATGGTGGAGGCAGACAAACCAAACGGGGCAGCAGGGGCGGGCAGGATTATTTAATGAGCATTGGCTGCTGCCAGACACCCACGGCCACCCCAGACTGCAGCCTCGCCAAGGAAAGTGCCAGAAGCCATTCCCATTTGCTACAAAGTGATGATGTGTTGGGGGTTTTCTTCTCCTTGAGACAGAGTGTGATGTTTTATTTACAGCTCCTTGCAGGCTTGTGGAGGTGGGGAAGGTGTGAGGGATCCCTGGGCACTGCTCAGCTGCAAACCCCACACAGACCTCGTGGGTTTGGTGATGGGCAGAGCAAGGGCTCCAACACCATCCTCACAAAATGATATTTTTAATCTCCCACAGGGCTGGGCATGCACTGGGTTTTGCTGTTCTCCATCCTGGGGCCAGGTAGGGCAGTGGTTGTCTGTTCCAGATTGCAAGGCAAGATGTATTCTATTGCCATCTGTATGGCAGTTGTCTGGTGCCAAGTGGGCAATGCTCCTTATCTCTCTTCCTGAGTCATCATAATCAACAAGGGGCATCTGCTGATAAGGGGCTATTGAATGTCACCACATGACTGATAAGAACCATAGCATCCCATTGTGAGATGCTCTGCCCAGAGGGAGGAGCCAAGCACTCCTACCCAGATATAACCTGGAGATTCTGACACACCAGCACAGCTCTTCTCCACTGGACTCCCCAGAGGAACAGCAGCTGCTTCTGCTTCCACGGATCTGGGCAGGAAGAATTCACCCCTTTCCTACAGGACTCTCCTGCTCCAACAGAACCACACCTGACACTCCAGGAGGACTGCAGCCCCTTTTCCAACTGGACTGCTACCAACACCCTGACCCACAGGGTGTCAGGTTGAGTTCTGACTCTGTCAGTGTTGTTCTGGTGCATTGCATTGGTTTATTTTATCCTTTTATATTTTTCCCTTTCCTATTAAAGAACTGTTATTTCGGCTCCCATATTTTTTGCCTGAGAGCCCCTTATTTAAAATTCACAGCACTTTGGAGGGGTGGGGAGGGTTTGCTTTCTCCATTTCAGGGGAGGCTCCTGTCTCCTTTAGCAGGCACCTGTCTTTCCAAACCTAGACATTGTCACATGATGTGGGGACAGGCTGGGGGACCACAGGAGCTCTCTCCCTCTGTGGATGGACAGCAGGACGTGGTTGCTAAACTTTGAAGCAAGGCCAGGTCAGTTTTTGTGTGGAAACCTGCCTGGCTGAGAATAAGGGCACAGCCAGGTCCAGGCTGCACACACACACTCTCTCTCTCCTGCCTTCTCTGGGCTTGGAGCCTGCCAGGCACCTTTTTGTTCCCCCCCCCACTTCTGTAGCACAGCCAGCACCTGTCCCCACAATCCCAACCCAGGGCTCAAGACAAAACAAGGTTGAGAGGAAAGAAAGGTCAAATGGATTCCACTCTATTGCTAAAAGCTTGGAGTAATTTGCACTGTTATAATTCCAGCAGCTGAGACAGTCAGAAAAATACATTTAATATTTCATTTTTTTCCTTGCTTTTTTCCCCTAAGACATTTTTTCCTCAGTTGAGGAGAGCACTAACAATGACTTCAATAGCAGAACCAAGTTTAAAGCCCAGATCTTTCCAATTCTGCTTATTCCTTTAAGCTATTCCAATCCCCTTTATGTTCTTTCTGCATACACACATCTGTCTTCTTCAAAGCCTTAACCATCTCTGACACACCTGACCTTTCCATCCACTGCAATGGTTGGATGCAAAGAAAAACCCTTTACCTGCAGCAAGTAACTCTTTGTTTTGCCAGTCCCACGCCTGGAAATTTTGCTGCTGCAGGAAGTAAAACGGTGAGCAGCCTTCCCTTGGCTTTTGAAAAATGGAACTGTCATCTCTTTGAGAGAAATAACAGCTTGTCTTTATTTTGTCAGACATGACTGTTAGTTATTAGAGTTGTCTTAAGAACATGCTACGAGTAGAATTAGGACAGTATTGTCACAGAAATGTCAAGAGTTCAGAAATTAATTTGACAAGATCTGGGAGATCTCAGATATCTAATTAAACTTCCTGTGACAGTTATGTTGTGTAAATACTGGAAACCTCTTAAAAGGAGGGATCAGGTAAAACTAGTTCTATATTCAATTAATAGATGTTAGACCCATTCAACAGCTGTTACTCTGATTAAACCCATTCAGTTCATGCCAGTAAATATAATTTCATCTATTCAGGCACACAAGGTTCATCCATTTTAACAAAAATATCCAATAAATGTATTGCATTAGGTAACACTGTATAATACTTTATACTATATATATACACTATATTTTTTGCTGGAGTTTTTATAAACACCCTTCTCCTCCACTCAGTGAATGACAGCATACATTGCCTTATGATAAGAGCACATGCAGTTCTGGTTTTGAAGGTTTTAGAATAATTTCTGTTGGAAAAACATATTCCATAGATGAAGGGAATTTAGGCTAAGAGGAATTATGGCTAATAGATTCTGACCTCAACAGGCTATAATGCAGGCTGGATTTGCACTCAGTAATACTTGCATCAAGCCCATATCTCATAGCTGTGTTAAATCATATCAATTCATCATTTAAGGAAGCCACTACATCCATTAGTAAATTGTTTTAATAGTTAATTATTAGCAGAATGAAAAGGATGTGATTATCCCCAGCCTGAGTCTCTAGAGGCACTCTCAGCACGTGGATCACGCTGCTGCTGCTGCAATTCCCATCCAAAGCCAGCAGTTTAATGAAACACAAGAAATGCTTCTGAAACTAAAGACCTTGGACCAAAGCTGGGCATTGGAGCCACCAGTCTGGGCTGAGAGCATGAACAGGGCTCAGACTTAAACACAGAGCTGGCCCAAGCCCATCCTCAGCCCCTCTTGCAGCCAGCCCTGCTCTGCCCTGCACGGGGAGGCTGCCAGCTGGGATGAGGTTGCTAAGCAAGTTCATCAATAGCCATTAATCCTGGAGGCGACACTCCTGCACACGAGCAGCGGGAGGGGCAGGATTGCAGCTGGGGAGGTGATTAATGACCCAGCCACTGCGGTGGCCCTGCTTCCATCAGCACCCTGAGCCAGTGGAAAGTCACCACGAGCTGCCAGGCAGACCTGCAGAGTCATCCTCGGGGCAGGCACAGGGGCTCGGCGTGAGGAGCGACCTCAGACACTGCTCAGTGCTCAGCGCCTGTGTTTGACACCGAACAATCTCCTAAACCGGCTGATTCCATTATTTGCTGCAATTTCTCGCGCTCATCACTCGTCTCCTTAGCACTGGGGCTGGCTAGAAAGCAAGCCTGTAAAGCTTTTGAAAGAAATTCCAATCATTTAAATCAATTCCCTTCCCAAAGTGCTTTCTGATTCAAAGACGTGAAAATTACGCGTTGAATTTCAAGTTCATTCTGTTGATAGCTGAGCAACGCTTATTTTTCAACTGGCGTTTTCTCTCTGCACCCTCAGCTGTTCCCATCTCTTTTCCAGTTAAACTTCACACTCACATTGCTTGGCCAAAAACACATCAGAGGGCAGTTAGCTCTGCTGGTCCTTTGGGGCCAGCAGTCACCTCTGCTTAGGTGGCCAGAGGGGAAATGTGCATCTCTCCAGCAGCACTCCCGGCGGAGCAGCTCAGTGCCACAACCCTTCATCACCAAACAAACCCAGTGAACCTCACCTGCACTTCCACTGAGGGGGCAGGAGCAACCTGAGGAGCTGAGAAAGAGGAAGGTGCAGCCAGTAAAATGATCTGAGACTAAGAAGAAAAAAGAAAGAAGGAAGACAATTACTTTTTATCTTTTTTTTTTTTTAAGTTTAGAGTGAAGGCTTCTTCTCTACAGGTTTTTCCAATGATTAAGAAAGGAAAATCCAAACCTCCTACCAGCACGATTCGTTCTGGAGGCAGGATAGGACAACAACAAATCCCATAAGCAATTTGCAGGGCTCTCTTACCAAGCACAGCCTGGCAATCTTAACTCCCCACCTCACTTCAAACAGCTTCTCTGTTCCTGGATAACCCCCAAACCCATGGTGGGTAATGAATAAGAAAACAATGGTTGTTGTTTTCCTTCCCATTCCCAACACTCACTCTGCATTAGGCTCCATCATTTCACAACTCCCTTGATGTAACACGATGTGGCAGAACGCACCCTGATCCAGAAGTGAACCCTGATGCAATGCAGAACAGATGCCTTGGACTCAAACTGCTCCTTCCTTGCCTCTCCTACCTTTGATCCACATTTTCTGCTTGTGACAGGCTGTTAAATAAATATCAGTGACAAGGCTTGGTATGCATTTGTTTTTCTGCAGCTTGTTTTCTTTTTGTTCATCTCTCCAAGCTGAGCATCTTGTTGACAAATATACACACTCCATTACCAATTAATGACTTTAGCCTGGTGTCCTCTACTCTCCTTACTCCCCAGTGCCAGTCCTACACATTAGCCTGGGTAACATTCAAAGATAATTGTGTTTTGTTTATTTGTTTTGGGAAGTAACAGCAATCAGACAGGCAAATCCCAGTCCTTGCCAAAGCTGCAATTCTGTTTTCAATGTAGCCTGCTCCAAGGAGAGCTAGGGAAGCACACGTGGCATTTGCTCAGGGTGAAACTTCACTTTTCTTTCACTCTTCATTTTTTTTTCTTCCAAGGAAAGGACATTTTTCTCAGCACTCAGGGCTTTCTGCAGGCTTTGCACATCTAAGGCCAGGTTTTCTGCAGCCTCTGTGTTTGTCTAGTCACTTTTTAAAGCTCACCCTTATTGCATACCGCACTTAATTGAAAATGTGAGGTCGTTCTCAGTAGTACACAGACTCACAGAATGGGCTGAGGTGGAAGGGACCCACAAGGATCATTGGAGTTGCACAAGAAGGTGCCTCTCCAGGTACCTTCCATCTCCAGGAGCCCCACCATGACCCCAGAGCATTGTCCAAGCTCTCCCTCAGCTCTGGTGCTGTGACCATTTTGTCAACCCCTGCGCACACATGTGGTCAGGATCCCATCCTTGTGCACAGAGATCTATTTCAATGCTTGAAGAAACATCTCATGGATATTTTCCAGTGGCCATTTACTTTGGGTACCTCCATTTCCAGCACAGTGGAAGCAATGTAATTTTTTGAGAATTGGGAACTTGGGACCTTTGCAATCAGAAAACCCAGAAATCCAACCCCCTCAGGGATCCGTGCAAATGAGGTCCTCTGTGGAAGAAAACCCATTTGATTAACACTAAGTGCAGGCAGAGATGGTGCAGCCTGAGCTAAATTCAGCCTCCTTTTTGTGCTTGCAGAGATGTAAAGTCTTGCTGAGCAGCCGTGGCCATGCTGCACATTAACCGAGGAGACACGGCCACAGTTGGCGGAACACATTAGCATCTTCCGCTCTGATAATTAGTTTCGTGAAAAATTATTGCATTATCTGTTTGCTTTCATTAGGGACCAATTGCATCCTTAAAAAGAACGGCTCACATTAGGTGCTTTTAATAAGACAATAAGCCCTGTAGTGTTTCCAAACAAGATTTAAAGCCTGTTCAGCACGTGAGTAATTAGCACAAGGCAGGTTGGAGGCCAAATGCATTATTTAGTAATGGAATTAAATTTCCTTAGAAAGAAAGGAGCCCATTAAAATCCACAAAAAGGCAGAAGTGTCGAGGCAGTGTGTTTAAAATATGCTGCAACAGAACCCTTAACTTCACAGTGGGATGTGGTTCAGATTTTAGCAAACAGGCACCCAATCTTGCAGGTCAACAATGGAGATTTTACTCCAGCTATGTCGGGAGAACAAATCCTACAGAGCCATATTGCACAGCAGGTGTTCATCTTGCAGATGGGTTGAAATCAATTATCAGCACTGACTGCTGTGCCATTGGGTAAGAAGGCTGAGATCCTCTGAATTGCCCTCAGATTGTCCCCATTTTCAACCCCAAGAGTCAGCAGAGATAGTTTTCCTAGCACAGAAAGTTCTGCCCTTACAAAAGCAACCTTTTTTTCCCCAGGAATGCGACACAGAGCTGCATTTTCCTACATGCTGTATTTTAATTTTCGTGTGGCATGAGCAAATATAATTATCAGCACAAAGGATTCAGAAAAAATAAACTATGCTTAGCAACCTCCAGCAAAACTAGCAGAATGCACTTGACAAAACTTCTGCTCTGTAATGAAATTCCTATGAAGGCATTCAGTGCTTCCAAAACTAGGACAAATTATGCTGTAAGGAGCAGAATATGTAAACGTGGCAAGGAGCTGCATTTTGTATTCTGGCTTCAGAGGGGTTACAGCAGTGTGAACGAGACCAGGGCACGGCTCACGTCCGCCAGCAGAGAGACAACGCTGGATTTCTGTGGGAATATGGAAACATCCCTTAACCAGGTCCATGTGTAGGCAGTTCTGAGAAAGATGGAGCATTGCCTCTCTGCCATGAGTACATGCAGACCCTCTCTTTTATGGCAGCCTAAGAAATAACAACAATTTTGGAGCCAGCTCAAGCACACGAGTGACTTGCCAGCTCATCCCTGTGGTAATTCTGCAAAGCCAGTGAGGCACGTTCCACGTACCAGGACCGTGATCATTTCCAAAATAGTCAGGCAGCAGTGGCAAATGGAGAGCAAAAAAGAGAGGAGAAGCAGGAAATATGGCAGCTCACTTGACCCTGGGCTGGTGGCCCTGGGAAAAGGAAAGGATGGCTGCTGATCTCTGCTGCAAGAACATGAGGCTTCCAAGAGTTCCAGGGGACCCTCAGGTTTTTCTCCTTCAGACCCCTCAGCTTTGGGGCTTTTCCTATAAATGTGGCTCTCCAGGTACCTTCGAGGCTCCAGTTCTCACTGCAAAGCTGCAGCAGAGCTGGGAGCTGGAAGAGGTGCCTGGCTCTCCCCATCAGGGCTTACAGATAAGCACTCACTGCAGAGTGATTTATGTTCCCAGGATTTGGATGTAATCCTGCCTCCCTGGGGTAGCTGTTTACTTTCAGAGCCAATTTCCCCGATGGAGCAGGAATATCCACGTCTTGCTTTTCCTCCTTTTTTTCTTCCCATCTCTGCTCAGAGAGTGGGGAAGGATTGGGGTGTTCAGCACAGAGGGACTGTGCTCACCCAGCCCCACACCCTGATCCTGGAGGGGCTCTTGCTGCCTTCACAAAACAGGCACAAAATGCAGAACATCTCTGGCTTGATATAAAATTCAATATATTGAATTATGTCAATTATATTCAATCAATTTTCCCCAAGCAGCTCATGCTGTTGACATCGTATTCTGCAGCTTGGAGTCAACCCTGTTTATTTCTCATTCAGCCAAGTGGAGAACCCAGAGCTGGCTGGGACCCCCTCACCAGAGCCCCTGCCAGACCTCACCCCTGGGCAGGACTTGTGTGCACATTTCCAGCCCACTCTAAATCAGCTTTTGCTCTGTGTTCACAGCAACACACCGAGACACAGAGATCTCTCTGCAAGGTCTGAATAAAGCTTAAGCACAAAACAGCCTGACAGTCCTGAAAGAAGCCAGGGATCTAAGGAAAATGGGTTTGTAGGTGATGCAAAGCTCTCACAGATTCACTCTGAAGCTGCTGAGCCTCTTAACATCTTCAAAACCTCTTTTCTCCTCTGGGGTCACAAAGGAAGCTGGGTTTCCTGGAAGGCAGCTTTGAGAGGTTTGAGACTCCAGGAAAGTCATGACATTAGCAAAAGTTCTGACACAGCTGCTTGTAAAAGCTGGAGATTGAGCTCTCTGTAGTCATTCATCCTCCTTTGAGGCTCCTGCCCTCATTTCTGAGCTGTCCACTGCAGTGAGGAGCCATCCTGCCAGTGCTGTTGGACTCCACAGGCAGATTTTCTGCTCTTTTTTTCCCACATTGACCCTTCAGGCATGTTCTCCAAAGGCAGCAGCAGCATCCCAGGGGATAACTTCAGCTGTCAGTGCCAGCCTGGCAGCAGCTGGGCTGGGCAATGCACAGCCAGGTTGGCATGGGCAGGCAAAGTCTCATCTTCCATCCAGCCCCACTCCCCAGGAAAAGCTCAGAGCCCCAGCCCAAGCTGCAGTGGCAAAACCTCAAACTTTGGGCTGCAGGTCATTAAGGCATGAAAGCATTTCACCACTTTAAGAGTCAGTTTGGGTTTTTCCAGCACCTAACCTATTTATGGAGGGCCTTGGAAATTTGGCCAAAAGTGGGTGTGTGAAAAGCAGTTTTACATCAATCCCTCACCCACTAAGAGCCCTTTCCCCAGCACTTCCAGTGAGTTCAGCCATAGAGCAGCTAACAATTGTCACACCCCAAAACCCAACCAGAATCCTTGGCTGGGGAGAAAATGAGACATTTTAATCACCATCATTACTAAAACAGAGACCTGTGAAGGATTACTTGCATATCATGGCAAACTTCAATTGAAATGGGCCATTACTTGCCTCATTAATATTGCAAGTGTGTTTGAATGCTCCATGGCAAAAAATATATGACTCGGAAACAAATCCAGGTGGAAGGAAAAAAAAACCCCACAAAACGAATTTCATTTAATAATGAACATGCATTACTCAAAACCATCCTGAGATTCAGCCCAAGAGCGTCACAGACAAAAAAATCCTGGTGCTCTACTTATAAATAAGGCAAAATTATCTATTCATTTAGGAAAAAGTAATCATGCTCAGTTAGACACACCAGACAAGCATATGAAAAGAAAAATGGCTTTGAAGCTGCTCCTGATAGAAGCCTTGACAGCTTTGGAAGAAAACTCTGCAATCCACTTCTTCTTTTTTTTGATTTTTTAAAGTATACATTAGGAAGTCCATTAAAGGAGTGGCATGAATTGGTAATTTTTTGTTGCATAACAGTTTTGAATCTTTAAGAGAGCATTAATGCAATACAGCTCTTTTTGCCAGCACCCCTGCAACTCATTTGAAAACAATTCCCAGCTAAAGGTGCTCCTTATAAACTGGATATTAGCAGGGAATGGAATAGAAGAGACACCCCTGCTGCTGTCCTGTTTGTCTCTAGCTGGAGCATGGCCTGCTCATTTTCTAAAGTTAAAATTCAGCAAAGTTTTCTCTCATTTTACAGTTTGGAACTGCCAATAATTGTTCTAACTTGGGTAGGGGAGTTTTGTTGCTCACCTTTATTTGTTCATAGTGTCAAGGAGTGCTACTATGATCAAGCATTTTAAAAATAAGGCTTTTGGTCAAAAATCTCCACCACAGGTCTCAAAGGATCCAGATCTACCCTAAGTTCAAGGCTTTCCTCTGAATTTGATAAAGACATAGATAAAAAAATATAAAGTATCCTGGTATGGAGAGAAAGCAAAACAATCATCACCTGGAAGCTTGAAATTCCCTGTTTTGGGAGATGGCAGCTGAGTCAAACCCTCCTCAAAATCAGATTTTGTCCCAGATACAATTTTTGGCCAACAGTTCAGACCCATCCCAGAGCAGAGGGAATGAGTGATGATCAACAAAAACCTGACAATGAGGTGAAAACTGAAAATCCCAGCTGCCACATGAGCTCTGCTGCAGTGAAAGATGGATCAGGGAATCAGCAGTGGGGTTTATCCACTCAGGAATTGACCACCTGATCACAGGATTCTCTGACTGAGAGCTGCAGGAACCCATTTGTACTTTTAATTCAAGTGTTTCTCACTAGGACCATGACTATTTTCTCTGGCCTGTCTCTCCCATCCTTCCCCTGCTCAGGGTGCAACATCTCTTGTCTTTATCCATATATGATCCTGATATATAGATATATCCATATGTAGAGATAGATGGATGATAGATGAATGATAGATGGATGATGGATAGATGGATGGATAGATGGATGGATGGATGGATGGATGGATGGATCAGGAGAGCTTTTTTTCTATTTTTAAAGACAGGAACATTAAAATATGACTTTTAAAGCCAACATGCTTCCCACCAACAAACCCTCTTCCTTCCCATCAGGCACTCTGCAGCACAGCCTGGACCTTGCAGCAGCTGAGACCACAAAAACTTCATTTTCTAGGCAAGAAGCCTCTCCTGAGACTCGAAGTGCAGCCCCAGCAGGTTCTTCAGCACTGCTGGGCACAAGCAGGGCACCTCTGCTGATGGTTGCAGAGACTCTTGAGGAAATCAGGTTTGAAAATAAGGTAAATTTTAACTGGGAAGCAGCAATGCCAGAGCAGAGAGGAGGATTCCAACCTGAGCCAGTGCCCCCCTCCAGCCACAAGGCAGGTGCCTGTCCCCTGGTGCCTCAATGCTCACTGCACAGCTTTTATAGCCCCACACTCCCCATCCTTTGGCTCAAATTGCAGGGGCTAAACCCCACAGGAGCCTGGGAAGAGGCTGCTGTCCAGGGCAGGGGAACAGGATGTACCTGAGGCTGGCTGAGCTCAGGGCTTTGAGCAGCTCTGGAGGAGGCAGCAGGCAGGGAGAGGCACCTCCTGTGCTGCCCTCCCTTGCTGATGAGACCTCCTGCTGCAGGTGATGCTGTGGGGATGCAGTTGGAGCAGCCATCCACGGGGAAGTGGTGTCTTCTCTTTTTCTGCACTGGGAATAAACATTACTGTTGTGCACAGATGCAGAGGCAAAAAAAAAAAAAAAAAAAGGCAAAAAAAGCAGATTTGTCCTGCTTGTGTTGCTTCTGTCATGGGCCATGCCAGGGCTGGTTCCATTGGTCTGTTCTCTGATGTCTCTTGGGTGCTGGCTGTATGAGCACCTGACAAAAAACCCCCAAACACTGAGAAAAATGTAATAAATGGAAAGATTTCATTAATTCCTGATTTGCCCTGTTCTTTGCTGTACCTGTAGCTTAACCACTAAGAGCTAACAAATAACCAAGATATTTTTCCCAACAGGAATGCTCAGGCTTTAGCAAACCCAGCCCTGTTTCCCAGCTCAGCTCAGCTGTGGGTGAGGAGCTGCTTTTCCAGCAGAGCCTGTGCCAGGCACCTGGAAAGGTGAGAGCAGCCCTGGGCTGGGGGGTGGGAGCCACCCAGAAATTCAATGTTCTTCAACTTCTGAGTAATGTCACAGCTACTTCTGCAGCACTCAGAGCAAACTCGTCTGCCACCTTCTGTCCCTGAAAGGATATAACTGGCATGGAGGAGGATTTTACCTCTTTTTCTAGGGGCAGGATTGGTGTGTAGGGAGCAGTGAGAGGAGTTTTGGGGTGGTTTGGGGTTGATCCCCTCTGCCATGTGCCTTGTGCCA
The DNA here is from genome assembly GCF_963513975.1 of Fringilla coelebs. Lineage (NCBI taxonomy): Eukaryota > Metazoa > Chordata > Aves > Passeriformes > Fringillidae > Fringilla > Fringilla coelebs. The sequence continues at coordinate 3,245,313 of NC_140045.1, read as the reverse complement.
GAGCTGGGGGCTCAGCCACAGCCTAGAAACACGGCAAGCAGGAGAAGCACTGGCACTTCCAGGCTCATTTCCAAAGAGAAGGAGACAGATGAGTGATGGGTGCCGTGGCTCACAGCATGTGTGGAGGCATTTCCCCGGGTGGAAATCGGATGGAGTCAGGAATTCCATCCCAGAGAGGGCTGGCTTTGTGCTGCAGCAATGAAAAGTGACAGCTGCACATGGCCACAGGGCTCCAGACCCTCTGCCTCCAGCCAGGCTGATGGAGCACAGAGTTTGCTTCCTGATGGAGCTGCCAGCGAGGCAGGACCCAGCCCGGGCTCCCAGGGAGGCTGAGCTCCCCTGGAGATGGGATGAGCACCCAGCAAGGCAAAACCCACTTGGTCTGTCCCTACTGGTGACTGAAGGGAAAATGGAAAAGAAAAACCCCAAGAACAACAGAGGCTCGACAATGGTGGCAGATTGGGTTGGTTGTCTCAATGCTCCTCAATTATCAGCACAAACGCTAATTGCAGTGGCTCCTTTCTGTGCCTCAGTCAGCACAAATCTCAAAGCCTGAGACAGTTTTTCTTTTTCTGCAAGCCATCTGTCAGGCTAATTCTCTTATTGCTGAGAGTTGAGGCTTGATTTTTTTTCCTTTTTTTTTTTCCTTTAGCACCATTACAAAGAATTCTGTTTTTCAGCCCAACTCCAGGCTCCTCCATGGATGCACAGAAATCAGCAGCTTTCCCCATGGCCTGAGATCTGTGTGCTGCAGGGGGTTATTGGTGTCAGGGGAAGCAGTGCCCTCCTGCAGCACTGACCTGCACACCTTGAAATTGCTCTGAAGAACACTTGAAAATAAGACCCCTGGCTGATGCTTCTTTTTCTGAGGGATTGATTTATCCTGGTACCCGTGACTGCATCTCAAAGTGCATTTAATGATTCATTTCCTTTAATACTGCAAGCAGATATTGAGAAGGTCTTTGGCTTCCTCAGATGGGCTCTTTTAATAACAAAAACCACTTTAATTTGTTTTCTTTTCAAAATAATAGCAACAGATAAACTCGGGGGGATTCTTGCTCTCTGCACATCCTTGGTTTATGAGGAATTTTCTGAGCTCTCTGCTCCTGCCATGCTCTGGTCCTCAGCAAGCCACTGTTGATGAGGGAGGATGCATTCACCTGCCCTTGTACAGGATGGACAATTTCTGCCCCATCTTCCCTCCTTTTCCTTGCCTTTCTGTCAGTGAAATTTTCACTTGAGTGGCAGGGAGGAATGATGAGGAGGACTCCATGATATCAGAAGGCTAATTAATGACTTTATTATACTATATTATTCTATACTGTATTACATCTAAACTGAAACTGCACAAACACTCAACTCAACTTAACAAAATCTCCTGACTGACTGTCAGGACACAGTTTGGTCAAGAAAACAAAACACTCACAGCAGAATCCAATCAATCAAATTCCTTCAGGTAAATAATCTTCCAACACTTTCCACATGTTCCAAAACACGGGAGCAGAAAATGAGATAAGAATTGTTTTGATCTCTGTGCTTCTCCAGGAAAAACCCAAGAGAGAGAATTGTCTCTCTCTGTTCAGAGAATGTGAATGCCACACCTTTCTTCCTTCTTTCCTTGCCTTTGGAGAGAACTTTTTGCAGTTAGGATTGTTTAAAGGATGCCAGTCTGGTTTCAATACTCCCATTTTACCTGTTTGATAGCCTGGTGGGTCATACTGAGTAGTACAGGATCTAAGGGCTCTCAACAAAACAACAGAAGATCTCTGATATCCCTGGTAGCAAATCCATATACACTGCTAATCTGCTTAACACCTGAGTTAACTTGGTTTACTGTTTTATATCTGAAAGATGCCTTCTTTTGCCTCCCTGTCAGTGAAACCAGCCAGAAAACCTTTGCATTCAAATAGAAAAGCCCCAAGAGTGGGCACAGAACTTAGTTCATATGAACAGCATTGCCCCAAGGATTTAAAAACTCCCCCACTGTCACAGTCATATTTTCTGAAAGATCCCTTTGCCCAGGATTCTTCTCCTGGGAAGCTGAGAGGCCTCAGAGAAAAAGGAAAACAAAAATTATCTCATTTGCTTCTCCTGTGTTTTGCTGCTTTGAACACTGTTTACCCACAGGTGATTGTTTCATTGGTTTCATGTGAATTGTTTTTACTTATTGACAAATTATGGCCCAGCTGTGTCAGGGCTCTGGAGAGAGTCATGAGTTTTCATTGTTATCTTTTAGCATTCTGTAAGTATCCTCTCTGTATTCTTTAGTATAGTATAGTTCAGTATTCTTTAATGTAATATAGATCATAAAATAATAAATTAGCCTTCTGAGCAGATGGAGTCAGATGCATCATTTCTTTCCTCTCTTCATTGGGGGACCTCAGAAAACACCACACCCCACTTTGTTTGGAGAGCAGCTTGCAGAAGACCTGGACTCCTGGGAAGCTCCACCAGAAGAAGGAAGGCTATTGCAGTATGTGGGTGATGTCCTAAAAGCCACTCAGACAAGAGAGGTGTGTGTGAGACTGCAAGCCTCTTAAATTGTGCAGGACTCCAAGGGTAAGAGCATCAAATTCTGTGGGATGGTTTCCCCTGATCCCCCTCTCTGGGCTGTCCATAGTTAATCAGGAGCTGCCCAGTGCTGCAGCCTGGCTGGATGGAGCAAGGCAGCTCTCATTAGTACAGCATTTATTAAAGAGTCAATTCTCTCCACACTGAAGCTTTCAACTCTTAGCCACAAAATCCATGTGTTTTGTGCAGCTGTGTGCCTGGGGTGGCTGCAGAGGCCACACCAATCAAAGCTCAGCTGGCAGAAATCACACCAAAGAGCTGTTTATCGACACATTTCTTTGCCAGGATAAAAAAACCTGCTCCATTATTGTATGATAAAGCTCCTGCCCTGGAGCTGTGGACCTAGAGAAGGGCAGGATATTCCCTGTGGCAGGTCCTTTCCCTTTTCTTTCCATTCTGCTTTCCCAGGTCCAGCAGGGTAAATGTGGAGTGTCCTCAATGTCTGAGCAAAGGCAGGAGTGAGCTGCCTGTCACTGACTGTCATGGGCTCAGCATTTCCACACAGAAATTGTGGCTCCACTGCAATCTTCAGCAACCACATGTGACAGCATCTGGCAGCAGGGTCCTGACAGCCACAGGAGGGGTTTCCTGCCAGACCCAGTGCTCAGAGCCACCAGCGAGCTGAAAATACAAAACAAAATCAATCATCCAGCTCCAGGTGGGGACAGGAGGGCTGGGAATCTGTGCCACCAGTGGGATGGATCTCAGGCCTTCAGGAAAGTTTCACCTGGATATTTCCTGCTATGGCTTTGCTGCTGCTTTCCAGAAAATCCCCAATTCCACTTTTCTGCTGCCACCAGCACCGGGCTGGGCGCTGTCCCACTGGTTTAAGTGGCTCCTCTGTTTCTGTGCCTTCTGATTCCTTTTTTCCAAGGCCACATTTTTGTCTGGCTTTCACTGCTCAAAGGTGCAACATCTCCCCTAAGTGGTATTCAGGGATCCCTTATTCTGCTCCTCCATATTTTATTGCCTTTTCCCTGTCTGCTAAGAATTTGTAACGCTTTCAGCTTTTTTTTCTTACCATCCCTTTTGAAGAAAACCTGTTTTGTGTGGTCACTGTGTGACAGCCCACAGACCTGCCAGTCTTTGTCTGCACCTTTTGAACTTTCAGCTGTTTCAGTTTGCTGCAGGATCCCGGCTGGAGCAAGGTGAGGGTGCTACAGAGTCACTGCAAGCAGCTGGATGGAAGAGGAGGAGGCTGCTAAAGCCTCTCCTGGAGGAAGGAGTGCTGCAGGAAGGAATCTCCAGCAGACACCAGAGCATCCCCCCCACTGTCAGAAACCAGGCTCTGGTGGTGCTTGCATTGCCTGTGTCTCCCTTACAACGTTTCTCACACCCCCAGCAGCCCCAGGGCTCCTGGGTTTAATGCACAGGGAGCAGCTGGGACTGTGACCACTGCAGGACCCCACTGCCCACAGCTGGGGAAGGTTTCCTTCCTCTTTGGTCCCCAAACAACAGTTTTGTCACCAGCTGAGTGACTTTCCAGTTTTTAACCCCTGTTAGTTGATCCTTTCTGCTCTTAAGCAGTATTTATCTATACTTTTTAAACTACAAGCATACCCTAGTATTTTTCTTGTTTTGGTTTTTGTTTTCTTGTTGTCTTTAAATATTTTTGCTTTATTAAATTCCTGACAATCTGTGTGAATTACACCTGAGAGAGGACTCTGAGCTCTGCTTTAAATTCTTTTTAAAAAAACAAACAAAAAACTTCCTGCAGGAGCAGCATCATTTCCAGAGGGCAGCCCCCTCCATCACCTCTCCAGAAAGAGTTTCACCTGCATTTTCAGCAGCCTGGGCTCCCAGAAATGATAAGTGGGGCTTAAGGTCGCTGAGGATCATTTGCAGGATCGGTGGAGATGGGAAAAGCAGATTCTGGGAGCCTCGCAGCCCGGCCGGCTGCTGTTCCCCCGGAGGAGCAGGAGAGGGTGCTGCGAAACCGGCGGCGGCGGCGGGGACCGGGACCCCCGGTGTCCCCAGCCCCGGGGACCCCCGGTGTCCCCAGACCCCGAAAAAAAATTTTCTCTTAAAGTGGAAAAAATTATTACTAAGTCCCTCTGGAACTCAGCATTTCAGCTACGAGCAGTTCAGGGTGGAAGCTGGTCCACACGCTCGTCCAACTCTATTTTTACATAAAAAATTAAAAAAAGGAGCATGAAAGTGTTCAAACTCCACATTTTAAAATTTTCATTTTTTCTGTCTCTGGGATTAAAGATGAACTGTACAACCTTCCCTGAAGGAAGGATGGGTGGGGGCTCTCCAGCTGTTATTTATCCATCCCTGCCTGGACCAGGTGCCAGCACTGGAGCTGGCAGGGGTCACTCCCCCCGTGCCGGGCAGGGGGGCTCCTCAGGTGACAAGCCCTTGTCCCAGGGGTGACAGCACCTCTCAGCTGGGCTCTTGGCACCCTGGGGCATTTTGCAAGTGAAAAAACAAAAGCCATGAATTTCCAGCGCTGAAGCCCAGCCCAGGCTGGGCAGGGAGCACAGCTGAGAGCCTGTCCTGGCCTGGAACCTGCTGCTGGAGGGGTGTGCAGGGCAGGCCATGTGTCCTGAAAAAGCAGATTTATCCCAGCAGCTCTGTGAAAAATGCGTATTTTATGATTGGCTTTTCGCAAATATTAAAAATGAATATTATATGTGTTATGTTAGAAAGTAAAGCTGTATTAATTCTGTGTTAAATATAGTTTTAGGTTATAAAAAAAAGGTTATAATAGAAACTATGTTATGTGGGATACTTTTTTTTAAAGAAAGGACTTGCAGTGAGATAGCAGCCACAGGACACCAAAATCTTTCAGAGAAAAACAATTTATTGCCCTCTTATCAGAAGAAACAAACTTCTTCCTGCTGTCAGGATTCAGAGGAAGAAGCTGACCATGACCAGACAGAATCCTGTGTTTGAATGGAATTTATGCACCATGGATGAGGTGTATGAATGTGCAACAGGCTGTTGTTTTTAAGGGTTAATCCTCTGTTAATGTGGGTTTTTTTCGGGCTTGTGCTGCCCAGAAGAGGTACCCGGACCGTCCATAACTCTTTGTTTCTATTGTCTCATATTGTCCTAATTCAAATTGTCCAAATTATTAATACTCTAATTGTATTACTATTTTTATAACCATTTTATAACTATTAAAACTTCAAAATTTTAAAAACAAGTGATTGGTGTTTTTCACAAGCTCCCTGCCCAGAGCCTGCCTGTGGTAAGAAATCCCCCAGAGTCTGGGGAGCCCAGCAGGGCTCAGTGATGCTGGCACAGCCCTGGCTGATGCCCACACTGCCAATCACCCAGTGAGTCTGTGCCTCATCATCCCCAGCTGCTGTTTGGCTGCTGCTCTCCTTCAGCCACAGCTGGAGCACAAATGAAGCCTTCAGAGCAGGACAGGCTCTCCTTGAGGTGGTTTTTAGGGAGCCATCCTGGCTGCTCTTCACTATTTCAATCCCTGGCCTTCCCTCAGCCCTGCTGATGGTCCCTCAAGGCCCTCCCAAGCACTTTTGGTGTCACAGAACCACGCTGGCTGCCTGGATTGTCACCTGCTGGCACAAGGGCAGGGGCTGGCAGCTCCCTGTTCCCTTTGCATCACCAATATTTGATGCAATGATTGCTGCAGCTGGGGTGCCACAGCAGCCACTGCTGCCCCAAGCCCCACTGTGTGCCCAGGATGCTGTGAACAGCCCAAGAGCCTGAACAGCCAGCATGGCTGCTGGGCTGAAGCTGAGACCAGGAGCAGCTCTTGACCAGTTTTGGTTGGATTTTGTCCCATTCCAGGCTCCTCCAGACTTTGTGCTCTAGACTGAAGGGTCCTGTTGTATCCAAAGTCTTTCTGTGTCCAATATCTTCTGTGCTGTGCCCATGGTCCCCTCGGGCTCTCTCTGTTTCAAATACCAATTCATTTCAAAATTCTTTCCCAATTTCTTTGTATATTGTGAAAGTTGTTAAATCCATGGCTGAGGGGGTATGAAAGAGGGACTGGACTTCCCAAGGGCTTCTGACCTCTCTGCCCTTCCCAAAGGTTTTTCCACTGATAACCCACTGATATCCCATTGATATCCCGTTGATAACCCCAAGAGTCATCCCATTGATATCCCACTGATAACCCCAAGGGTTTTCCCACTGATAACCCCAAGGGTTTTACCATTGATATCAAAGAGTTTTCCTACTGATATCCCACTGAAAACCCCAAGGGATCCCACTGACAACCCCAAGGCTTTACCACTGATAACCCACTGATAACCCCAAGGGTTATCCCACTGATAACCCACTGATAACCCCAAGGGTTATCCCACTGATAACCCACTGATATCTCACTGATAACCCACTGATATCCCATTGATATCCCACTGATAACCCCAAGGGTTATCCCACTGATAACCCACTGATAGCCCCAAGGGTTATCCCACTGATAACCCACTGATAACCCCAAGGGTTATCCCACTGATAACCCCGAGGGTTATCCCACTGATAACCCACTGATATCCCATTGATAACCCACTGATAACCCCAAGGGTTATCCCACTGATAAACCACTGATACCTCACTGATAACCTGCTGATAACCCCAAGAGCTTTACCATTGATATCCCACTGATAACTCCAAGGGTTATCCCACTGATAACCCACTGATATCCCATTGATATCCCACTGATAACCCCAATGGTTATCCCACTGATATCCCACTGATATCCCACTGATAACCCCAAGGGCTTTACCATTGATATCCCACTGATAACCCAAGGGTTTTCCTACTGATAACCCTAAGAATTTTCCCACTGATGACCCCAATGGTTATCCCACTGATATCCCACTGATATCCCACTGATAACCCCAAGGGTTATCCCACTGATATCCCACTGATAACCCACTGATAACCCCAAGGGCTTTACCATTGATATCCCACTGATAACCCCAATGGTTAACCCACTGATATCCCACTGATAACCCCAAGGATTATCCCACTGATATCCCACTGAAAGCCAGGGCCCCTGCGGTGGGATGAGCAGATTCCTTCAACAGCCTGAGCAGCCGGTGGGATGTGCCTGCTCCTCCAAACTCCTGGGGATGCAGAGTGAAATTGCTTCCAATGAAAGAGGCTGAAGGAGCTGATGATGGAGAAAACCTCCCGAGGGAGAAACCCACAATATCCCAGGTGAGAGACCAGCCAGAGGGTCAGGAAGGGCAGTTGTAGGGGTGGCTGATGGAAACACATGTTGGATTAGTGGCCTCACCTTCAAAAGTCCCAGTCTGAAGCTCTCCCAGCATGACAGGAACAGTGGAAGAGGAAGGTACGTGTAATTTACGTGCCAATCTTTTAATTGATTCGCCGAAACAGACCCTGATCATTCCAAGTTTTAATTGTTACTCTGAGCTAAATGAAATCTAATTTATTTTCCAGCATCTTTTCTGACACCTTAAAAAACTCAACCAAACACAGCCCAAGGACCCTTAAGCAAATAGGCCAGATTGACAGATCTATTTTCACACTACTTGAAATTGTATTTTGATCTTCCTAACCTCTTTTTCCTTGTGTAGCTCCAGCATGGGGCAGGCAAACAGCTGCTCCTTGCCAGCTGGGAAAAGGTGATGTGCACGAAAAGGACAATTCCACCCCCAACACCATGAGAAATAACCAACCAGCCAGAGAGGAAATAAACTTTCTTCTGAGCATTAGTGGCCCAGTGATGGCTACAGAGGAGGCACTGGCCTGAGCCCACACCCCCACATTTGGGAACTTCAGGGCATCCCCTTCTCACCCTCCTTCTCAAACAATAGCCAGATGTGTCCAAACCCTTTAATTTCCCCCCCCCCCCCCCCTTATTACAAATGAAGCACCAGAAAAATAGAAAAATGTGGCAGAAAGCCCCATTATTTTAGCCTTTTTTTTTTTCTTCTGCCTCTGCTGCAGGCTGTAATTTTTTGGTGATGCAGGTCCCTCAGACAGCCCTGACATCCCTGTTAGGGCAGTTTCTGCGAGAAGCTCCAATTTCTGTTGCAGGCCCCTCACTGGGAGGGAGCATCCTGTGAAGAGGAGCTCAGTGCTGATCACCATGCAGCACAAATGAGCCATTAAACCTCCAGAAAAGGAACCATTAATTATCTGTGTGCATGCTAAGGGCAGCACGCTTCACCCAGAGGTCCCCAGGTGCCAAGCTGCCAATCAGGAGGACATTTTTTGGTTTATAAATAGGAAAGCTGAGACAGATGTGTGCTTTCCCACAGGCTGCAGCCCCACACGTGCAGGGTGGTACCTGTGGGGTGAGCTCTAAGCCCCAGAAGCAGCTCTGATTTGCCCCAAAATATTTTCCTGGACCAGAAGACAGTGAAGGTGTTGCTGCTGAACAAGCTCCAGGTACACACAGGAGAGGGGCCTCGTCTGCTCCCCTTGTGCAAGGCAATTCCCAGCTGGCTCCAGAGCCTTTGGAGCATGCTAATTGCCTTGGGAAAATGCAAATAGAGCAGAGCTGGCTGTGGGGTGGGAGTGAGGAAGAAAAAGCCCCCAGGAGCGTGGAGGTGGCAGTGTTATAATCTCAGCCTGTCATCAGTTTAACGTTATTAAACAACTCCTCAAAATAGCAGCCAGAATTATTCCTACATGGAGCTCAATCTGGAGAGCTTTAAGCTCCTTCCTTCTTCTGCTGCTTCCCTTTCCTGCTCCAAAATGTGTGGTTTGGGGTCCCACAGCCACAGCAGAGGCTGCTCATCCATCAGCAAGGCTTTGCCCAAGGAGGAGACTCTGGCATCAGCCTAACCCACTTTCACCAGGCTCAGCTCTGTTGACATGAACATAGTTTTTGTTGCATTTTTAATTGTAAAGATGTATTTACATGAATAAAATACAGCTCACTTGGGGATATGACCTACTTTTTATGGGAAGTTAAAACAACTGTAGGTTTGTGTTTTTATTTCATGTATTTCAGCTGTTCTCAGTCAGACAGGGCTGCTGAAGCAGATCAATAGGAAATCCACAGCCACCAGGATGCTTTCTTCCTGTAAATAATCACATTCTGATCGAGATGACAGGGAGCTGCTGCATTTCCATGATGAAGCCTTTAACCTTCAGATCAGTAGAACAGTTTTGACAGTACATAATTTATATAAAAATAAATAATTTGATGGGGATTTTATATGTATGTGTTCTCCACTGCTGGAGAGACCTTCTGTGTTTATCTGAATAATGAATAATTACACTAAATAATATATAGCCCTATTGTCCTGGACAGACATGGGTCATCCCATAATTTAAATGCAGCACGAGCTGGGGATGCTCTCTCCAGAAACAGACCCTGTAATTTCTGCTAAAATAAAGCACAATTTGCTTTTCCAGGATAACCAAGAGCTCTCACTCAGATTTTTGAGCCTGTTTAGCATTGAAGCAAGGCAGCTTTAAAAGCCATATTATCCCAGTTTAAGATGCTGGATGGGCAGAGCACAGCCTTGGCCAGTGCCACGGATTCTTCTCTTATCCCCTCACTTCTGCAGCCTTTGATGAGCTGAGCTGGAGGCAGATTAAACCAGCATTAAGACCCCCACAGCACTCAATTATGCTAAAGCTAAATGCTGCAGATTTCCTTATTAAACACAGATAATTGAGCAGGATCTGACCTGCAGTGACAGGACAGACTCTGCTCCTTCTCCTGCGTGACACCGATCGTGTTCCCTTTCCCACGGAGGTGAACTCCCCACACTCCCCCTGGGAGCAGCTGAGTGACATTCCAGTGTTTATTCAAATTAGCTGTTATTAATTAAATAACACCTTTCAGCTTCCTTGGCAGGTTTTCCCCTGCAGTTGCAGCGGGAAGCTTGGCGTGTGTCAGGATGTCAGGCAGATGTGAGAACCTCAGGGTTGTATTTTTGTGAACATGCATCTCATTAAAAAAGTTATCACTGTAGAAAATAATAAATTTATGGTTATGTCTGTGCTGTCTCCTCTTTTGTGCCTTCCAGCTCCTCTGTACAAAACCCAAGTGCTATTAAACAAAGGCAGCTCTTGTTCAGCAGAGCTTTGCTTGGCTCTGAGGTGGATCCTGCTGGAGTCCAAGGGGCTTCAGCACGTGCCTAAACACTCTGCTAATTAGCAACAAAGCTGAATCCCAGCTCTGGGCATTTATCTACATGCAGATTTAGAGTTGTCTGATGGTGGTTGGGACTCATTGGGGTAAGAAGGACTTTGGTCCAAAATGAGCCATTTAACCAGGACTGGTGCAGCCCTTTGGGCACACGGAGCTGCAGCAGCCCCGGTTTGAGCAGCTGCAAACCAAGCCATGGAACCTCCTCTGCACCCCTGACACATCTGGCTTGCCTCTAAGAAAATGAATGCACACTGTCCCAACATTAAAGATTAAAAGCAGCTGCATCTCATCACAGCCAGGAGATTTGTCCAGGGCCGATGACAAAAAAAAATGGCTTTTTGGGGAATAACCTTGACTGCTGGTGCTGCGTATTTTCAAGGCACATTAATCACAATTTCTGTGTGAATACTTCTCCTTGCACTGGAAATGGAGAGAGGGGTGAAGCATGGGGAGTTCTGGGGTGGTTTGATTAAAAATGCTGGGCAGAGCCCACAGAACATCATGGTACAAACTGCTCAAGACATGAAAATATCCAGTTGGAGTCAAGGTATTTCTCGAACCCAGCTCTTGGGATAAAATCTGGCAACACAGGGGAGTGGGGCTAATTTTTTGGTTGAAATAGTGCTTTCCTGTATAACAAATTGTAATAATAATTTAAAAAGAGTCATTCTTTAAGAAGGACTGAATTGACCAGAGATTCAAAGATGAAGTGGTGTGAAAAGAAGAAGGGTTACATTCAATTAAAGACACACGAGGTAATTGCTGCAGCCACCTCCTGCCCTTTGCTGCCACTGCCCACTGAGACCACCATAACCCAAAATCTGAGCTGTACAAACCCTACATGAAGATAAAGCAAGGAGGCAGCTCTTCTCTCTCTGCATTCTCCTGTATCCATGGGAACAGGCTGGGATTTGACATCCACACAATAGCTATAGACAGAAAGCCTGCGGTGCACAGAGGAAAGGTCAGTGGAGCATCCCAGCCATGGTGGCACTCACAGAGCAGGTGGGGCACTGGGGACACCCTGGGGACACCCTGGGGACACCCTGCTCCCTGCCACAGCTCTCCTCTGTGCTGTGGTGCAGCCAATTTGCAGAAAGAAGAGTTAAAGAGCTGATGTGGTTCTTGGGCACAAAGAGCTGGTGGAGCAAAGGTGCTGCAGGGTGGGGGGGGAAGGAGACCCTTCCAAGACCCCAAAATTGGATGAGGAAAACAAGAAGGAAAAAAGCTGCTTTTTCTAGATAGGTTTGACTGTTAATTTTTTGGGGAAAAAGAAAGTAAATAAATAAATCCCACGAGGAAGGAAGAAGAAGAAGAAAATAAATATCTCTCAGCTACTTCTCATTAGTGGAGGAGTATTTACTCAGGTGAATATTCTGCCTGCTCACACAGCATCCCCAGCACAGGCACACCAGCTCTGCACAGCTAACAAGCTATCAGCAGGGAAGAATAAGACTATTTAATTTCTTAGCACACCTTGACTAGCCCATGGGGCCAACTCACATTTGGGAAAATGAATGCACAACCTTGATGAATAGTATTAATAATGCAACACAAGGGCCTGAGAGCAGAGCACTGTGAGCTGGAAACCCCCACACTGTGTACACCAAGTCAGCTCCTGAGCCTGCCACAGTGCTGGGTTTTTGGGAAAGCACCATAAAAAATACCTTTGGGTCTTGTCTGCTTGAAGCTGATAAAGGGCACAGGTCTTTAACCCTGTGTCCAGATGATGAACAGCAAAGCTCCCCTGGGGCTTCCCCAGCAGAAGGATTTGCTCTCCCCCTGCCTAACTGACCAACAGCCCCCTCCTGGGCAAGAGCAGCACCAGCTTGCCTCAAAACATCCCCCCAAACCTCATCTCATCCCACAGCAGCTTCAGCAGGGCTCTTGGGCTGCTTCCTTGCCTGGAGTGGGGAATTGCTGCCTCACAGATCTCCTGCCTCACCTGGACCTTCCCAGGGGCTCCTGGTGCTCACTGCCACCACAGCTGCAAGGGGAGCAGCACTGGAGGGCAGGTCATTACAGCCAGTTGTGGATTTATGTATTTAATTGTGGCTTTTTCACTGTGCAAGAAAGGGCTCTGGAGCCTCAAGGTGCTCCAGCAGCAACTGGAGGAGAACAAGGCCCAGGACAGCCTCGTTATTCCTGGCTGCTTCATTACTGCTCCTGGCTGGTCTTTAATGAACCTCTTGCATCCACACCTGATGGTTCTGTGAGGGTTGTCAGGACACTACTAATGGGAAAATGACTCCCACCAGGGCCCTGTCACCCCTGGGGCCGTGGGACTGTTGTGGTGTAAAGGGGGAGTGAGGAGAGTCCTGGGGATGCTAGCAGAGGAGCTTTCGTGTCCCAGAGAAACAGGCCACAAAATGCCTTTTTGAGCTTACAGAAAGAGGATTTGATTAAAAAAAACCCAGAGAGGCAGGGTGGCTCCTGGGAGTTCCCTGAGATCTCAGAGCATCCACCACCCTAGCCAGCCTCCCCTGAGATGGGGGATTGCTCACCTCCCAAGAGCCATTCCCTCAGTCAGCATCCATCCATCCATCCATCCATCCATCCATCCATCCATCCATCCATCCATCATCCATCCATCCATCCATCCATCCATCCATCCATCCATCCATCCATCATCCATCCATCCATCCATCATCCATCCTCCATCCATCCATCCATCCATCCATCCATCCATCCATCCTCCATCCATCCATCCATCCATCCATCCATCCATCCATCATCCATCCATCCATCCATCCATCCATCCATCCATCCATCCATCCATCCATCCATCCATCATCCATCCTGCATCCATCCATCCATCCATGGAAACATCCATCCATCCATCCATCCATCCATCCATCCATCCATCCATCCATCCATCCATCCATCCATCCATCCATCATCCATCCTGCATCCATCCATCCATCATCCATCCTGCATCCATCCATCCATCCATGGAAACATCCATCCATCCATGGAAACATCCATCCATCCATCCATCCATCCATCCATCCATCCATCCATCCATCTATCCATCCCTCCCTCCATCCCTCCATCCCTCCCCAGGGTCCACAGGACACCCAGGCTGTGGGATGGAGGTGTGTGTGTGTTCCTGCTGATGGCAGGGACAGAAACCCTTCACCTGCTGCAGCCTGAGCAGCACCTGGAGCAGGGAATGCACCTGGATCAGGCTTTATTTACCCCTTAATCCCAGTAACTCACTCTGCTGCTGCAGTTCAAGGAGCCACAGCCTTGTGCACAAAGACTCTGACACCAATTAGTCATTCTGCAAAATGAGATTTTTGTGCTCCTCAGTACAAACCACGTTCTGTGCAGTGTCAGACAGCAGTCACCTTCCCACGGGCCTGGGGGAGGCTTGGCTCATCCCATCGGGTGAATTTAAGGACTCCTGGGGTAAAACCTCTAATTTAATTGGTAGTTCACCCTCAAACTCCACTTTTTATTTATTGCAGTCACAGCAACAGGCACAGAGTGAGAGGGCATCACTGAAGTGGGTGGGAGAGAGACTGAAGGGACTGAGTGCTGCTCCTCAGGAAGGGAGGATGTGGGGTAAAACCATGCCAGGAAATAAAATCATTAATGGGTGTCCTAAGGGGGTGCTGCATGTACTTACAGAGCCTTTCTTGCTTGGAGAGCTGCAGCTGCAGGGTGGTTCTTGGGGCAGTGAGCCTGGCAGGGCAGCTGGGCTCATCCCAGGCCAGGGCTCCGAGGATCCAAGGCTCTGGAAAAGTTTCTCCAGGGCCCACAAAGGTGTGATAACTGCACTGGGAGGCCCAGAGTGAGAGCTGCTGCCACAGCAGGCACTTTACAGCACCCAGAGGCACAGCCACTGCTGCCTGTGCTTTGCAAACACCACATTAGCCTACCTCAAATATGCATTTACTGAACCAACAGCAAACATTTATTTTAACAGATTTTTTCTGGCAGTCCTGCACTTGTGCTCACTGGGTGAATGTGTGAACTCCCAGGCTCACAAATGCAGCCACATGATGAGAATCTCTCCAATGAATTAAAATAATTACTTTTCTAATTCGCCCCTAGACTCTGCTAAACCTTCTGGGGCCTTGAGGAAGGCATGAAGTTCTTCTAATTTCTTCTACTTGTGGAGGCAAACATTTAAATTTATAAAATGAATAATTCTGTATTTAATCAGTGCAAAGGAAAATTCCACTTGGGCACAGGGACATCTCATGGTGCTGCACAGGATTAACCCCAGGGTGACTCCCCAGTGTGGGGAACGTGGCCATGGGAGAGCCCTTGTGGCTCTGGCCATCAGCAGTTTTGGTGATCCTGAGCATCCCCTCCCAAGGACTGAGGATATCAGCATCCATCAAGAGTTACATGCAAAGGCAGCAGCCCTTGAGCCACCAAAAACCATCAGCATCAAGCCCAGCAAACCAAATCAGCCCCTGGGAAACTCAAAATGATTGCTTGTGAACTGCAGGGGTTTTTTGGAGCCAAATTCACACTGAATATGGGGATGTTGATGGAAAGCTGATGGTTTGTCAGGCTGGGGGCAGGTGAGGACCAGCAGGTTTGTTACTGAAGGGTTGGGCTGTGTTGTGCTTTAGTGCCTGAGCCTTCCCAGCAGCCAACCAAGCATTTAAAAGCTTGGGCTTAAGTGAGAGCACAAAAATGCTCGAGGCTCATACAGAAACTGAGGGTGAATAGAACTGTGTCTACAGAAATATGCCCTGATTTTAAAACTTTGCAAATTAGGAATCTACTAAGATATACACTAAATATGCATTACTTGCTTCTCTGGAGGGAGTGGAGAGGAGTGATCCTGTTCCAGAGCTGGCTGGATACACTCCTGCAGTGATGTCCTGTGGAATGGGTGTTGTAATGGATGCAAACAGTGGTGCTGCACCAGGACTTGGTCCCTGCTTTTGAGGAGTTTATAAATAATTTAATAGCAAATAATAAATAAAATATTAAATAATAACAACCAACAGGTCCAACATTCATTATGCAGTGGGCTACAAATGAGGTTAAAACTGCATATATTCTATTTCTTTTAATTAACAGTAAGACAAAACAAGCTCAGATATACCAAGAATCCCCAGACTGTTTTTTTTCTGCAGAATGGAAATTTTCAGAAAGGTTTAAAATAACAAGAACAGAAATAAAGTTTGGGCAAAGCTCTTTCTCCTGCAAGGTGACAAGCTGGGGCTTGCATGGGGGATCACAGCCTTTTCCTTCCCTGCCCTTTATTTTCCCTCAGTGGCAGTGGTGTTTTGCCCTGGCAGCTGGCTAAGGCCAAAATGCCAAAGCATCAAATGAAATTTTCAAACTTAAAACCTCAAAATAAATACACACACACACACAAATCCCAAAAACAAACAAAAAAACCCCACCAAAACAAAACAAAGTGAAAGTACCATTTTCTTGGCAAAATGTAAAATCAGCCAACTATTTTGCTGCAGTGGACTTGTACCAATGATCTCAGCTACATCACTTTACACCAGTTTGGGGTCTTGCCTTTTACTGAAATAAGTTCTTTCCTCTAAATCCTGCACCTGATGTTTCCCATGGGAAAAGTTTAGGTTGTTTTCCACTCCATGCTGCACTGCAATTCTCCCATTTATGCTTCATGCCTCCTGTCTACTGGATGGCAGAGGAAATTTGGGTGCTGGAGCCATCCCTTCAGCCCAACACCCCAGAGTGCCTCCAGTCTAACATGAAATATTTAAGCAACAGTTTCCAAGTGGCCATAGAGGAACAACAACCTGCTGATGTCCGTGGAAGGATGGCTATTTCCCATTCCAGCCTGGCTGGAAGTGATATCCAGCAGCGAGAGATACCAAGCAGTAAGTGTTCAGTCAAGACAAAATTTATATTTTTCTAATGCTGGTTGCTTCTTGGAAAGTTACACAAATCTTTTATGCCTGCTGGCGCTCAGGCCAGTAAATATAGAATTCAATGATACAGTCGAATGCACAAACTTTATCAGCCTACCTACCTACACCAAAAAATACACCTTTTTTTTCCCTTAGTTCTACTCTATTTTCTTTTTCCTGCTCTTGAGTCCAGCCTTGGATTTATCCCCCAGGCAGAACTGCTGTTTGCTCAGCAGGATGAGCCGAGAGAGGAGGACTTTGGAGAGATTCTTAGTTATGCGGGGAGGAATAAAACAACCCCAAAAAATAAAAAACCAAAGAAAGGGAAACATCCCAAATCTCTAGGTTACACTATTGGTTACATAACCAATCTCTCTGGTTATATTTACGCTCCTATAAATAGAGAATTGGCCAGAAAAGAGTGGCCTAAAAAAACGACAAAGGGAGTCGGGGCGCGGCGCCGGCCGCGGGGGCGCGGGGCTCAGCACGGGGACGAGGACATCTGGTCGTAGTCAGGACACTTGAGCAGGGCTGGGTAGCTGCTGTTCATCTGCAGGGACGCCTCGCTGGAGATGTCCGAGGGGCTGCGGCCCCGCGCCCACGCGTCGGGGTGCAGGAACTGCCCCGAGTAGTCGGAGCAGTTGCTCAGGCGGGGCCGGTAGAAGCCGGGGTGGGGTCTGTAGAGGTCCTCGGCCGTGTAGCGCTTCATGAACAGGTACACGGACATCACCCCGGCACTCTGCGGGACAGACAGACGGCCTGAGATCCTCCCCGCCCCCGGCGCACCGCCACCCCCGCAGGGCAGCAGAGAAATCGCCTGGTTTGGGCTGTGCTGATGCTCCCGGCCACATCTCTGCTTTTCGTGCCTGGCACCAAACTGTGACCAAATGCCCCATCGGTGCTCCAGGTTGGGTTCCCCCCCCTCCACATGTCCCCTTCACACTATACCTCACCCCCCTACCCTCCCAGCCCTCCCTTAAACCCCGTCTGAGACCCCTTTTTGCCAGCAGCCCCAGTCTGCCCACCCCAGGAATGGGATGCACTTGTTACGGGGTGTGGGTACCTCTGTGAGAAGGAATGAGATGGCAGAGAAGGCAAAGGACCACCCATATTTGTAATTGAAGAATGACTCCGAGTCCTTGGTCCTGTTGAGCATCTCATCGTTAATGCTGGATATGTAGAGGACCAGCCCCACCACCAGTGACAGACCTGGGGAAGGACAGTGGGAAATGCTTCAGGGATGAAGCTGCTGAGGAAGCACCTTCCTGAAGGCCTGGCTTTGGGGGAAAGTAAAAAAATCTTGGGAGTGTGCTTGTAATTACTGGGGAAAGCAGCTGCCCTCCTGCTGCTCCAACCCAGGGCACTCCTCTTATTCCAGTCAAACATTCCCTGCTCAGGGAAATCTCTGAGCACTGGGAGGAGAGATCTGGCTCCAGTAGGAGCTGCTTCAAAGCTCAGCTGTCACAGCTATTTGTTTAGCACTTGCACAACACCATGAATAAAACATTCCCTTTTCTCATGTAGACACAGCCCAACTGAGCAGTTTGAAGTTTCAGATCTCTCCTGCGACTGATGTTTCACGAGAAGCATCCTCTCCCCCAGCACCTGCTCCTGCACGGGTTGGGCAGCCTTTTCCCACATTTCCACAAAGCTCTGCATCCATCCCACGAGGTCTGGTCAGGCTGTGGGACTGAGCTGGGAGCGATGAGTCGGGCAAGGAGCCACCAGGGCGGGTCAGGAGAGCACCAGCAGCCACCAAAGCAAACGTGCTCCTCCCTGCTCAAGGGCTGTCAGGAGAAACCCTGGCTGGCAGAACCCACCTGAGAGGATGAAGAATATCCCCGAGACGAAGGCCAGGATGGTCCTGTGAGGCCGGATGTGGCCGATGTTGCTGAGGATGAAGCCGATGAACATGAAGAAGAGGCTGACCAGGGGGAAGGGGGTGGCAGAGCGGATCATCTCTGGTGGGAGAGGAGCAGAGGGAAGGGGGAACAGGTTAATATTCCCTAAAAAGTGTGAGTAATGCACCTGGCTGGGTGAGAGGGCTCCAACCCTCCTGCTCAGACCATGCTGTGTCTGAGTTTTTCTCTTTGCTAATGAGCTGAGTAAAACAGAGAATTATGGAATCACAGAATGGTTTGGGTTGGAAGGGACCTTATGTTCCAGCTCTCTGCTATGGGCAGGAACACCTTCCACTATCCCAGGCTGCTCCAGGCTCCATCCAACCTGGCCTTGAACATTTTCAGGGATGGAGCATCCACAGACTCTCTGGGCAACCTGTGCCAGTGTCCCACCTCCATGGTGGTGATTCTGCTGATGTTTGCATTTCTGAGGGCTCCTGTTTGAAGTGTTGCATGGGAAACCATCAGAACCTACATTTTTCCCTAGCTTCACTGCATAAGTGTTTTCGAAACACTTCTATTTATCAATTCAGAAATGACTGCAGAATTCATAGTGAGAGCCGTGACACTCCATCCTCAATTCATCCTTCTCTATAATGTGTAAAATTGCAAGGCAATAAATACAGCTGCAAATTATGGAGAGGAGACTAAAAAGCCAAACACTTTGATAAACATTAGTGCTGAATAGCCAGTGACAAGAAATTTCACAGCTTAGAACCTCTGTGTCCATCCTGCCATTAGAAAGGGATGTCCCCTAAAGCTTAGGAGCACTCTGGGATTTCCCATAGTAAAAAACAAAGTTGCATCATTGTGTGGCAGCACTGTCAAGGAACTCAGAGCTTCTGTGGCAAGGACACAAAGGGGATTTCTTGGGGAGGGTCCCTAGTGCTTGGGACTCGGTGACTTGCAGGATGTAAAGGGTGGAACCCCACCAAACCACTTACTCAGGACGTTGATTGTGGATTCAGAGGTCAGCTGGATGTTCATGGGCATCACGTATTCGATGGTGAAGCACCGGCCACGCTCCTCACCTGCGGCAGATGCGGACAAAAACGTGAACTCTGGAGCCAGGGGGCTTAAAATCATCCCAGGGGCCATATCAGAGCTCCTCACTTCTCCCCTGACTTTTCCAAAGCGGTTGGAACTTTGTGACATTTCAGGTTGGTCACTTTGAGATTCCCCTTCCCTTGGGTTCTATTCAACTCTGTCCCTGCAGCCAAGTTGCTTCATCAAACTTGGCACAGGCGGAGGGAACGGTCCAGGTGACCTGAATCTGAATTTGCAGGGATGAAATGGAAAGTTTTTAGCTGCTGCCCAAGGCATCATGGTTGCAGCTCTGGAACAGGGCAGGGGGTCTGGCAGGGCAGCAGCAAACTCACCTAAGCCTGTGTGCAAAGGCAGATTTATCCTTTGGGCTGTTAAAGTCAGGCATGAAGAGATGACATTGCTTGCCAAAGGTTGTGCCTGAGTTTGGAAGCAGAGATTGGCAGAGCCTCTAAAAATCCCATTTTTCTTGGCCCTTTGCTGCCGTGTGGCACTGCCACCAACAAAGCGAGGGGATGCTTTTGACCCTACCTGCCAGAAAGCAGACCCTCCAGAGCCCCGAGTGCAGCGAGAGCTTGATCTCGGCCGTCTGGTTTTGGGGCTGGACGATGCCCTCCTCCAGGTAGAGCCAGTAGTCGGTGCTGACGGAGATGCCCAGGAGGCCGAGGCCGCAGACGGCGAACACGCTGCTGAGCAGGGTCAGCGCCTTCCTGCTGCAGGCGCTCATCGCCAACAGCATCGGCAGCAGCGCCCAGCACGGAGCCCCCAAAGCTCTGCCCTGGAGCGAGAGGAGCCGTCAGAACAATCACTGACACACTCAGAGCCTGAACCAAATCCCAGCCCACTGCTGCCCCACGGATGGGGAATGGAACGGCATGGACTGGAGGGGGAATGGCACAGCATGGATGGGATGGGGAATGGCACAGCATGGATGGGATGGGGAATGGCACAGCATGGACTGGAGGGGGAATGGCCCAGCATGGATGGGATGGGGAATGGCACGGCATGGATGGGATGGGGAATGGCACAGCATGGACTGGAGGGGGAATGGCCCAGCATGGACTGGAGGGGGAATGGCCCAGCAGGGATGGGATAGGGAATGGCACAATGTCCTGGATTGTCAAGCAAATTGTATTCTATTTGCCATCTGTATGGCAGCTGTCTTCTGTTCAGTGGGCAGTTTCCTTATCTCTTCCACATCCACTCCTCCCTCTGGGGAGACATTTGCTGATAAGAGGCCATTGAATGTCACTGCAGGGCTGATAAGAGCCACAGCATCCCACTGGGAGATGTGAGCCCAGGGGGAGGAGCCAAGCATTCCTACCCGGATATAATCTGGAGATTCTGGAACACCAGCACGGCTTCTGCACTGGATTCCCAGAGGAACAGCAGCTGCCTCTGCCCCTGGATCTCCAGAGGATTCTGCACCTTTCTCCAGGATCCCTGCTCCAGCAGAACCACCCCTGGCACTGCAGGAGGGCTGAGCCACAATTCCAATGGCCCTGCTGCAGCACCCTGACCCACAGGGTGCCAGGCTGTGCTCTGGCTCTGGCAGTGTTGGTTTGGTTCACTGCATTGTTCATTTTATCTTTTTATTTTCTTCCCTAATAAAGAACTGTTATTCCTGCTCCTGTATTTTTTTGCCTGAGAGCCCCTTAATTTCAAATTTATAGCAGTTCAGAGGGAGGGGTTTACATTTCCCATTTCAGGGGAGGCTCCTGCCTTCCTGCCAGCAGACACCTGCCTTTCCAAACACTCAGCACGGATGGGAATGGGAGCAGCTCCTTCCTTGGCTCCTGTTGGATTTGCTGCAGGTGAATTGCTGCTGCTCCAGCCAGAGCTGGCACTGATGCCCCTGAGGATGGAGGTGAACTGCAGCATCTTATCTTATCTCCCTGCAGGGCCTTATCAAGTGCTGCCAGTCCCTGGCACAGGGGCTGGGAAGGATCACTGACACCACGATCAAGGATTAACAAAGCTGCTCTTAACCGCTGGACTAAGCCCAACCTGAGCTGCTCCCATCACCATCCCACTCCCCTCCAACACTGCCACTTTTCCACTTCCATGGTAGATCTACTGATTAGGAGATCATGTTATTTTTCCAAAAGCCATGCTACATTTATGACATCATCAAACAACTTGAAGCAATGTGGCATGACACAATAATCTGCTTTTTTTTTGGTTGTATTGCCCAACCCAGAGCTGCCAGTACCCTCCCTTTTCCAAACCCACCTTATGCTTTGGAGGGAGGCAGAGAAATGGGGACAGAGAGCTGCAGGCAGGCCTGGGCAAACCTTAAAGGAAAAGCTTCCCTCATGCCCATGTCACTTATGTATAGCATATATTTTAGTTATTATTATTTTATTGCACGTTTGCTACTTTGGGCAAATTAGCAGCTCCAATGGTGCCCTGCAGACTGATAAAATAGCACCAGAAATCAGAGTTCTTGGTGCAGTAGGGAAAAAGTGAAATTGGTATGGGGGAAGGGGGGGACCCACAGCAACTAAAGATTAAAGGAATAAGAGCAAGAAGGAAAAAGATACGTGTGAGAGATGGTCTTGTTGGAGTAGCAAGGAGGCAGATAGTGCCACTGCCTGCTGCTGTAAAGCAGAATGAATCACAGATAAGTGCCATGTCATGTATATTTTCCAAGGCACATTCTGCTGCTATTCAGCACTGCAAGCAGTAGGGAAAAAATATCTAAATCCAGCTAGACAACAAAAGCTACTGACTTTCTAAGCAGGCTGCATCTTCCTTGGACTCCCTTTAGAACTGCCCTGGTTTTGTTTCACACCCTCAGGAGTGGCTCCATCACTCCTGTGCTCTCTTGGTGAGCAGACTCCCTGGGAGAGAAGTCCTGTTGCTATTATCCCTGCAGCTAAGGTGGTGGGTTTAGAGATTATATCAGGAGACACAAATCCTGCCTGGACCAGGAGATGCCAACTCTCTGTTCCAAGACAATCAAACAGACTGGAAGAGGGTGTTTTTTCCTACTGCCTCAGATGCAAATAGATTAATTCTGCCTTGCTTACACAGACTCTCAGAGATGCCAAAAGTCCTCACAGCTTGTACTTTTACACCTGAAAGCCTCCAAGGATAATGCTGTGCCATAATTCCCTCATGGTGAAAGCGAGTAGGTGATGCTGAGAGAGGTTTCTTGCTCCTCCAATGCTCTGGGGAGCTCTGAGCTCTTGCAGTGCTCATCCCCAGCACTTCTGTCTCACAAATCCACAGCACCAGCTCCCCACACCCATCCTGGGTTGTGTTTGCAGCAGTTTCATTTAGATTAACATGAAGGAAACTTGTAGTTACTGTGGAGTCCAAAGAAAGGCATTTACCGAACAGATGCGACATCCAAGGTCTGTGTGCCCCTCCAGCTCACTGCTCTGGGCAGCAAGAAGAGAGAAAAGCAGGGAATGCTGCTGGAAGAGTGTCAAATTCTTGAGTGAAAGGCAGAGAAGGAGAGAGAGTCTTTAATTATCAGATCTGACCTGGAGTCCAAAGCAGGCAAGTACATCTTGGTAGGAAGCAGATGTACTCGCACCCTCAAGCGCTGCAGCAGCTTTGACAATTCCCTTCCATATGAAATTAAGGATTTGGCTCTTCCTACGTTCACACTGAGCCTTTTCCCAGAAGGTTCCAACCTACAGGAAGGGGATTGCTGTCTCCAGACAGCCCAAGAAAGTGCTCCAGCTCCGCTCCTGCAAGCTTTCCCTCCACCTTTGGCTTTGCTAACCAGCCTCATTTTCAATGTTATTTAATGCTTCCCTCAGCTCAAGGAAAGTAGGATGTGTTCCCAGGAGAAACAGCTCCCTGCTAGGGGAGCAAGGAGCCAAGTGCTGAGAGGATGCTCAAATTCTTTTTTCCTTGAAGAATTAGGAGACAGCAGACAGAGAAGAAATGATGGCTATGGGGCAGAGAAGCACATCAGCCCTGTAGCTCCCATTTCCCATCTCTATGGATTCCCAGTGGATTCAGCAAACAGCCAAAACACAGATCCTCTTGCTCATCCATTCCTCTCCCCAGCTCAGCCAGAGCCATATTTTCCAATTGCTGCCTCAAAATGAACAGCATTTACTACAAGGTGTCTCATCCCTCTTGGCATTTTGGTGCCAAAATGGTAGAAAGAACTGGGATCTATTCTTGGCTCATGTATCATCAACAACCATCCTCCCTGCACATTTGAGCTAATAACAAGCCAAAAATCATAGTAGGGAGTATGTGAAGGTCCAGATGAAGGCACTTAGAGGGGAATAATGAAGTATTTCCTGTGATTTGCTGTCCACCAACATCAGGCACTGGAAAATAGACCCATTTGGGCTCATTTCTGTTGGCGTGACGTGAGCAGCAGGGACAGGGCTCAGGCATCAAAGCTGCACCTCTCAATTGCCTCATGTCTTTCCCTCTCACACTTCAATTTCCATGAAATCATGGGTGTGTTAGAGACTGGTGCCTATTTCTGCCTCGCTGGCACATAGAATCCAAGCTGATGGGATGGGGAACAGGGGTAGGGATGGTGCAGAACCTCTGCCTGAAACAAACCCCCCCAGGTCCAGCACCTGGAGGACTCACAGTGAAAGGTTTTTCAGGGACAAGAACAGGAGCTGGCTCGATCATCAGGAAGGATTTAGTCCACAGTGACCTTTATCAATTGTGTTATGCTTCCTATGGCTGTTTGGTTTCCAACAGGAGCTGGATTTTAAATTAAATGAGTAGAGCCCCAACGATTTCCAGGAAATGGAACCTTAGAACTGCTCCTCCTCCTTCGATCACACTGTGCATTCTGGTAGTAGTCCAGGGAATAATAAAGGCAGGCTGCAATGTAATCTGCAGTCTTCATAATGAATTTCTCCTTGCCTTGGAGCAACAGTTGCTGATGGAAACAGCACACAGCCCTTGCTGGGTCTGAATCCCTTGGGAAATGAAATATCCTGGAGAAATGAGCACTGTGTTTCTAACGCAGCTCACCCAGATTTGGAGTAAGTCCTTACCTGTTGCTCCACAGTCACAGAAAGGAAATATCCTGGGCAGATTTCTGAGCCCACATCTGTGACCTAATGCCAAGAACAAGCCACTGCTCTGGGCTGTGTGGGTGGGCTGAGAAAAATGAATATATCACTACCAGGTCAGCTGCCTGGACAGGATGGGTCACCTCGATAAATCACTGTTCTGGGGTCACCAGAAAACAGCAGCTCCCTCCTGCCCTGGGTAAAGGCAGAAGGAGCAGGACCAAGCCATTGATTTTTATGTGACATCATTTCCAATTTCCTGACATTTGGGAGGAAGGGAAGCACTGCCAAGGTTATCAGAGCAGATGGGAGGAGAAAGGGTTTGTTTGTGGAGGGTTTGTTTGAGATCCAGGACAAGCCTGGTGGCCTGTGGCTGTGAATTCCTGGTCTGTGCTGCAAACCAAGGGCTAAGGGAAACCAGAGATTGAGCCATGGATCTGGAGCAGGCTGTGTAGAATGTAGGGGAGAAGGAATAAAGCCAGTGAAAGGGGAGCAGGAAACCCTCTGAGTGAGCAATGTTTGTACAAAGAGCATCAGGGACCTGGGTAGGAGCAATCAAATGCTGGAGAGCGTGAGCTGTGATGGAGCTGAGCTGAAAGGACCAGATCCCACTAAGCTGCAACAAGAAACTGGGCTGGCTAAAAATAAAGGGCCTTGGAGCAGTGTGATCCCTTTCTCAGGACACAACACAGGCCATGAATGTGTGAAAAAAAAAATAGGTCAAGGAGAGAACCTCTTTCAGAGCAAAACTTCTCAGAGCTGGCAGTGCTTAGGCAGGCAGGACTGTGCCCAGGCCACCACTACACTGTCACCCTCCTTCAGACAGCACAGCTCACCCTGGCTCCCTTGGGAGCAAAGCCAGAAAAAGCTGATTTGGGCATTAATGGTCATTAATAACCCTGGTGAAACAGAATATCCCACCAAGTTCATGGAGCACCCAAAGGGTGCAAATTCTTCAGTCCCAAAACAGGGTGTGCAGGATGCAGCCTGAGGGCAGCTGAACTGGGGCTCTTTGGGCTGGCAGAGAAGGTTGGACCAGTGTGAGGAGCTCATGGGGAGCTGACTTCAACCACAGCTGAGGAGAGGAAGAGGAGGAGATGGTGAGGGCAGCGCCCACAGCTCCATCTGGGATCGCAGGAGAAGCAGCTCCACAAACCTAACCTGGAAAACTGGGCAGCTGGGAAAGATAGCTTTGGTTTTGGAATTACTGCTTGGGAAGAAATGCTCCCTCCTGAAGCTTGGGAAAGGCGTGCTGCAGGCAGGAGAGGAGCTCAGGGCTGCTCTGGTTCCATAGGACAGCTGAGGAGAGCAGAGGTGGCTGCAGAGAAAAGCAGCATCTCCTGCTTTTCATTGAGAAGGAAATTTCCAAGGAGGATAAGGGTTGGAGCTGGTCCACAGGGTTCCAGGTGCCCTGTCCTAGGCTGCTGGCACACACCAACTCCCCTGGCACATGGGGAGACTAAAATACATCAGGCAGCTTTAAGAGCTGCATTAGTGTCTCACAGAAATGTCAGCTCGGTTTCTGAGACAGAAGATACGTATTGGAAAAATTAAGTGCAGAAATAAATCTTTTTGATGTGGAGGAGGTTTAGCCTGATATTAAGAAATAAAACAGCCCATCTCATGGCAGTTTGAACAAGGGCCTGGAACTGTGACTATGAGCAAACAAACTTCAAAAGGATCAATACTGGGCTTGAAAGCTTCCCCTCAGCTGGGAGCAGCAGCGCGGCGCTGCCATTACCGACGCATAGACACGGCAGCGCTGGATCAATGGGCACACAGGCTCCCCAGGGAGGCTTTAAAAATAAATAAATGAATAAAAAGAAGGCTGGTTATGAGTTATTTAATCCCAGATTGAGCCACAGCAATAACAAACCTATTAATTTTGTGCTTGTCATCACACACCAGGAGCAGCTGATAAATAATCAGTAAGAAACCACATGTGAGCTCACACACTGCAAGGCTCGCCACTAACTGATTTTGGTAATGAGATTACTTGGGATTTTCTCTCTTAAACTTGGCTTACATAATTTTTCTGAGAAGTTCTCTTTTCCTTAGCACTTCCTGCGCTTCATTTCTTGCCAGAGTTATTTTTTACAGTTTGGTGAAAAAAATCCTGCCATGGCAATGCAAGAGCGATGGAAATGCTGTATAGAAAGCACCATAACTTGAATCTCCAAGGCTGACCCACTTCCCTCTCCTTCTTTATCTCACACCAGCCTTTTTGCTGTGGACAGCTCAAAACCTGCCCTCTTGCCTGGGCCAGGTTTGCAGAGGGCTGTTTCTGATAACTCAGCTCCAGCACCAAAAACAAGGAGATTAAATGATATTGCCAAGGTCAAAGGAGAAGTTACTGAGATTTATTTCCCACCCAGCCCTCAAAGCAGACCAGTTCCCAAGCTGGCCATCTCTGCCACGCTGCTGCACTCGCTGGAGGGATGGCACTGCTCCAGCTCTTTCACACTAATGGCTTGGGATGAACCCAGCAACTTCCAGCAAATAAAATCATCCACCAAGCAGCCCCCACGGTCCTGGTTCACAGGCTGCTGGCACAGCCCCTGTGTGTACAGCCAGCCTCATTCACATGGTCCTTCTGGATCCACAGATGTCCCCCACAAAACTTTTATAGAAGCCATCCCACCCACGTGTCTCCTTTTCCCTGGGTGTTTCAGGCTCTTACCTCTGCTAACCCCAGCTGAAGTGATGCTTTGGCAAGTGGAGAACCTGGGATGGGGCTGAAGGTGGGAAGAGCAGCTCTGGCAGATCACTGCAGGGATGAGGGTCCTCGCTGGAGGCTTCAGCAGCTGGATGGTCTGGGAGGAGCTGGGAGTGGGATGGAAACAGGCAGGAGCTGCAGGGAGGGCACAGCCTCAGCTCTCCCCCTCTGGCTGGCCCACAGGAGGCTTGCAGGGCGCTGGGACACAGGGACAGGAGGATGGCAGGCAGGTCTCTGCATCCACGTGCTGGCAGCTCCTGCCCTGGGGCGTTGTAGAAAAGCACAAAGTGCAAAAATTACACAAAGTGCAAAAATTACACAAAGTGCATTTCTGGAGAGGGAAACAGGAGCTAAAGCTCTGAGCTTGCAATATTGCCCACACAGCCAGGTCCAGCTCTCCAGGTCTAACCTAAATATATCTGTGCAGAGTTTACATCCCTAACAATAGCTGAGCCCTTCCCAAAGCCCTCTCTCCCTACCAAACCTGACACAGAATTCTCCTACCCACAGCGTGTCAGAGCGCTCACAGTCAGGGACCTGAGCCCAGCTGCTGGTTTCAATACCCTACAGAAAGCTCCAAAAGCAGAATGAAAGAGGGAAATCTCTAATGCTGCAAAGCAAACCAGCTGGGGACTGTGCTGGAAGAGCTGCAGAGCCTGGCTGCCATGGGAGCTGTGCCTGCCCATTCACCTCTGCCTGGGGCTTGTGCTGAGATCCCAAAGGCACCAACTGCAGCACCCCAACGACCCAGGGACCCTGCTCAGGCTGCAGCATCGTGCTGGCACAGGGACAGACCCAGGGACAGGCACAGGGACAGAGCCAGGGACAGACCCAGGGACAGGGGGAGCAGCTGGCTCAGCCCTGCACATCCACTCACTCCAGCACCGAGCTTGGGCTGCTCTGGGGGGCCATCAGAGCTTTAACAGCTGGCTCTTTTTCCCTTCCAAGTATCATTTAAGTTGGCACAAAGTCCTATAAGAGCCTCGTAGATTAAAAAGGAGAGAATAATCCTCTTCCTTGCAGCTTTTCAAGGTTTCTGTGTCCTTCCAGCAGCCAGGTAATGATTGAAGTACTCAAGCACCTCTTCTGCACGATATTGATGTTGTTTTGAACTGAAGTGGGTGTGAGCAGAGCCCCCAAATTCAGTGTAAGCGCTTCAAGGGCTGTCCATGAAATGTCTCTGGGCTATAAACATTCCCTGCTGTGGAAGGTGTGAGAAGAGCCCCAGGTGCAGCCCGAGCTCGGGAGCTGAGGCTGCTCAGCAGAGAGGGGCCAACACCCCCGTTCCTTCCTTCTTTTCCCCCTAACGATCAGTGCATGACAGCTTGAGCTAAATTAAGCTTGCTGGGAGGTAAAAATAGCATCAAGAGCTAATTAAAGCTGTTGCACTCCCCGTGTTGGTGGGTACCTGAGCTGGGGAGGCAGGAAGCCACAGCTCTTCCCCCACTCCCGCTCTTCTCGCCAGGGCTGGCAGCTGGAGGGGTTTAATGAACATTTTCAGGGTGATAAATGAGAGGAAGGCAGAAATGCCCCGGGGGCCCTGGGCTCTCTGAGGGCTGCAGACAAGCAGCACATGGGGCAGGCAGGGCTGCAGGGACCTGCATCCCCTGGGCGTGCTTAAAGATGATGGATGGAGGGAGCAGAGCCTCGTTAGCCAGGAGACTGCAATCCCGCTTCCCTGCTTGGAAACCAGCTCTGCTGCAAAGCCTCTGAGCAGGGAAATGATGGCATAAAGTGCACAAGGGCTGTGTCAGCCACACCACTTCACAACCCAGTGACACTCGTGGCTGCCACCAAACCCAGTGACCAAGGCCAGCAGCTGCTCCCGGCTCTGCCCGCTCATTTTGGGACACAGCTCCTTGGAGGCTGTTGGTGATGTCCTCATGCACAACTCCCCAGCTCTGACACTGAGCAGCCACTGAAATGTGGTCCCATTTTCACACAGGAAAGGACTTTGCTTTATGCAGCTTCTTGTGTTTCCTAATTAGTGATATTAATGTACATAACAAGTGTTTAAACATCACTGGAGGTACTAAACTTTCTACCACCCAGATTTTAGCAAGATTTGTTACCAGTTCCAGTGTTTGACAGGGCAGACAGGGCAGGACAAGCCATGCAGGAGGTGGAGCAGCCTGAGAACAGGCACAGGCACCACGGGTTGCTCAGAGGCCATGGGCTCACCTGTCCTGCTCAGCACAGGGAGGCGCAGCCACATCCTGGGAAGGCTGCGGGAACAGGCAGGGAATGGACTCGGTCTCCCTCTTCTCCATCCTTCCCCCAGGCCAGCACCTCCTCCCAGGTGGAACCTGGCCTGGCTGGGTGTGCCTGGTCTCTGCCTGTGCTCCTGTCCCATTCCCTCTGTACCCACCCAGCAGCGCCTCTCCTGCCACCCACACCTGACCCGATATTCCCAGCCAGAGCTGCTGCAGGGAAAAGGAACATCTGTCCTCAGCATTTTGTGTCTCCTGGGAAGGAGCCAGGGCCACCTGTGGGGCTTTGAGGCAGGTCCTGCCCAGCCTCTGCTCCCTGGGGATGGGGATGCCATCAGGGAGCTCTGCACGGGCACTGGGTGGGAAAATGAATTATCCACAAGCTGTCCTGGGTCAGTGGGTGCAGCTGCTGTGCAGCCTTGACACAGCTCTAACAAGGTTTTTCACTGATAGGCAATATCTCTCTCATTAATAAAGGAAAACCTGTAATTCCTGTCTTCCTAAAAGACCACACACAAACTCCACTCATCTGTGACAACCCATTTTCTGAGCCTGATGAAGGCATGTGTGTTGTCCTTGCACAAATTCCATTTTGCCAATAAATATTTTACTACAAATATCAGAAGGTGTGACTAAACAGCTTTAAAAATCAATGTGACTTTGAGACCAAACCATCTTTCTAGAACACACCTAGAACCCAAACTGGCTTTAATTTTTGTGAGATTAAGATCCCCACATAACTAAATGATGGGGTCTAGGTCAAAAGTGATGTTTAAAATGCTGTGTTAAACCCAGGGGTGTAAAACCCAGGGGTTTAAATCTTCCCAGCTGATTTAGGAAAAGCTCCTGGCGCTCACTCCAGCCTCTCACAGCTCACTGATACCACTGAAATCTCTGCAGGCTTGTGCATTATTTCTCTTTTGTATTTTATATTCCCTCCCCTCTCCATAAATAAAGCTGAAGCTGCAGAAGCTCTGCTATGGATGCTGCCAGGTGGAAATTCATTCAGCTCCATGAATATATTCAACAGCTACAAGAATACAGCAAGGAATTGGAGGAACCCCCACGCAGAGGCATTTCTGTCCCCGGGGTGTCACTTGGGGCAGCCTGGGGGCACGGTGTGATGGCACAGGATGGGCTGCTGGGTGCCAGTCTCCTGCCCTTGGGCTTTTTACGTGGGTCCTGACATGTCAGACTGAGATGTGCTGCTCACACGGCGGCAGAGGAGCCTCTGAAAGGAGCCCAGACACGAGGCACTTGTGAAGCCAAAGGGCAGCAGTGATGGAGACCTGGGAAGGCTCCTCCAGCAAAGCTGCCAGCCTGGGTCATGCCACCAGCACTCACTGCTGCTGCAGGAGACTCAGCAGAAATTCTCTTCTTTAGCTGAAATGGTCTTTAGCAGCGTTCTGGCTGGAGCTGTGCTGTCTTCAGGGAATGCAGCGCCCTCGCTGCCCTTTCCAAAGGCTCACCTGGACCTGCAGGCACCTGACAGCTCCCAGAGGCCTCCTCTCCCCCGGGGGGATTTGGGGATGCAGGGACACAGTGGTGACAGCGGTGACAGCGGTGACAGTGGTGACAGCTGTGCCGAGGTCAGACCCGCTCCCCGGCCCCCCCAAAGAGCTCCTGCAGCTCCGTGCCTGGATGCCCCAACCCTGAAAGCTGCAAAACCATCCCGTGGCGGGGCTGATGAAGTTCTACCAACATCCGGCGATTAATCAAGAGCCAAAGGCCGTGTCAGAGCTGCCTGCTCGCCGCGGCGGCTGAGCCACCACATCTCACATCATCTCACATCATCTCACATCATCTCACATCTCACATCATCTCACATCTCACATCTCACATCATCTCACCACCTTCCCCGGGCTCCCGGAGTGCGGACAGGCTCCCGGTGCCCGCTCCCTGTTCTTATGGTAACACACGACCCAGCCTTTCCCCTCACCCCCGGCGCTTCACTTCACTCAAGAACCAGGTCAGGTTTTTCTCAGATAGCCTCGCTCAATTCTCACTCGCCTCTCCGAGGGGTTTGCTACACTGCAAAACACTCTCAGCCCGACTTCCCGCAGATTTCATATTCCCTGGGGAAAGCACGCATCCGTTCCTGAGCCGATCGTTCCGGACCGGCCGCTGAGCACGGGGATGCTCTCGGCGCCGAGACGCGGCCCCCGTTGGAGCAGCCGGCGGGGGGAAGCCCAGGGATGAGGATTTCGGGGATTTTCCGGCTTCCTCGTGCTCGGGTCCTTCCGTGGGGAATCGGGCGAAGCCAAACGGCGCCACCCGAGCGGCGCCGCTCCCCGGGCAGGGCACACGGGCACCTCACCCGGCACCTCCGCGGCTCCGGGGCTCGCCGGGATGCGGCGGATGCTGCCCGGGGCGGTGCCCGCGCCGCTCCCGGCCGGTTCCCACTCCAAGGGGAATAGGGAAAGCACAGGGATACCTGCCCTGAGCCCTGCGGCTCCGCACCTGGTCCCTCTTCCCTCGCCTTTAAACTTTCAGGGCTTTACATCCCATTCGGAGCCCCCACGAAGCCATGCCCTGGACCGTTCCCTCCCGCTCCCGGGGCAGCCTGGCCCGGGCACGGGAAGGAGCCCCAGCCTCGCCCTCCCCTTGCCGGTCCCGGCACTCACCGGCCCCGGGAGCTGCTCCGCGGCGGGACGCGGCCGGCGGCCCCGGGGATGCTCCGCTCCGCTCCGCGCCGCGCCGGGAGAGCCCGGGGAGGAGAGGGCATCACATGGTGCCGGCGGGGCCAGCCCACCTCTCCCTCCCCTCCGTGCCCCCGTTCCCTCCCTCCCTTCATCCCTCCTTCCCTTTCTCCATCATCCTCTTCTTCCCTCCCCCTCCCCTCCCTCCTTCTCCATCCACCCCTTCTTCCTCTCTACCCCTCACCCCCCTCTCGCTTCCCTCTATCCCCCCTTTCCCCATTCCTGCCTCTCCTTTCACCCTTTCCCTCTATTTCCCCACTTTCTCTCTATTCCCCGTTTTTTTCCTCCTTTCCCTCCTCCCGCTTCCACCCCTGAGCTGTGCCCGGTGGCTCCCGCTCCCAGCCCTGCTCCTGCCCCTCTGAGCCTCCTCCCTTCCCTGCACCCGCACCTGCACAAACTCCGCTCCAAGCGCTGGGGAGGCTCCTTTGGGCCCGGGGAAGGGGAAGCTGGCTCCAGCAGCAGCGTGAAATCACAGCTCAGGACACAGCAGACAGCGGGGAGGGCTGGAGGGCAGCGAGCCCAGAGCGCTGGAGAGAGCCAGCTTGGCAGGGCTGGGACCCAGGCAGGACAGAAACAGGGCTAAAGGAGAGAGGGACACAGGGGCAGATGCTGTGGGCTCTGGAAACCCCTGCCAGGCTGGGTGATTCAGCCAAAACTCATCCACAATGAGAGGCAGAGCCGAGAAGGAGGAGGCAGCTCCATGGAGGTGCCCAGCAGTGGGACACTTCCTTGGAAAAGGGTCACACACCGTGCAGGACCTCCAGGAGCAGGGCCCAGGGAGCTCATGGGTCCCATCCCAGCACCTGGACCTGTATGGAAATTTCTGCAGGGACAGCTCATTCTCTGCAGGGGCTTTGCTCACACACCACAGTCCCCAGCTCCCTGCCTAAAACGTGCTGCATCTTTGCTGAGGCGTCCCCAGATAGCAAAACAGGACTGCTTTAAATAGAAAAACTGAAAATAAAGTGAGCTCTGAGATGCGGAGGAGGTGTTGTTGGGTGGCTTGTTTGGAATCAATGGAGCCATGTGCTCAGGCTTGGGGAGCTCTCTTTGAATTACAGGAGGAACAGAAGCTGATGCAGATGTGGAGGTTTGGATTTCTTCAACCAGAACGTGGTAGAGCCCAAAAGAGGCAAGTTCCAGATCCAGACTGGTAGAAAACTGCCTCCCAGTAAGAGGTTTCTGGTTATTTATACTTCTAAAACTCATACCATAACTTATATAATTTACATAATAAGTTCTTTCACACAAAAGTTACAGCAATACTTAAATTATAGTGAATTCAGCATGTTTTCCTGAGCTCTTATTGCCATTTGAGGAATAATTTAAAGCAGCAAATCCCTTGGGGGTTTGACATTAAGGACAAAGCAGGGGTTTGGTCAGCAGAATGGATTCTGCCCTGGAAAAGGCATCCAGAGGAGCAATGCCCTCTGGGGATCCCAGGAGAAAGAGGCATCCCTGGGATGGAGATCACGAGCAGGGAATTACCAATAAAACCACAAATCTACAGGAGGCTTGTTAGAGCTGGATGTTCCCCATGTGCTATCAGGGTAGATGATTTTATCACAGTAATTGGCTGTTCATCCTTCTTCTTTTCTCTATATTGTTAAAAAGAAACCCAAACAAAGCAGACCTTCATTTTTCTTGACAGACAACCTGCTCTGCTGCTGCCTGGGCTCTGGGCAGGATCATTGGAGTACAGCACAAATAAAGCTGCAGCTCACACAGTGACATAATTAACCACACAGTGTGAGAGGCCCCCAGCAGCCATGCATATAATCAATTAGAAATACACATTTGGAGCTTCAGTTTCTTCCCCTCCCCTTTGTTTCCATGCAGATGCAGTTGCACTGAATCACTTGGGTGGATTTGCTGCTGCTGCTGCTGCTTGTCCCACTCAGCAGCTCCTGCCCTGGCCAAGCCCTGGACAGTGCCAGCACTCCCACCAGGAGCATTTCCCACAGGGCCAGGATCAGAGAGGGCACCAGTGATGCCTCCCAGAACAGCACAGCCCAACTCTCCCACCTCATTAGCAGCTCTCCAGAATTCCTCCCTGTGACATGCACTTCCCTGATGATGGGAAAACCAGTGAAGTGGAAAACCCTTCTCCTGGACAGAAGCTTGCCATGGCTGTCCCAGACAGGACAATCAGCACTTTGCACTTCTCAGCATCCCCCCAAGCCTTGGGGCAGGGCTTTGCCGAGCCCTGCAAAGGCTGGATTCAGTTAATTGTTTCACATAACACTGGC
Source organism: Fringilla coelebs (assembly GCF_963513975.1). Lineage (NCBI taxonomy): Eukaryota > Metazoa > Chordata > Aves > Passeriformes > Fringillidae > Fringilla > Fringilla coelebs. The sequence goes on along the minus strand of NC_140045.1, from coordinate 3,210,997 downwards.
TGCCAGCAGCATTTTTCCTTCCCCACTTTTCCCTGTTCATTCTGGGCTATTTCCTCCTGTGGATCCTCCTGACAGCCACACGAGGGGTGAGTGAAGCTGGGTGGGACCTTGTGCAGGTCAGGATGTTCCACAGCTGTGCCAGACTCTGCAGGGCTGGGCTCTGCCAGCCCTTGGCCACTGCAGCAGCCTCTTGCACCACCCTTTAATCAGTGTGGAAGCTTGAAGCTCCATGGACACCTCAGCAGCAGCTTTTAGGATGCACCCAAGGTCAAACCTTATTGCTGAGGAGGGATTTGAGCTTCATTAGTGGCTCAGAAGAGAAGTGATTTGTTACAGCAGCGTCTCCTGGGCTGTCAGCAGTGCACTGGGGGTGGTGGGCACATCTCATTCCAGCTACAAGGGTTTGATGCTGACAGGTGACATCTGCAGGGATGCTTTTTCCTGGTCTTTTCCCTATCAACAGAGGCTGCCTTGAAGGCACTCAGGGTATTCTGAAATAAAAAGGTCTGGTCCTGTCAGCTTGGGCCACCAGCTGGTGTGAAACTTCAGGTTTGCCTCCCCTCCTGTTCCCTCAAATTTGTCCTGTGCTGAATTATTTGGACAGCAAATCCACCCAGCAAAGGGCAGCCACCCCTGAGCCCACCCATGGCTCTGATCTGGCGTCAGACAACAGCTGCTGAGCAATTTTACCTGCACACCAGGCTGGGAGAGGCATTTTGGGCACGGGGAGGGGAGCTCAGCCCAGCCAGGGGTTGCAGTGTTTGCAGTGAGCAGGGAAATGCTCCCAGCTGGGGTGTGGAGCTGCTGTGCCGTGGGTGGGAGTGAAGGATGCTCTGTGCCAGCTGCTCAGCTCTCACTATTTTGTGTCATTTCGTGGGCAGCAGGGCTGGGGGGAGGCTCGGGGGGCACCAGGGCAGGGCAGGGATGCAGCAGCCCCAGCACCACACCCAGGGAACCCAGGGGCAGCTCCCAGGGGCTGGGAACCACTCACTGAGGGAGACTTTGGAGATTTTTGTTTCTCCTGGATGGTTTTTGTGGGGTATTTCAGCAAAACTGGCAGAGGCAGCTCGGCTTTGGGATGCACACCTGCAGCACTCACACCCTGGGCAGGTGGGATGGGCGGCTGCAGCAGCTCCTGGGGTGTGGAAGGAGTTCAGCACAACTTCTGCTCCTTATCCCAGCAGCATCCCTGCTTTATTTTTCAAACACTGAAAACAGGGAAAGACGTAAAACTCACAGCACCAAAGAACACCAGCCCTTCCCCTCTCCCTGGGAGGGTTTTCACATCCTGCTTGCACCATGACTAAATTAAAGGAATTAACTCTGTGGGCTGTTGGAGCTGCAGCTCCATTTGCTGTTTCCCCTGCACATCCCTCTGCCTGGATCTGCTGCTTGGGAGGAAGCTCAAGGAGAGGTGCCACATTATTTTTAACCCAGCACCCACATGCTGTGTGAAAGCCTGAAAAAAATAAATGTGTGGAGCCTTTCTCAGCCTCCCCGAGCAGCTCTGACTCACAGAACAACAAAGGCACACGTGTGAATGGAAGTTAGAGATTTTATTTAAAATAAAATACCCTCTCTCATCATCTGGGGCTAAACTGAGCTGATAAAAGAGGAGGATGGGCCAGGTGAGGAGTTTGGCCCCGTGGGGCTCCAGGGCTGGCAGGCACCAGCACCCCAGGCTGCCCAAGGATCTGAGCATCCCCACATGGGAGGGAAGGAGCAGGAAAGGGCAGGGAGGGCTCACATCTCCCCTTTCACCCTGCAGGGCAGTGCCCTACCATGAGAGAAGGTGGAATTGAAGCTGGCAGTGCTTTTTTCTCGCTCCTGGTGTTTTCTGTTGTCCTGCTGCACAAGGAGTGGAGCTTCCAGCAGCTCAGGTTCCCTCTGGGAGCTGCTCCTGGGGCTGGACCCATCCAGGTTCCCCAGCTCAGCCCCACTGGAGCCAGCAGGCTGGCTGGAAAGCAGCTGCCTGCAGGATGAGGGATGGCTCTGGCCACAGCAGTCTGATTTCAAAGGTCATGTTTTGGAAAGAGGTTCAGATGCCATTAATTATTAAAGCCTGGTAATGCTGGTATTAAGGGTAATCGTTTTCTGTGTGATTTATATAGCACTGAAATTCATTACCAACCTTTTAATGATGTTGGTGTCAATCAGGCACAAGAATGCTAAATGACTTATCCCAAAAGGACCAGGAGCTGATCCAAGGGGATTTGGGATGCTCTCACTGCTGGCCTTTCCTTCCTTCTGGCCTTGCTGGTTGCTTTCACAGCTGTTTCTGGTGGATTTTCCCTGAAATCACACCTAATCAGTGTCCCAGACACAGTTACACCTGAAGGGGAAGCAAATGCATCCTGTTAAAAGAGTGTTTTTCTGGAGGTGTCCCTGGAAATGTTGAAGCTTTAATGAGGTTTTGTATAAATTGTTGCAGAATGTTTTATATGGATTAGGAAGCCTCCCTGTTATGGGCACTGAGTTTTATGAAGTGTTCTGAATAGAGGAGCAGAGAAAGGATGGATCAAGGCCCCAAAATAGGAAAAATAAGAAAGATAGGACAGATGTGGACCAAACTCTCTGTCTCTCAGGCACAGACACAAAATTCATCCCCAGCATGTAAAGAAGACAAGTGATTTTTGCCACCCTTGATGGGCAAGAGTAAGATCTCAAATATTTCTAAGCAAACTTCCACTCTGGGGTTGTTTGCTTGGCTTTTTATTTTTTTTTTTCTCTCACCCAGGTAGGGTGCTTTAAATTGGCTTTGGGATTATTTCCTGTCCTTCACCAGACTGTGCAACAACCTCTGCTGGGATGTCAGGCACTGACTCAGGGACCAGTAATGAGCACTGGAAGTGGCAGCTGCTGTCTGACACTGTCACCCTGGCAGCAAATGCAGCAAGTCCCCAGAGGAGGAGACAGCCTTGACTCATTTCCCATGAGATCTGCCTCATCCCATGCCCTTCTTTTGGGAAAGAAGGGGAAAAAAAGTAACAAAAACCACTTTTGCAGGTAACTCTGCGGGTCCAGCCCTGCCCCTGAGCGTTCTCCTCATCCCATCCCCATTTCTTTGGGTGCAGCACCACTTTGGGAAGGTGACAAGTGACAGGGAAAAACATCCCTTTGAGGACAAGCCATCCACACATGGCAACAGCTGTCCTGATTTGGGCCCCTGATTGATTTGCCTTTGCTTTGCCACGGCTCCCCAGGGAGCAGGTGGGATTATAATTACCTCGTGGTAATTAATGCAGTCATCATTTCAGCTACCCAAGCAGTTCTCAGAGGAGCTGGTTTTATTTGCAGCTCACACACCAGCTCTGCAAAAATATTCTGAGATTTCTGAATCAAATACCCAAATCTCTGAAGAGAGGCTGGGGCTGGGGGAGGCAGGCACGAAGACTGGGTGTGATTTTTGGTGCTGGAAGCTTTCCTGATGGAGATGCTCTCATGTGGCAGGCATGGAGAGCCTCAGCCTCTCCTGCAGGAGCTTTAACACTTCATTTTCCCCAGAAGCACCAGCTTAATCTTGCCTGCTTAGAAAGAGTCAAAGATGCTCTGTTGCAGCATTTTCCCCTTTCCCACAGCCCATCCCACCAAAGCAGCCCACGCAGGCTCTCACCACCCTCCTGGGGCAGCTGACTGATCCCACTGTGAGCTGGGGGATTGTCCTGCCCATCAGACCACCAGTCTGAGCTGGGAGGGTGCAGAGTGTGGCCAGCAGCTCTCCCACCCCTGTGAGTCCATGTCCAGCCACCCACTGCTCTGTTTTTCCCCAAGGAGACAGTTCAGAAACTCATGTCCAAGCTGTCACCCCAAAAGCCAACAGCCCCCTGGATGGGCACTGGGGTGGTTTGGCCACAAATCCTGACTGGGGGTGCAGCTTTACAGAAGGAAGAGCTGAGGACCCCCTTCCTCCTGCCCCGGAGGCACCAAACTGTGACCACCAGCTCAGGGCAGGGATGTGTCCCCAAAGTCCCTGTTCTGCTCTGCAGAAAGCTCCCAAGCTCTGAGATGTGTTCAGGGGCTTCAGAAGCTGAGCATGTTGGATGACAGATGTGAAGTAGCCTGGAAACACTGACTCTTTGGGAAAAAAACCAGAATTTCAACCATTCCTCAGGGCAAACTCAGCCACACTTCAGCAAATGAAACAAACCCAGGAACTGAATCAGCATGAGCTTCAATCCTGTGAGAGCAGGCAGGGAAGGGAGCTGTCTGTCAAGCTGTCACAATATTTGGACATTGCTTTCAAGTTTTGGAAACCAGTGATGTCAGTGTGAAGGAGGCTGGGGGCGTGGGGTGGACGGGGCTGGTGGCACTGGGAGCTCCTGTCCGGCCCCCCAGGAGCCCAAGGGAAACCAGGAGGGCTAAATCAGGTGTTCCATCAGACAGGTGGGGCCCTCAGGGTCATCAGTGATCAAAGCAAAAGGATTTTCCTTTAATTTTGCCTGTGGGAGTGCTGGGGGCTGAGAATTTCAGGCTGTCAATGACTGCAGCAGCCCCTCCTGCCAGGGAGGAGCAGCAGAAGGCGGAATGAACCACCCAGGGCTCCCACACTCAAATTGAATTTGAGTTTTTTGGGTCTGGCTGCTCCCAAGGAGGGCAAATCCCTCCAGCACCGAGTCCCACGTGGAGCTTTGAAGCAGACCCTCCAATCTGGGACCTCCTTTGGCTCCTGGGGCTGTTTTTCCCTTTGGCTCCCACACCTGGAGCAGCCCAGCACCACCGAGCTCAGCACACAGAATTCCTCTCCCAGACCCACCTTTTTTAGGTAATTCATTAACAAGAATTAAAAACAAAAACCCAGGTTAAAATTCTGCCTCTGAAGAACCAAAGTCCAGACTGGGCAGTTTCTGTGGCTGCTCACACCAACCTCTCTGCAGCCTCTGGCCCTGGGGGAGTCAATTTGGAAAGGAAATTTCATCAAGGCAGACCAAACTCTGACAAAAGTCATGATCAGTATTTTTATTCATACACACTTGCCTTGAAACTACAATTAATACTTAACAAAAGCATTTCATGCAAACAAGGATTGAAGGTACTGTGAATTATGAAACAAACAAACAAAAAGATGCTGTAATTTGTACATCAGTCTTGCCCACTACGCTTCCAATGGTTGGCTTTTTTTAAAATCTTTTGAAAAATGAATGGCCTCTCCAAATTTTCTGGTAGCATCTTGCAGGTAAATGATATGAAAATAAGTAATGTTCTCCTCTATAGAAATGGAACATTTGGGCCTTAAAATAGCATTAAAAATATGAATGAGTTCAAGGTGGGATTACTTAATGTTTAAAAAAATTAAGGAGCATACAGTCATTTGAGAAGTTTCAGGTGTTCTCTGTATTGTTGTGCAAAACCACAGAGTGCTGAGAAATGCACATTTCAGAAAGAGGCAATGAGCTTCATTTTATTGAAATTTATTTTTTTTTCATACATTTTGATAACATGGGAGAGAACAAATGAAAGGTTTGGGGAATGAGCCATAGATTAAATTTTTATTCCCCCTGCAAGAGCATTGTTTTTGTACTCCAAGGCCAACAGTGGGTACAACACATGATATAATTAATATTTTCAGTGAATTGGGGCTCTTGGCCAAGCACTCAGCACCCAGGGAGCTCTGTGGTTCCCTGGGTGCCTTGGAAGCTGCAGTGGGTTTGGTTTGTTAATTTTAAGATTTTAAAGCCAGGAGTGTGTGAAGCTCTGGAAGGAGAGAGCCCTTGGCAGTGTCACCCCAAGGGGTTCGGAGAGAAGGAAAAGAAATTCAAAAAGTTCTCAGGAAAATATTTGTAAAGATCATGAACATAATTTTCCTTTCTATTAAAACGTTCCTGTCATTATTAATTATAAAACTAATGAAACATCAGCTGCAGAGTGTCCAATGTAACCAGCGAGAAATGAGCTTCAATGGCAGCTGTGTCAATGTTGTTGCTACTCATCCTGCACTGTTTCAAATCATTAAGAGACTTAATTTATTTATTTAGGTCAACTGACATCAGTGGAAGAAAAAAAAAACAGCTTCTGGAGCAGTTTTCTTTTAAATTTGAACTCCGGTGTCACAGACAAGGAAAAACGAGAAGCACAAAGACACATTTACAACACAGAAATACATGAAAATATCACCAGAAAATATCAGCCTGTCATGGACAAACCAGCTGCACAAAGAACAGAGCTCCTCCTTCAGCAGGAGTCAGTAAAAACGGTGCTAGAAAACAGCTGTGCTGACTTTATTTACCCAAAGGGAATCTCCCCCTCCAATTATCAGTTCTGCTAAGACTTCCATCCACGTGGAATTTTTAAATTGCACATAAAAATCTCAGTAGCTGGAAAAGAGGTAAGTGCAGCTGACCCACACAATCAGCAAGCATCACTCCCCATCACACCCTGACTCCAGGTACAAAAGCTGGACTCCAGATTCCGTAAGAAACGTGTCAGATCTGATTTTATTTCTCTTCAAACAGTTTCAGCAGAGTTACTAAAGTTCTATAAAAAAGTAGAAACAGCATGGTATAGCCAGCAGTACCATGTGGATCCAAGAAGCTGATTCAATAGTAAAAATTATAATAATACTTACACAACTCTTTTCAGGTTAAAAGTGAATTAGAAACATTGTCTAAGAAGTCCTCCCCCCTCCCTGTGGGGTCAGGCAGGATCATCACCCCATTCTGCAGGTGAGGTAGGGGTGGCAGGGAGGCTGACAAGGGCCTCTCCCTCTCCAGGGTTTTTGGGAACAGCAGGGCTGTAGTGCATGGCCACTATTCATGGTAAGGCTGTTGAATTCCCAATTGTTACTGGCACAGGGAGGGAATCCTGCACGTTTATGGAGTCAAATGTTAATTGTTTCTGCAACTCAGCTATTCCAGATCCCATCTGTGAGTGAGGGGCTGAGGGAAAAAAGTGCTTTTTTAGCTTGTCTACTTTTTGACTACTTGGCAGCTCAGTGCCCACCTACAGAGGGGACACATCAGACACAGCCCACACTCACATCTGCAAAGAGACAAAACCCCTGTGTACAATAACTTATGCTAATGACTAAAAGAACTGAAAAAAAAAATCACATTAAATATTTCCAGAAGTTTCCTGGCAGGTCCAAAAGCCTACTGTAAACTCGATATACTGTAGATATGCTTTCTACTTGTATCAAAGCTTTACTATTGGATTATTATTATTAATTATTTCCAATAATATTTGCACAATTAGGAGGATCTGCCCCCCTGCTCACTGCATGTGTCTCCTATGGCATTTAACTGGGATTGCATTGCTCAGAAAACACTTCTGAGCTGGTACCACTCCACCCTTGGATGTGTCATCTTAAGTTCCTCTCTAGCTCGACCTTATTAATTTTATAGAAGCCCAGCATTACTGATTTGGATTCACCCCAAAAGACAGGATGGATTTCAAAGGCCAGCAGCATTCAGACGTGATGAGTTTTTTTTTTTTAAACTAACAGCTGATTTCCAGGAGAACTTTCTTCAGTTTGTAAAAGGAAATTCAATTGTATTTCTGGAAAGAATGAAGAATCAGAAAGCTAAATTGGATTTCTCCTCCAAACTGGATTAAGGACTATTTTACCATAGGAATGTGCTCTCTCCTTCTCACATATGTGCCAGCCCTGCTCAGAGCACTGTTGTCCTGGGATCCCACCACCCTGCTCTGGTCACTCAAAGGTGCACAAAAGCATCCAGATGCCTGAATAATGACTGAATTTGCCTAGGAGCCAGTTAAGTCCCATTTGATCCCTGAAAACCCCTTGGAAGTTTTACATGGCAAACCTGTGCCCCTCCTGGCAGGAATGGGGCTGCCTTGGACTCATCTGGGACTCGAGCACAGGGATGGAAACACAGCTCCCAAAACTTCCACCCCAGCTTCAGGGCAGTACAATTTTCAATTTGCCTTTTGGGAATCTTGGTGGCAACGTGGGTGTTGGGATTTCACTTGCTATCAAACACAAGGGAAAGAGAAGCAGCTCTAATGCCTCTCCTTCTGTTGATACATGTTCTCTAGAAAAACCAAATCTTGTGAAAAATATTATATAAATAACATCTGTCTCTGGAAAAGAGATGAAAGTTCTGGTTGGATTCTTCAGGTTTTCCTTGCCATAAGTTTCTGGATTCTGAGCAGCCAGGGGGAGTTCTCAGGAAAGGTCAGAGCATGTGAGGGCATCAGGAAGAGCAGTGAGGGGGAACACAACCAATCCCTGCTTTATCCAACCTGCCTTGCTCCTGCAGGATCCAAGAGTTCACAGTAGCTTTTCCTAAGTGTTTCAGGAGCCTCCAGAAGAGAGCATGTCTGTCACCTGAGGTAATGATGCTAAAGAGGAATTTCTGCTTCTGCGCCAGAAAAACTGGGAGACAATCACAAGAAACTGGGAATGAGAAATAGCCAGAAAATGAGCAGCTCTGTCCCAGGGTTAAACCAGCCCTGTCCCAGTGTTAAACCAGCCCTGTCCCAGGGTTAAACCAGCCCTGTGATGCTGTGTCCTGGTGTGAACAGCACCGACTGTCCCAACTGTGACTTCCCTGGAAAATTCAGATTTCATCAGGAAAACAGAACTGTGGGAGCATCTACCCAAGGGGGATCCTGCCTGGTTTCTGGCATGGTTCAATTCTGCCCCTGTTCTGCTTTGCTTACTCCCCAAACCTCTATGCTGGTATTTCTCCCTGTATTTTCCTTTTACAAAAGTGTCTTTTTCACTTCACATTTTAAAAACAAGCACAGCGGCGCCTCTTGGCAGACTGGCATAGTTGAGAGCCCCTTCTTTATTAAAAGTCTGAGACTCAGTAATTTGTTATCTTAATACAATCTATTGTCTTCTACAGCATTTTACTAAACATTGCCAGGCTAATAATATTAAAAAAAAAAAAGAAAAAGAAAAGAAGTCATGAATGCCTCATGCTTTATGGTGAATACCATCATTTTTGAAGTACATAATACACAAAGGAGAAAATGAACTCCCAGTCTTGGATGACAACATATTTGACACAGAACAGTTTAAAAATTTTACTCCTAAAATGTTTGAAAAGCTTGGAGTCCTGTTTGTTTAGGTAATGATCTGAGTTCCTGTCAGTTGGCCAATGCCCCTCCTGAGCCACACCTTGGAATCTCAGGAGTTGATCACTCCAAGGTGCTCCTGGTGGGAGCTGGGGGTACAAAAGGGCTGAGCCAGGGCAACAATTGGACTTCTGGGCTGCAGAAATTGCACATCCTGCCCCAAAGCCACGTTCCCCAAGGGCCCTGCACGTGCAGAAGGGTGACACTGCCACCCTTCACATCCAACCACGACTCCCCAGCTGCCCAGGGCACCCCCAGGTCCAACCCACCCCTCTGGCTCCCACCTGGCAGGACTGCATCTTTCTGACAGAATCTTTGGCACAGGTTCCATGTTTTATTGTCATAAAAGATGATTAGAAAGTAGGTTCCCCTCCCACCCCACCCCATTACATATTCTAGTATAAATGGAAGTATTTTATGGCAAATATCTTACTTTTTGAGTATGTTTACATGCTGGAAAAATTGTAATCAGTCTGCATGCAGCAACAGAGACATCATGCTTCTGGCATCATCATGCACATCTGACAGACAAAAAGTGCCTGTGGCTGCTAATGGGATCAAGGCAGGAGAGGAAAAAAAAGGGAAATGCACCAACTACTATTTTACATGCTGTAACAAAACCAAAATATGCACAAAACATTATTTACTGATATTTGAGTTAATATCTTCTGGTAAGTAGTAAGAGGAAATATCAAAATTTTTTATCTAAGTGATAGGAGAGGAGAAGATTGCATTAATTACAGTGTTCATCATTGCAAATAAAGTCTATTTCCTTCTCTGCAAGTAATAAGCAGATGTGAAATGAAAGCCTAATTGAACCTCGTATAAAACCTGCAGGTAGCAATTATTATTTAAAAGTATATCTACTTTAAAAAAAAGAGATTATACCCTAAGCCAGTAACAATATTCAAAACCTAAAGTAAAAATCAAAACAATAGCAAGAAAACATTGAGCTAAATCTAAATGGTGTCATTCAGAACGAGAACTTTCACAAACAAAGCACAAGTTGTTTTATAAAATTTTTATAATACTCTTTATGCTTGATACGATTATGTCAATAATATAGATCTGCTTATTATTAACCCTTATTATTAAGAGTTATTACTAAACATGCAAAATTCATTGCATGAAGCATATGTAAAACGTATTAAATTCCATTCTATCAATAAAAGGAGTTTTAGGTGCTGCTTTTTTCAGGTTTTATTATTCTACAGCCCAAAGTTTTCTGAATTAAAACCGATTATTTAAGACTAAATCTCACTTGATTTTCATGAGATATTCTGGAGAAATCAGGAAGTCACTCGGGGCTGCATTTTATTGTTAATTTTGGTATACATAACACTTTCTTCAATTTACTGTCCTACACTGCAGACTATAAATAAACACATGTAAATAAGATATAAGGAATTACAGTTTTGTTTTACATTCCAGGTTAATAAATTTCATAGTAAAATATTGGTATTAGAACCAGTTAACAGTAAACTTGAGGAGTGCTGTAAATGAAACCAACTGAACAGACAATGGCACCCTGGATCACAGAATAATCTCATGGAGATTAAAAATTCACAAAAGTATTATTAAAATTATTACTATTATTATTATTATTATTATTATTATTATTAAAGACAAAATTTCACCCTCAAGTTTATCACATGCTACTCCTAGCACAAATCCTAGAGACGTGGCCACCACCTCAGTGCTTTTATTTGGGATTTTACAGGATCAGTTCACCAAACTTCAGGGTCTAATTTGACTTCATCCCCCCTCCCACCCATTCCCAACAATTTTTTTTTTCCCATCCCCCCTCCCACCCATTCCCAACAATTTTTTTGTTCCCCTGCCATATTTTACAAACGTTTTCAGTGCTGTTCTTGCAATGCCTCTCCCCCCTGGAGCTGACCCCGCTCAGTCTCTGGTGCTGCCCCCGAGGTCTCCGGGGAGGAGCTCCCACCTCCCGCCATCCACCCCCAAGGAATAAACACTCGAGGTGGTTTCTCATTCAAACCAAGTGCCAGATGTTTTTCCAACACAACAAGTGGAAAAGGGAGCAAAAAGGACATTGGGAAGTTACAAAATACAGAACGTACCAAAACATGGGTAAATTTCAACAAGTCAGTGGCAACTTCTAGAAGAAAAGCGGGCACCGTACACTAATTTATCTCCTGTTAAGACAACATTGCTGCTGCAAAGCCCAAATCCTGACTAAGTGGCCCTTCCCTCCCTCATCTTCCACCCTCTAACCCTACAATTTCCAGGCCCAAATGGAATCAAACGAGGCGAAAGCCTGAAAATTGTAGGGTTACAAGTGCTCCCCGCGGCGGGATTTGTTCTGCTGTTTCATGCTACATTTTCTACAAGGGGGTGCACAAACTGGGGGTTGACGTAAGAGAACCCTTCAAAATCTGTTTGGTCGATGTTGGCAATGACCAGCTGATCCGGAGGCGTCAACACCGGCTGTCCTCGCGTGAAGAACTTATCGAAGTTCTCGGCCCCTTTGCCGCACTGCAAGGAGAGAGAAAAGCAGAAAAAAGGCTGAAGAAAAGCCAGCAACACAACAGCAGAGCTGTCAGGATACATGCAAGGCGTGTTTCTTACGAGTAGTTGAGGGAAAATTTTCTTTTCAGTGTTATGACAAAAAATTCCAGGCAAACGGGGAAGTTTTAATAGCTGACTCCTGATAAAAAGCAGTCAGAAAGGTTTTCATCCATCAGCATGAGATAAAGAGGCTTAAATATTCAGCATTACTGGGATACAAAAGGAAAAAGGAAATATTTTGATAAACATATGTTGGCAAGAGATACTTTCTTTGTCAAGTTGTTTCGTTCTTTTTAAAAGCTTTATCGTACAAAATTAAATTTTTCCTGTTAGTCTCTACTTCCTTTGTGATCTGCAAAAAGCTTAATGCAATTCATTTATGTGCTTTGAGTCTTCACTGAACAGGCTCTGAACTTCAGGATTCCTATAAATTAAGAAATTTATTTTTATTTATAAATTTATAAATTCATAAATTCCTATAAATTCATCGAACTTCTATAAATTCATGAATTAGAGCAGGGCCTCAGTCCTTGGGATGGCAGGAGGGCTGGGCAGGAGCACATCCTGGGACAGGTCCTTGTTCCAAAACTTGCTATCACAGCTTTCCTCCTTTGTTTTCTCAAGATACTCATTTTTGGGCAAAATCCAGCCAAGAAAGGGCTAAATACAGCTACAGCCTGAGCACAACTCCTTCAGAACAGAAAATGAAAGAAACCAGGTTTGTAGAAAGAAGAGTTTGGAGGAATACACAAAAGACTTGATAATCAGGGAAGTATGATCAGAAGCATGCTAAAAAAAAGGAAGGTGGAACCAGAATGAAATTAGCTTATGTGCGAGAATAAAAAGAATATTTGAGGAAAATTAGGCATTGAATATTGTAGAGAGGTGAGGAGGAAACTGGTAAATGTGCTCATCTCAAAGCTACTGTAACAGATCTTTGGACAGAGCAGGTGTGGGATAAAGGCAGTGCATGTTTTTTCCCATTGCTCCTCACCCTTTCCTCTCTATCCATCCCTTCAACATCCCTGCATGTGGATATAAAGGGTAAAATTCCATTATTATCTTCAGACTCAGAGGATAACTTGGAAAGGGCAGAATATGGCTCATACAATAGGCCAATATGAAATATTGATTTTTTTTCTGAATTAATGCAACATGAGTAAATCTGTGCATTTGTAGGAGGATGCACTGGAGAGGGAATTCAGAGTGAGAGGTTTGGAAACAGCCCAGGCAGAGTTTCCAACCTTCCCACAGAGCACCTGGCAGGTGCTGGGCTGGCCCTGCCATCTGAGCTGAGCTCTCAAGAACTTCTTCTGCCTCAGGCACACGTTGGCTCCTATTTCAGACAATGAGCTCAGGGCCTGGAGCCCAGTGCTCACAGAGGACACTTGTCCATCCTTGGAAGCACAGGGACATCCTTGGAACACCAGCACAGGGACACTGCACCATGATAAAGCTAATGGGGCTCTGCTTTCTCCACCCAGGGTTCTGCACCACTCATGGAATGCCCTGTGCCCACTGAGCCTCTGCATTTTGGAACAGAATCTCTGGAAAACAAGAATAGAATGAGCTGAACTTTGACAAGGAGAAAACCTCTGAATCATTGGCACGTAGCCCCAAATTGAGTCAAATTAATTTAGAGGCACCACAGCCGGTTCAGAGCAGCCACAAAAGGAAATTTTTTTATTGCTAAAAAGGAAATTTTTGCTAAAAAAGATGTTCTACAGATAAGCATCATCCTGCAATAAAAATGATGCTATTTTCTTTCTTTTAAAATTTTTTCTCCTTTTCTTTTTTTCAGCAAATGGAAAGTATTCAAACAAGCTGGATATTGAACCCAAAGGTCCTGAGACCATTAGGTCTCTCACATTGCTTAGTCTAGTAAGAAATAAATCACATTAAATGTGGGCATACTTTGGGTGCAAATAGAGTAATTTATAAATAAATTTGTATCTTCAATGATGTATTTGTCTTCACATTAAAGAGCAGCACTGAACCTTAAAGCATTATTAGAGTACAACTGAAATTACAGGACTCCTCAAACCCCTAAACTTGGAAATAAGAGTAAAATGTCCTTGCCAAATAATCAGTCTATGCCTACAACCTGTGAAATGTCAATCTGGAAGGGAACATGTCATTTACAGCACCCAACTGCTGACCCAAAATCTGCAGCTCTGTGTTCGAGTGAGGATTGTGGAAGCAGCAGGATTATTCCTGCAGGAAAGCACTTCCTAGAGAAGATGTACCTACAAAGGCTTCCCCAAAAAAATCACCCCAAACAAAGCCTATAAATACATCCATATCTTCAGACAGATTAAGAGGTGTGTGTTTTTTGCTTTCTAAAATCAATATCCATCCCTGGAGGGATTTAAAACTTGTGTAGAAGTGGTTAGGGACTGGGTTAGTGGTGGGCTTGGCAGTTCTGGGATAATGGCTGGAACTCGATGAACTTAAAGGTCTTTTCCACCCTAAAGGATTCTATAACTGTATGACACTGATACAAACAGAACCAGCAATCACCACAGATGAGCTGTGCATAGGGTATGCAAATACTGGACTTGGATTTGAAGTTATTTTTGTCCAGGAGAGTTGGGCTCCGTGTGAATCCGCCTCGGTGGATTTTAATAGCAGCCTGTGCAAACAAACCAGGTCATGATAACCAGGGAGACAGAGCCCAGCTGCTCTGAGGAGGAGCCAGGACCTGCCAGGAAGCTCTGATGGAACCAAACCACACTTGAAGCTTTCAGCCCCTTCATGCTGGTGTTACTTTTAACTTCAAGGAGAGTCTAAGCACTCAGCTCCTGAGCTAATAAAACTTACAGATGTGAAGGTAGATGTGCTTTATGGTCAGCTTTAAATGTGACTTGAGAAGCATGTAATAAAAATCTCAAATAAAATAAGCTCTAAGAGCTCCTTTTTGCACAACCCTGGGGAAGGGTTGGCTGGCAGCACCACACAAGTTCTTCACTTATTTACACCCTTCCCTGCCTGCAAAATCCACACTATAGCAAAAAAGTATTTCCTTTAGCAATAAACACCCTTTTCAGCTTCAACTCTCCTCCTGTTCATGCAAAAACATAATTTGTATGAAAAAAGTGAAGAATAATTCAGGTACTGGCGTCCCTCTGTTCATTTGTTTGTGACAGACACTGGTGTGTCTGTATTGGCAAATAAATCAGTGTAAGAGCAGTCATCCTACACCTGAAGTGCTAAAGCCAGCCAGGATTCTCAACTGAAAAATAAAAGGGTTAGAGAAGACAGGTTCAATGTAAGGACATGACAATTTACAGCTGTTCCTTAAAGCCTGTGCTCTCGTGTGCAAACTCTTCTCTTTGCCTGTCAATGAAGCACAGTCCATGCTGAAAGAAATTCTGGCTCAACAAGCAAAGCTCTTCCAATTCTATTATGCAAACAGCTCTCAGGATAAGGACGTCTCTCCACTTCCTTGGATTTCTAAAATGTTTCTGTAGATGCATGTGTGCAAACCAGTAATGAACATGGAAAATAAACCAGGGATTAATCTTGCCCACTGAGCAGACATTGCTGTAGGATGGGGAATAAAACCCTCTGTGCTGAGCAGCCAACCATGGAGAAATTCACCCTCTAATCCAAACCCCTCAGTCACATCCTGACTTTAGATGTTGCTCAGAGGAGACCTGAGTTGTTAACCTCATTTATGACCATCTCAAGTGGCTGGTGTGGATGTGCCAATTTTCCCTGTGTTCAGCTCCTCACGTGGTGTGTGACCATCCAGGCAGACCTCAAACCACTGTGAGGCTTTTTTGCAAGGCACAAAGTTCCCCAGCTTACACCAGAACACAGACAGGCTCACAGACAGCTCTGCCCTCCTCAAATGGCCTCGTTTCAGCCATGCCCCAGATCTGCAGCAGCAACCCCACCCCATGGGGAGCAGGGCTGCAGCCACAGCCAGGGAGGGAAATCATGCCTCAGGTTCAGCTTTTATATTTTCAGGTTCTGTGCTGCTTCAGTGTGTGGGTCTGGGCTCACACCAGGGGATGCTGAGCTCTGTGCACAGAGCAGGGACACAAAACAATTCCTGCTCCAGCTGGGCACCAAGGACAAATGATCCCAATCCCAGCCCAGGAGCACAAACCCCGTGGGCTGGAGAGAGAAAAACAAGCAGGGTGGGCTGGAGCAGTAATTGGATAATTAACTCCAATATGCAAATGGACCAAAACTTATAAAAATGTGAGATCTCATGACCAAGCTCTCTTTTGCTTCCATCTTGGAGTCATCCAGGCTCTGGTGCTGCCAGGGTGTCCCCTTTGAAGGCTCTTCAGTAAATATCCTCTTTATTCCTCTTAACTCCTCCTAGCCTCTGTTCCAGCTCCTTAAGGCATCAGTTTTGGTGACCCAGTGAAGAATTTGGACCTCTGGCATCTCACTCACCACTTTAGGTTTGAAAGGTGGCTGAATCTCTCTGTTCTCCAATTTTTCCCAGTCAATTCTCCTGAAGAAAGCATGTTCCCTGATGTCTCTTTCACCTTCCACACCACAGCCAAGGCGTTTTGCAGGATGTTTTGTCATCAGCTGTTGGGAAGAAA
The DNA here is from genome assembly GCF_963513975.1 of Fringilla coelebs. Taxonomy (NCBI): domain Eukaryota; kingdom Metazoa; phylum Chordata; class Aves; order Passeriformes; family Fringillidae; genus Fringilla; species Fringilla coelebs. The sequence continues at coordinate 3,194,858 of NC_140045.1, read as the reverse complement.
ACACCAAATGATTCAGTTTAATGCTGGAAGGAAAGTGAGAGAGATTTTCCCCTGCCTGCAATGCTCTTGCTCCTCTCCTGAAGATACACGCTGCTAATAAAATTGTTTTGAAAAGCCAAAATGAATTTTTGGAAGAATTTTCTTGTTTCATCACTGGAGAAAGCAAATCAACATCAAAACTAGGGGAAATTTTTCCCACTGGGCAGAGGTTGCTGCTGGAGGGACAGGTGGTGCCCAGGACACGCTGCCATCCCCTCTGCCTCACAGCTCACTCCTGAATTTCACCTCCAGTCTCTCAGTTCACTCTTACAGATCTCCAGAACAGCTCCTGCCCTATCTCAACAATCAATTAAACATCATAAATTCCAATGCACTAAAGCTCCATGAAGTACAACCCCCCCACACTCCCATTTCATTTTTCTGGGGCTTGTTCAAGACATCTCATTACAGAGCCTCCAATTCTTTGGCACCCAGCTGACAACATCTAATCTGTGTTTCCTCCCTTGCATTCTTAATGACATCCTGGTCAATACCATACCCTGTTACAGAGATTAAACAGACTTGGGGAAGCAAACCAGCCCCAAATCCACCAGCCTGGCATGATCAGAAATTAGAATGTGCTCCCTAATTAACAAGTTCCTCAGCATTTTCCAGTTGGTGTGTACATTGGGAATTGTGCAATGTAGCCCTCAACTCTCACCTCCAGTTTTGTGGGGACTTTTTAAAGCTCTTTTACAAATGATATATGATTAATGTACTGCTGGGAGTAATACCTCAACAGATCTTCTTAAAACCTCAGAACCACTTTAGTCTCCTTCCAAATGTTGATTTGCTGTGATTCCAATTTTGAACCTAAAATAAAAGTGACTCTAAGCAGGTTTGGGAAGCAGCTGGGCAGGAATCACAGCCTTCTTCAAGATTAACAGCAACATTCCCATTTTTGTTACCTTTTCCAAACCCCTTGCTTTAACAGTAGGTGATAAAAGAAAATGGGAGTATTGATTCCAGTAGTTTTAATTCTTTCCAAAGTTGTTGCATTTACCAAAACCAACAAACTCTCAATCAGTGGAATGGGAGTCAAGCAGACAAATCAATTGCAAGAGCAGAGTGGGCACGTTTGTCTTGCCCAGTGGTGCCCAGTCCTGGGATTGCTGAGCTACCACTGACTGCAAGGGTCAGAAACTTTCTCATATTGACTTCTTAGCTCAGGAAAAACTCCCTCTGAAACTGAGATCAATTTGTCAGTTTAGCAGATGAAGAACATGTCAGTATCACTGAGACTTGCCCAAAATCTCAAGCTGCAGGGTAATTTTAGCTTTCTGCCCTCCTTTGACATGAGCACACAGAAGCAGCAAACAGGGGAGCTGAAAACAGAGCAATTTCATCAGGTTCAGACTGTGCTGTTTGAATATGTGATTGTCATGACAAGGCAGCAATCTGAATGTACTTTACAAAAATACATCGTGTTTATTTTTTGTTGGCTAGCACATCTACACTGGGATAAGCTCCAAAATTAGCATGGTCTTTCATTTTACCTTCTTGTTCCAAACACCTTTTCCTTGATGATTTTCTTTAATGGACTAATATCCAGTTCATGTATAATACTTCATAAATGGTTGAAAAGGATAGGAAGAATGTAAATACCAAATTAACTAAGTGCAGTGGTGTTTTATCAGTGTAAGTCAGACATCAAATAACCCATTACAGGCAGTGACTTGGAAAAGCTGCAGACTGATGGTGCTCTGGAGAATGACATGGAATCAAAGGAAAGTAAAATGAATTCCTTTTTCCTAAGCTAATCCCCTGAAGCCAAATCTATGATGTTTCTCCATAGTAAAAAAAAAAAAAAATTAATTTAGTATCTAAGACCAATTTTAGGCCACACAGGTACCACTGGGTCAGAATTTCCCTATGGTTTCATTGCATTTATGCTGAAGATTTTCATATGAGCTCATCTTCACCTACATTTAAAAATGATTCTCCTCAACTCCTGAGCTCTGATGCTGTCATTAGGCATTCTGGGCTGAGGACTGGCTGGAGTAACTCCAGCCAGGCTGAGAAATCTCACCCTGCAGAATTGGGGCTGTGCTGCTGTGGGTCGAGAGGCAAAGCAGGGGGAAGACTCTTCACACCATGGTCCTGTTTATAAATTTTGCTCTGCATTTGGCAGCCACTGATTCTGACATTTGTTCTTTCCATAAAACAAACAGGCACAGCAGGAAGAGCCCAGCACTTACCAGTGACACCAAGTGACAACACAGCTCAGCACTGCCTGACAGAAGTTGCACTTTAAAATACTACAGTGCTGTGTCACAGCCAGGCAAACCCAGTGACTCACAAGGACTGCCAAAAAGGAACTTAATGATGAATAACATTTTATCTCACCCCCTTGCAGATGGAGACTGCTTCTTTGGACAGTGATTTTGGGTAGGAAACATTATGCTCCATTATGGACTGGAATAATTCGTCTTCGTCTTCCCCATCAAATGGAGGCTGTTGGAAATAAATCACAAGTGAGTAACTTACTGAGTTTTCCTTTTTGTGCTTTTAAATTCTCTGCTTTTTATGAAATGGCATGACAGCACCATGCCCAAAAACATCCATATACAGCAGTGCTCCTGGTCCAGGAACAGCCCCCAAACCCACAGCAATCTGCAGCCTGGATATCTGCTGACCCAGAAGCTTACTGTTTGAGAGTGTCAGATCTAAATCAAGGAGAAATGTTCATTTCTGTCCCCAGAATGGCATCCAGGTTAATGAAATGTGTGCAGGATTATCTTTGTGATCAGCTTTAATCAGTTTTTAAAGCTACTGTGCTTTAAAAAAAAAAAGACAGGCAAAATACTTCAAAGGGTGAAGTTTGGAGAATAACTTTCAATTACCTTGTACTAAGTAAGGTATAACCATTCCTCTCCTAATTCCAGTTGAACTCCAGTTTGTTTTATGTCCTGGCTGTAGATTCTGCTGCTGAGACTATCACAAGAAAGGGCTGCTCTATATTTTAATATACAGGGGTGGGAAAGTGCCCATGGATAAATCCCCAGGATATGGGCCCTGTGCAAGCCCAGCTAATGGTAAATCTCCTTTCCCCAAAGCATTCAGGTGGCCAATATTTGCAATTCAGCCTGCAAATGTTAACAGCTGCAGTTGCTACACACTAAAACTTTTAAAATGTCCACTGGAATTTTGCAGAGGAACTCTTAAAGGCATTTGTTACAGATGTATGTTCAAGCTTGGGAAATGCCTGCCCTTACCTAACACTCCCTGAAAGCCAACTGCAGCAATCTTTTTCAACTCAAGACTAAGAGAACTCCTCCAAGTTGGTGCTTTTCTGCCATTTCTTGCAGCACAGTGTTGCTTCCCCACCCCAGTGACTCAGAGCAGCCTCTCATTCACTGTGCAGCATCAGGGGTCTGTAACTGAGCACATTTCCAAGTGCTCAGACCCACATTTTACCCCCAGGACATACAGTACAAAAACTGTATTCTTGGGACTTAACTGCAATGCAGAGCTTATACACACTCTTATTATGCTTCCCTGTGGTTTCAAACTCCTAAATGGTATTTCTTCCACTTGACATGCATTTTCCTGCTCAAGTGTCTCCCTTTCAATTCTGAAGATGGCTATTTATAACATTATTGCAGTACAAAGGAGCTGTATTCAAAGGCAGAGCTTGATTATGTGGGTGCAACATAAAGAGCTTAAAGCCTAAATACATTCTCAGTTGAGTCAGTCAAGAGTACAAGGAGATAACAGCAGAATGAAAGGCTTCAATCCTATCCTGTAATGGTCTAAACCTTTAGGGAGCCTTGAAACAGAGGGAGGAGGGCAGGAGGAGGTGACAGAGAGCACAGGAGGGGGAAGCTTACCTGGCCAGCCAACATCTCATAGAGCAGCACACCATATGCCCACCAATCCACAGACTTCCCATAGGGCTGGTAGGCAATAATCTGCATAATCACAAAAAAAAAAGAAGAAAAACCCCTGAGTTAACTCACCCCAGCATTAGGAACATGTGTGACATGCAGGGAAGGACAGATTTCCTTGAAAAAGGCCAGAAAGACAATCCTGTAATCCTCACTCCAGCTAATCACGGCTTTCAGTGGGAGTTGGATTGTTTGGCAAGTGTTAGGCTAAACCCACCCACGCCCTTGGGTACCCTGATATCTTGGAAAATACAGCTCAGAGACTTCCTGGGATGTGCATTTGAGGGCAAAGGAGGAAGTATGGCAGCACAATGCAGGAGACAAGGCAAAACCATTATCCCAACTGTTTGTGTCAAAGGCTGAAATCATGAGGCTCACTTAACTTATGGACTATCAATAATTAAACCTTTCTTTTCAATATTTATATTTTTTTTCTGTTGTAAAAGGAATCAAAACTTAGGAAAAGAGCAAAACTCGAAAAACCTCAGTTAAGTTTTCCCAAGCTGCATGATTGTGATACTCAGGAAGAAACACCAAAAAGAAAGGGGGTTCTGCTGTTCAGACTAATGGAAATGTCAAGTATTTTCCATGCTCTGGGTTCACATGTGACTCAGAGAGCAGTGCAGATTGAGCTGTGACACAGGGAAAGGCTGCAAGTGGCAGCAGCAAGGTCACCTCCTCTTGAATCAGGGCTTCCTCAGAGATCAGAGTTCATTGATTTAAGAGTTCATTGATTTATTTACGCATTTGGTGATGGTGTGGAGGAGTGAGGAGGTGCAGGTGCTCCTCAGATCCTTCTGAACAACTGTGAAGGGATTCTGTGAATTGGGGAGGGATGCAGGACAGCCCAGTCCCTGCCCATCCCCACTGAAGGCAGCATCAGAGCCCTGGACTCCAACATCTCTTCTGCTCTGGAATGAGCAGGGAGCTGAGGCAGTCACAACTCCAGAGGGGCTTGCATTTCATTTTCCTGTTTGCTCATGTTTTTATTCTTTGTGAAATAAATTGCCCAGTCAAGTACACATCACACATCCTAAATTTTTTAGTAGTCTGAAAGAGAAGTTGAACTGCCAAGTTTTGTAGTTGCTCAGGAAAATAGTGAGTCACCAGTGCAATAAAGCAGGACTGCCTGGCTACTAAATAAAATTATGGTCTCTGTGTGGATATATGTCCTTGCCTGAGGTACAGCAGCACATAATTTAAAAATTACTGCAGTGTTGCTAACCAAAGGATTTCAAAATCAATTGTGCTTTGGAATGTATTAGACAAGCAGAGATAATAACAACATTCTCATCTGGAAGACCCTACATAAAGGCAGTCCCTATTAGTTGTCTCTTAGCAGTAATATGGGCATAAAAATATATATTTGGGACATTCATTTCATCTTCTAGTGACATACTTGGTTACTCTCCCTTCATTTCCATCACCACTAAGTTCCTGCCTTTTGATTTATTAAATCAATATTGCCTTTTGAAACACCAAACACTTTCAAAGTTTCATCCAGAAAAAATACTGGCCTTTACACACAGAAAATGGCAAAACATTTCATCCTCACTCCTTCTCTGACAATGTCTTCCTGCCTTATGGAACAGAATATTTTATAAAAACAGGGGATATTTCTCAGGTCATTGTTTTGTAAGGGCAGAACATTTTGTACAACAAGTGCAGTCCAGGTATGTGGTTTTGGGAGGAACAGCTTCTTCCAATTAGCAAATGAGCAAAAATGGATCCACAGCAGTGAGAAAGAGAATGCTGCCACGCTGCCAATGTTCTGTACCTGGCAGCCAGGTCTGTCCAGGAGCCCACAGCTCACTTCTGTCCCTGGTGGGAAGGAGTTTGATGGGATTGCTGAGAGGAGGAAATCACTTAAATGCTGCAATGCAATGTCCTACAGTGAAAGCTGTACCAAAGCACTCAACAATGCTGATTTTTATCCAGTCAAGGCTGGGCTCTTCTCTAAACAGCATTCTCATCAGGAATTGCAACCTCCCATATGAGATCTGCCTTTGGGAGAGAATATCAAACAGAATCAGCAGAGGCAGAATTAACCTGGGAAAAGCTCCAGTGGATGGTCAGAGCCACCCCAGTTTTTCTGCTGTTTGATGGCACATCTGGTGAGCAGAGCAGTGCCCCTGTGAGCTGGCACACAGCTCCCTGGATGGAAGGGGGGGAGTTGAGACACAAATACAAATCCAGCCCCCAAGGCTGCAGCAGTCCCACTGCAAAGGCAAGGACAAAACCTTTCCCAATTATCTCCATGTAGGAGAAGGTGTCACTGTCTGCTGCTGCTCAGGGGGAGTTTTCTCCCTTTAATCCCACCTGAATAGCCCCAGCTGGGTCCTGGTGAGGCTGTGGCTCAGGCAGAGCCAGACCAGCCCTTTGCCACGTCCTGTGTGGAACCCATGGATTAATTCCTCAGACTGGGAGCTGCTCCCAGCACCAACTGGGAAGTGCAAGCCAGAGGGAAGAATGCTCACTTCAAGGGAGGAATTTCACGTGGGAGGAAGCAGATGAGCCTTCAGTGTACAGTCAAGCATGCATTGCTATGAAGTCAGCAAGTTCTGAATGTTGTGTTTTCAGTAGCTCCCTGCTCATCACCCAGAATCCATCGAGTGCCACCTCCCAGCTGCTGCACTCTGAGCCAGCCCAGCTGCCAAAGTCATTCTGGCTGCATGGACAGATCCTGGTGCCTGTCAGAGCAGTGGGGAATGTGAACCTGTCCTGTCTCACCACAGTGTGCAGAGCAGACCCAGAGCAGTGAGGGAGTTCCTCTCCCTAGAAATGAAGAACTGCACCCTCCTCCACCTATGATTCCTGATTTTCACTGGCCAGGCAGCTGTGGAAAGCTGATGGGATAATTCTCTTCCCCTCCTTCTCCATCATTAATTTAAATGATTGCCTTTTTCATGTCCTTTTGCATTTCAAATGTCCCCTTTTACCCATCTATTGCCATGCATTAAGAGCTTCTGCCTTTCCAGGTTCTGTGCATTTGAGCACTCAGAAAGAGCTCAGGAATTTCTCTCACCAAGCAAAATTGGCAGAAGGAGTTGCTTTTTTCCTTTTTTTCTCTATTTTGCCTCCGAGGAAGGCACAGTTAAGAGCAGGACACAGAGATTAATATCAGCAATTTGTAGGAATGTTTAGATCATTGCAGCTAGTAGCCAGTTGGGATGAAAAGATTATATCCCAGAGGCAAGAGGAAATCTTTTGTGAGCATATATGATGTCTGCTGGAAAAGTTAAAACTCAGTTATTAAAAGAAATAAATATTACTATCACAAGAAACAGTCAAATGCACTTTCCAAACCTTTGCAATACCTATTTGCCTCCCACAATCCTGGCAAACTCAGGGTTGGAACGGAAGGTTTTGAGGCTGTGAGATGGAAGAGAAGGGAAATGGAGTTTCTAATCTGAACTCCTCTGAAATTCAGAATCAGCACTGTGGCTGCTGCAGGGATGCTGATGGTGGGGTTCTGTGCTGGCAGAATCCCTTCCCCTAATCCTCTTGACATCCATCTCCTCCTGTCTCTCTTGACTGGCCAAGGAAACACAAAGTACTAATTGATTTCACAGCTATTTTACCACTCTGACCATAAATATTTAAGTTCAGCACATCAGGAAATGCTCTGTACAAGATAACCACTTTCTGCCTGAGAGAAGCTGTCAGACCTGGGATCCCACCAGCTTAACCTCTGCACACTTCTCAAATTGCACAGCATAAGAAAATTACCAATAATTCCAGCCCATTATACACCCAGGTAATAGCAAATGGCAACTTTCCCACTCAGAGAAAAGGGAAAACATTCTTTTGCAGCACAGCAAACTGGGGGGTTGACTTTGCTGAAGGCAGCACTGCATTCCCTGCTCTTCCAGGCACAGCTGGGACAGGGGACACCAGCTGGGCTGTCCCTGCAGGGTCCTTGCAGCTGTGTGCTCTCTGATCCATCTGGGGGCAGGTCCTGCAGGGGCAGTGTGGGCTCCCTCAGGCCCCACAGGAGTTTTCCACATTCTTCCCCAAATGCTGCTGAGAAGGGCTCATTCTCCAGGCTGGAGTGCAGCCCACTCACAGGATTCTACTCCAGATACCTTCAAGAGTTTATTTAGATTTAGCTCCTTTATCTCCACCCAGCAGGGAATGTGACAGTACAAATGAATTCTCATTAAAATCTATTAGAAATGTCTAAATTTTAGCCCATGGAAACATTCCCCCCTGCAAGGGAAACAGGAACCTTCCTTTGATGTTCACCACAGAACTAGTTAGCAAACTGTCAGTCACAGTAATGTCCTCAGAAACAAAAGAAAATCAGCCAATTAAACAACATAAAAGCAAATCTGTTTGTAAGATAACAGACTAATTTTCTCTCACTTACTGGATGTTTTGGTAAAAGGTTTACTTCTTTATATGAAATTTCCAAATAAAGGAAAATAATTTGCTCCAGCATTGAGCCACACTGAGCATTCTGGTACTGACAAAATGTTCTTTGGCATTAACTGGCACAAGACAATTGCCACAGAAAGGACACTTTAATTTGTAATATTGGCTTCATTTATGTTTTGACAGAAGAAAATGAAATACTACTCTGGTTGTTCTGATATCCTGCTGCAAGCAACAGCAAATGGGAAAAAAACAAGGGTGTAGAATACACAATATTTCACTCTGAAAAGCATGAATTAGCAAGTGGGAAAAAAACAAACTATTTTTCATTCCAATTTCAGAGATGACAAAATTCACCTTAGACACTAATTTACTTGTCTGTGTATAAATCTCCCCAATTCCAACAAACATTCAATTACAGCCAGAAATGCTCCAGCCAGAGCTGCCTCTTGCTCAGTACCCAGTGAACAACTGAGTCTCTTGGATCAGGATCCAGCCTCTTGCATCAAATCTGCTGCCAAACAAATCAAGACTCTTGAAAGCTCACTATGCACAAAGACCAGATTTTAATATTCATCTATTTGAATTATATCCAAATCACCACATGTGCTTGTTTTCAATTCTTTAGACCTCAACTACTGAAATACAAATCATATCCAGACTCAGGGTCTTAACTCTAAGCTCATGTTTATCCCAGTGCCTTAAAGCACAACTGGGCTTCTCATGATCATATTTTCATTTCAGACCCACTGCACTTGGTTCAGGCTTCAATGTCATTTTCAGTGGCTTGAAAGCTGCACAGGTATGGAAAACTCAATGGATTTATTACAACAACTCCACTCCAGGCCTGAACTCTCAGCTTTTGGAAGAGGTCTCCAATGACAGGAGCTTTCCTGAGGTGAGCATCAACTCCTGGCACCAGTGCAGCAGCTCCAGGACATGGCCTGGAGGAGACCACAGTGCTACAGAGAGCTCAGCAAAAAGCTTCAAGACCCCCTGAGTGCCCTCCCAAAACCCAGTGAGGGGTTTGTGATTTCCTGAAAGTGCCAAATAATCCTTTAAATAAATGTGTGCAGGCAGCTGTGTGAACCTCTGGAGGAATGGATTAAAGCAGCATTGTTTGCTCCCAGTGAAATATTTACTGATCTCAGACACACCCATAACATTTGTAGAACTTCACAAATTGCAAAGTTTGGTATATTTCCAGGCTACAAATTTAAGCTCAGAAGTTGGTGAGCCTGCTAGTGAGCCTGCTTTTTATAAGTTTTTTGCTAGAATGAACAAAATCTTATCTCATAAAAAGTTAGTTTTTCAATTAACCAGGTATTTCTTAAAATAGTGAATAGTCCTATTGATTACATTGCATTAATTCACAAATATACCCAATATACCTGCAGAATTAATTCACAAATATACCCAATATACCTGCAGAAGTTAAATGGAGCCATCCATGGAGAATCTGGAGTTAGAGCCATCCCAACCCAGTGGTATAAAATGTGGAGGGACAATTTCCTTGAAGGGACTAAAAGGTTCTGGAAAGGGTCAATGTTTACCTCTGGTGCAATGTAGTCTGGAGTGCCACAGAAGGTTCTGGTTGTTACTCCATCCAACATGTGCTCCTTGCACATCCCAAAATCAGCAATTTTGATGTGTCCTTCTGAATCCAACATCACATTATCTAATTTCAGATCTCTGAGGAGAATCACAGTAATTGAAGGTTAATGTTTGGGATCAGCTGGGGTGAGCTGGTTCTGAGTAAGGAATATTTGCAGCTCTTTGGGGATGGAGGTTCAGGGTGCACACATGGGATTGGCTCAGCCTGGAGGGAGCTGGGCAGACATCTAAGAAGGACCTTAAAATCCTGGAATGGGTTGGAAGTGACCTTAAAGTCCATCCAGTGCCACAAAAGGGACAATTCCAGTGTCCCAGGGTGCTCCAAGCCCCATCCAGGCTGGCCTTGGGCATTCCAGGGATCCAGGGGCAGCCACAGCTGCTCTGGGCTGGACAATGAATGCAGAGGTGGCTGTGTCTGACCCCTCACCTGAGGTTTTTGGATGTGTAATGTTGTTAAACATCACACAGAAATACAAAACACAGAATTTTCCATTTTCAAGAGGTTTTATTTGAGTGGGGCAGAGCACAGGTGTCAGAAAGCTCAGGTTAAACAGGGCTTGGGTTTACACCTCACCAGCAGCAACACAACAAAAAGAGCTCTGCACTGATGGCTTTCTGTTTTAAAAATGCACTGAGATGTTAAAGAAACTGATCATTTGGGGATTTTAAAAATAGTTCAGAAATTACTTATGTCAGATCACACTCACCTATAAATAATCCCTTTGTTATGGAGAAAGAATAACCCAATTGAGATCTCAGCTGCATAGAACCTGTGTGGGGGAGAAAAAAAAAATCAACAGATTTCTTATTGCCTCATGGTTTTCTTCTGGCAAAATAAATTGCAAATGAATCATGGTAAAGGAAGACAATATAGCAGCATATGAACTGTGTGATTTATAGTGTATACACACAGGTGGCATAAAAGACATATCACTTCAGCTGGACCTTAACAGATACATTTTGAGTATTTGATGATAAAACAATGCAGAATCTAAAAGAAAAAAAAAGGAAAATGGGTCCCTGGACCACAAAACACAGTGCAGCAGGAGCACAGCTTTTTTTGCACTAACTTTGCTGCAAAGGTTCTTATCTCTAATCACAGATTGATGAATTCAGGACGCAGCTCAATGTACATTGCAACTCACATGGCATGCAATAATCTGCAGAAATGCTGTTCCTTTATACAGCCTGTTAATGGATTAATTACATGAAGCTAATTAAAACGATTACCATATAAAATATAATTGCTGAATGCAGTTAAGAGGTATGGAATACTGGTGGCTGTTTGAAGCTGGTTGCTGTGGAACTGTGCAAACTACGAGCGAGAGGATTATTTAAAAATGAGATTAATTTTTAGGCTCAGCACAAGGGAGAGGAAGCAACTCAGCTCTGCAACGCTCCATCAGAGGTGTTTGTGAACATGTGTGAAGATGCAGCACAGGAAAAAGCTGTCATGAAGCACCACAGACTGTGCCAAGTGTTGGCAAGTTGCATTAGCCGGAGTCAAGGATGATCTGACACCATCTCAGTTTGATTCCATGAGTTGTTAAAATGTTTGTCTGCATCTCAAACACTTCTATTTAGAAGGTTTCTCATTTAAACAAGCCCTAATTGCTTAAATCAAAATGAGAAATTAATTTAACTGAATGCTTAAAGCAGTTGGTCACCCTTGATTTTGGAGTTTCATTAGTAAATGATTTATGAAACACTAACAAGTGGTGATGAGGTATATAAGGATGGCTAAAATGGTACTGATGGATCTAGTTACTCTTAAATATGCTACAGATCATTTTCAGTTGCTCACTGATGTGCCAGATGTACAATTACCTGAAAAGAATCATGTAGATAAACAACTCCTAATTCCTTATTAATTCCTCACAAATGTATCACAGAAATTCTCACAAGCTATACATTGAATTTATCTTGTATAAACTGTAATTTATATCACAGAGCTGAGTCTATTTGTACTACCTTTCCCTACAGCACTAATCAGACTCAAGTGTTCTACTCACTGGGTTTTTTTTTTTAATATTTGCTTTTAAAAACAACATCAGAATATGAAGTAACATCTTTAATTTCCTGCTGCCCTGCTTAAATTCTTGTCACTTTTCAATAAGCCTCTCCTGGCTTTGTTTGTGCTGTATTTCTGAATAAATGCACAGCTACCTTTGGTCTATGTGTTCAAACAACATTTTCAACACAAAGTTCAGAGTTTGGGCCTTAAAAACAAACAAAGGTCAGCCTGAATTTCATCCTGGGCCTGGGAAGAAAAAGAAACCAAATCCTCCTAGAGTGTAACATCAAGATGTTTTAAATGATTTATGTGTATGATTTAAATACATGAACACTCACACTGCTTGTGGCTCCTTAAATTTTCCTACTTGCTGGATGTGATACATGAGATCCCCACCATTGACATACTCCATCACAAAATAGAGCCGGTCCTAGGACAAAGTATCAGAGAGGCACATAAATACATTAGAGACAGTATTAGATAGTCATTGATCAGCCAAAAAGAAAAAAAAAAAGTCACTAGCATGTTATTAAAAAGCTTTTAGGATTATTAGGGAAAAAATTATAGATCAGGAAATGGAAGTGGAATGTTTTGTGCAACCTTCAAGAGTAAATGATTGATGAGATCTGTCTCGTTTTGCCAATTTTAGTGCCATGCTTTTACAGATTATTTGTCTCCAGCGGTTTCAAGGATTATACAAATATAGCTCAGTCTGAAAAAAATCTGTCTCTAAAAATAAATGAAAAAAAAAAATCAAAAATGGTAAAAAATTCCAAATTGCTTTAAGGGCATTTCTAATTGCTGCTAGGAAGTTTTCCTTTGGAAGATGGTGTGGGTGAGGCCCTTGAGGAGATGGTTTCATGGGGAATGTGGGCTGATGGTTGGATTTGGTGATCTTGGAGGACTTTCCCAGCCTCAGTAATTCCATAAATCCATGGAAGGCTGGCACAGAGACACTGGGTCATCAGATCCAACCTCAAATGTGTCACTGGGAGATGTTTTGCAAATATCCACTTCATATATTTATAAGGAAAGAAGAAAAAAAAGCCACTCAGTGTCACCAAGAAGTGACAGAAAACGAAATTAAATCCACCAACACTGACTCATGACTAATAATCCCACAATATAATAACAGCCATTAAGACTTTAAATACTATCCTCAGAGCTTTACAAGTATTTGGGAAGCTCTGGGAATCTGGGCTTGAGGCTCTGACTTAGCAAAGCAGACACATTTAGGAATTGTCATGCTGGGCTGCTGCAATAACTGCATGAAGGAAAATCTTTAAAATTATTTTTTATATTTAAAATACAAGGAGTAATTACATGTGGGATTTCTTCACCATTTTCTACATGCAGAGGCTACCATACATGGGTTGGATGATAATAAATGTTACTGGAGTGATAAAATCCATGACAAGAAAGACAGAGCTCACGTACAACTGTCTGGAAACAGGAGTGCAGCTGTGTCATGAATGGGGGCTTATCTTGCAGTGCCAGGACTCGTTTCTCAACCATGGTGCACTCCACATCATCATCCTGGATCACCACGTCTTTTTTCAGGATTTTGATTGCATAGAGCTCCTCTGTGCCCTTCCTGTCTGCCAGCATCACCTGCAGGACAGAGAGAGAGCAGAGTGAAAATCCCCCAGTGCTGCAATCCTGGATGCTGAGAATTTTAAACTTTCTGTGCTTAAAGGCACAGACCCACAAGAGAACACTGCATTTGACCTGAGGCTGGGAAAAAGGATTCCAAAATTGATTGATAGCACTGGGATTACGGGTGTGGAGTTGGTTAGAAGTGTGTAATATCACAGGGTGGAAAACTTACAGTGTGGGATTTTAGAATATAGAAATAAACATGAAGCAAGATGGAGGTTTTAGGGAGGAGGCAAGTTGTTCTTCTTTAACTCCTTCTTCCTACTTCTTCATGGCTTTGGGTGATGTTTTGGCATTGGGCAGAAAAGTCTGCATTGCAGGCTTCCAGGGATCAGTTATTGGGTTTAAAGGGAAAATAATCTAGGTGTCCTTTCTTAATTGGATAGTTTAGTCTTAAAAGACCTTGTACCAAGAGATTGTTGGCCATTTTGTGCCTTCTAATGAAAAGCTGCCAAACTCATGGTTGTGAGGCTGCTTTACTGATAAGAAATAATAAACACCTGAGTCCCAACATGAACTGCTGTCTCAAGTGCCTTCAATCCTGACCCAGCCAAACTGATACCCCAGGCCAGGGAGGGAAGGTCACTCAGATGATGGCAAGTCAGCTTTTTCTTTAATTTGTACAGACAAATCTGATCAGAACTCCAAAGTCATGATCCTTGTACAGTTCAGACAGCCTGTGCCCAAACCCGCTGCTTGACTGCGGGCTCGTTGCTGAAGGGCTGATAAAATGTTAAGTCCCAGGAGAATTCTTCAGCAAAGGGCACTTTATCACCTGAGTTTTGTTCAAACAGGCAGGAAAATAGCAGTCTGTTCTCTCAACTATTGGATTTCTAATATATATACACACTAGGCCTGTTTTTTTTCCAACCTTCACCCTTACCAGTGTTGGTGACTTCCAGGACTGGCAGAGTGACCTAGGTGATAAAGCCAGAAAAGTAGACTTAATTGCCTTAAAACTGCCAAAAAGTGAGGATCTGAAAGTCAGCAACAAGTTCCCACCTTGCCCAACAATCTGAGCTCTTACATTGACTTTTATTTTTTCAATATGCCAATCAGGACTAAAGTCTGCTAAGCCTTAGGGGGAATGACCCTACTCCAATTAAGAAATCTTTCCTCAAAAATGGACATCCTTTTGACTCTGGATTTTGCTTCTTAGAGAGCTGTTTATTCATTCTTCCTCAAAGAAAAGGAAAGAAAAGGAAAAGAAAAGGAAAAGAAAAGGAAAAGAAAAGGAAAAGAAAAGGAAAAGAAAAGGAAAAGAAAAGGAAAAGAGGAGAGGAGAGGAGAGGAGAGGAGAGGAGAGGAGAGGAGAGGAGAGGAGAGGAGAGGAGAGGAGAGGAGAGGAGAGGAGAGGAGAGGAGAGGAGAGGAGAGGAGAGGAGAGGAGAGGAGAGGAGAGGAGAGGAGAGGAGAGGAGAGGAGAGGAGAGGAGAGGAGAGGAGAGGAGAGGAGAGGAGAGGAGAGGAGAGGAGAGGAGAGGAGAGGAGAGGAGAGAAGAGAGAAGAGAAGAGAAGAGAAGAGAAGAGAAGAGAAGAGAAGAGAAGAGAAGAGAAGAGATGTGAATGGATTAATTCTGAAGAATTCCTACCTTCCCAAAGCTCCCCTTTCCAAGAACCATGAGGAAGTTGAAATCTGACAGCTTCACCCTGTCCAGATTGTTGGATGGCACACTTGAGCTCTTGTCTTCTGTTGAAGTAATGACTTTGTTACCAGCTGGCCCAAGTTTGGCTTTCTGAAGAACATACACACACATACACACACAAAAACAGCAAAGTGAGAAGAACTGCCCATTCTCCTGGCAGGAGGGATCTCTGGGTGAAAGTCAGAGCTGGAAATGGCCAGGTCTGAGGTGGCATTCCCAGGTGAGAGGCTGCATAACAAAATATGCACAGACACACCTCCAAAGACTCATTCCAGCAATACTTTTGACATTATTGAGGGAATTAAACTGGAAAACAGTGTTCATGTATAACCAGATAAAGCAGATACACTTATCTGGTTAAAAGAGCAAAACCAAAGCAATGCCCAGAAACAAAATTAAAAAAATCATAATTTGCTTTCAGGCCAAAAGCAGCTTATAAGGTGCTTTTGTTCTGAAAGACAAAGAAAAAAAAAAAGAAAAAGAAAAAAAAAAGGCTATCCAAAAATACCATGCTGTAATGTACATTGGGTATTTTAGGATATATTTTAGGATATAAAGAACCTCCCCAAAACATTCTCTTTTCAAATGGAGTTCTTCAAGTCACTTCATAGCAAGAGTTAAGAGAATTTTGACATGCATTAAGAACCTGCATTAAAAACCCCACAACACATGAGAATTAATGCAGATGAACATGGCCACTTTCAAACCAGCAGTACAATCAACTTTGATTTTCAATCAAGGGTTGATCTGGAAAAGGGAGGAAAGGGAATCTGACAGACAAGAGCTCTACCAGACACTCTGGTTTACAGGGGGCTGCAAGTCTCAGTATTTCACATGAGACACCAGGGCATGGCTCAAGTAAGCTGCATTTCAAATCTCAGAGTTAATACAAGAGAAAAAAAGTAAGACTCACCAAAAGATAATGCAGGCTACAAGGTAATACCCCTTTTTTTTTTCACCCCTCAAAATAATCCCACATACCAGCAGAAGCAAAGCCAATAAGGTTTAGTAATTCTTTGGGATATAAGTGCTTTCCCCATCTGTCTGGTGTGTTGGTCTGGTTAATAACCTCTAATATGGTTAATTTATTTTTTGCCAGTGATGTATGTTGGACAATTCAGGATAACTACTCTTCTCTCTGCTTCACAAAAGGACAATATTTGTATATTATCCCTCTTTCACAGATAAAAGAAAATTACAGAAATGGAGGTTCATTCAGAGTCACACAATACCTCCCTTTAAAAGCCATGTCTGGCATACACTGGAAACTGGGAGTTACCCATTTCCCCCTCCCCAGATGGGTGTAAAACCATAAAATTGAGAGGCACTGATTCACAGACTCCATCTACTCCTGCAGTAATGTCAGATAATATCTGACAAAATAACCTCCTGTCACTTGAAAACTTGGATGACCCTTCCTGCAACTTTGTAAGTGCAGAAAAATCTAATGCCCTGCCACATAGATATGAATTTTGCAAGTTTAGATCTCTTTATTAAAAAACTTGCAATACAGCTTAGAATGGGGAAGCTCCTCCACAGCAATGTTATTATTTGTTTGCATGAAAGCAGCACTTGGAGATGCTGGTCAGGATCAGGTGCTGTGCAAACATTTAGGGAGAGCCAGTGCTGGATGTCAGCTTAAATCCCTGGGTCTGCAAGGGATGTTCCCAGGGCAGGGTTGGCTGCTGGGACAAATCTGTGCTGGAGCTCTTTGGCAGCACAAAGCTCCTCTTGAGGCCACCAAGATTGAGCCATGAGCAAAACAAGGGAAAAAAACCCCCCAAAATCCCAATATCCGTCTTTTGTACAAGATAAAGATGTGGCTCAAGGGAGCAGCTTTGCTGGCCATGCCTTTGTGATGCTCCACAAATGGGATCTCAGATAAAGATCTTGCTTTTCTCATGCACAAAGCAATTTCAATATCCTCCTTTTCACTGAGTAATGGAGATCCAAATCAGGCTCTGAATGGGCAGCACCAGCTTTATTTCTTACACCTTTAAACCCCCTGGGCAGGGTGTTGGCAGTTTGTTTGAAAAATGCGTAATTCCAAACAAAAATCAAATTTTGTTCCAAGGCCATTTTCTTTTTTCAGGTGCAAACCTGCCAAGCAGGCAGGGAGTGCAATCCCAGGCTCCAGGGTTTCCAGCACTGTTTCCATAAAAAAGCATGGCAGGTTCACCAGCAGGCTCCTGTGCCTGCTGCTGGCTCCAGAGCTGGAGGCACTGCACTCACTCGGAGTCAACATGGGCTGGAATTGTCAGGATCTGAAGGCAGGATCTTAAAATAATATTTGAGAACCCAGCCAAGGCCTCCCTGCATCCTCTGAGCACTCAGATTCAAGGAGCAACAGACATGCTCCCCTCAGTCCCACTTTTCAGCTTTTTTTAAGTTAGACATCAGAGTTTGAGAATCTCCTTTTGCAGATTTTTGAGGAGAACAAAAATTCCTCCTGTGTTCCTCAGGGGTTCCTCCTGTGTGCTCAGGTGGGCTCTGAGCTGTCTGAGCAGGCAGGAGGTGAACAGGGCAGGAGTTTATGGATGAGTGACCTGGGATGGTGACAATCCTGGGCATCCCCTGGCTGAGCTGCCGTGGGAGGGCTGGACAGAGAAGAGACCCCTGCTGCAAACCAGCTGGAAAACCAGGGACAGGGCAGCCAGGGAATGCAGGGGAACAACCAGACTGACTCAAAGGAAGCACACAGTCCCAAAGTGGCAAGAACTCATGAGATTATCATAATCTTATCAAAGATGTTTATTTCCCATCACCTTGGCCAGCCACCATCCTCTCAGAAGCATGCAAAAACCCCTTCTTCATATTTGGCATGTGAATTCCTGTTCCTGCTTTTTGGCTTAAGGTCCTAGTGGAAATAGAGTGAGGATTTCAAGACATTTCACTGAGCTCTATCATGAGTTTTATATCTGAAACACCTTGGCTGTTGCAGACAGAAAATGCCATGCAGCCAATATCCTCTTCCCAACTGCCAGAGCAAAACCAATTTTGCAGCTACAGAAGGGACATAAACTCAAATTATTCCTAAAAGCTGATTGGAAAAGACTGATATTTTGCCTTTCCTACCATGACTAAAATTGAAAATCACAGAATCCTATTTGAACCCCCTTTTATTCTTTATGGATATTAAAACTTGCTGAAGTTGAAGACAGCATTCCAGGCCCTGGATTAATTTTCAATCCACATTCCAACTCCTTGGCTTATTATCTCAGATAAAAACACAGTATTGTTACAACAAAGCCAGCTTGCAGCAAACCAGCCAGGAAAACAGAATGTTAAAGATAAATTAGTCTGCACTGGGAGCAGGAAAGTTAATCTAAAAAGAAAACAAGACATGCACATCATCTTACTTCCTCTGCTTTGGACGCACCTTATCTCGGCCAGTTCTTTTACCCTGAAACCACAGGTGAGACACATCTTTATATTCAGCCCAAACTCTCACTTCTCCATTGAGTGCTAAGAAATTACAGTGTGCTACACTGGAGAGACTCTGGGAATTTGGGAGGAGCTTTTTGGAAAAGATATCTCAGGTTTCCAAGTAAAAACGCTTTTAATCTAAGAGTAACAATTGTACTTTTAATTAAATAGGAAAAAAGTTATCCAAAATGTAATGAGAAGTGTGATGCAAAGAATAAACAGAAGTGATTTAGGGAATAGTAATTCTTCATTTTTTATAGCAATTGCAGTAACTCTTGATGACTCTTTTCAAAACTTTCTGGTTTTCCCCTGTGAAGAAAATTGAATAGGACAAAGCAATAAATCTGAATGTTGGCTCTTCTGCCCTCTGTGTGTATCTGTAGTAAAGAATCTTAGGAATTACAGAGCTAAAAGACTGAATTGGTCATTTTCCACATTAACCAATAATAAATAAAAGTTGTGAGGATTAAAAATAAAAAAATACAAAATTCCCTTCCTTAGTCCCAATCTTTTGAGTCTCCATCCAAGATGTCAGTGCTTTAACACCTTGCACTGCTCTCCTCCACTGCTTCTCTGCTGCTGGGTGAGATTGGCTTTGCTCCCACATGGGAAACAAACACCAGGATCCAAACTCACAGCCATCCCCTCCTACCCCCAGGCACAGCTTCAGGAGGGAGAAACCCAACCCCTCTGCCAGGGTCAGACATCCAAGCCAGCACAAAGCCTGTGTGCAGCTCAACAGAGGAGGTGCTCCTCGGTTGTCAGGGAAACTCACTCCCAGGGAGTTCCCAGATGCCAGCAGGATCATCCCTGGCACCACATTTTCAAGAGGAAAAAGTGATAAATGAAAAAATATTTACCAACAATGCTGAATTCCCATCACATGAGCAGAGTGCTGTGTGGAGAGCCACACTCCATCCTTTATTTACTGGCCCCACTGGATTTACCTGGGAGGTAAATCCAGAGCTCTGCTCCCAGCAGCTGAGTGTTCTGGATTCTGCTCCACATGGATGCCAGCATTCCCTGCTCATCTTTCCAGGTGCCACCCACCACCCCTGCTCTGCCTGTGCAGAGAACAGTGAGTGCATGATGGAACCAGAGCTCTGCAGGAGGCCCAGAGGGCCAAGGAGTGACTGCACAGGGCTTGTCTCAGTGACAGAATCACTGAACAGTCTGGGCTGGAATGCACCTTACAGATCATCTCATCCCACCCCCTGCCATGGCAGGGACACCTTCCACCATCCCAGGCTGCTCCAAGCCCCATCCAACCTGGCCTTGGGCATTTCCAGGGATCCAGGGGCAGCCACAGCTTCCCTGGACAACCCAAGAACTGAGATTTGTGGAGCAGGAATGTCTCCTTGCCATGACTTAATCCCTCTAAAAATTCCAACAAAATCCCTGCTTCTCATGTGGCAACAAGTTCTCAGCAGTTCTTTGCCAGACCCACAGGTGCTCCTCAGATGTCCCTGGGTGAAGGAATCAGCCACCTCACACTGCCACACCTGCAGCCAGGGTTTCTGCTCCTAACTCTGGATTCAGCCCAAAGCCATTGCAGGTAACAGTCTCCATATCACTGAGAAAAATGGCCAAATGGATGGTGAGAAGTGAGGATGGAACAGCCTGGACAGTCAAATTCCAGCTTCGCTACTCCAGCCCGGGGGGCTGCGCGTGTGAAATGAATGCTCAGTTCTGCCTGTGGCTGCCTGCACAAGGAGCATCAGAGCAGCTCAGATCTCACACAAACCTCAGAAGATGTCACTGCCAGAACCAGCAAAGCTCAGACTAAGGATGGGAAAACTGAAATAATAATGATTTATCCAAGTCTCAAGGAAGGAGCCGTTCAGGTTTCCAGTCATGTACGCACAAAGTGGGAACTTTGATCAATGTGTTGAGCCATTAGCAAGCCTTTAATAAAGCAAACAAATCCAATAAATTTCAAGTCCAAATCTGGAAGAACACCCCCCCCCCCATTCAGTGAAATGTTCTCTGTCATTGTGGCAGCTTGTTTCTTACATTATTGCATTTCCAATTCCATGTAATTATAGATGCTATGATAGACTATCAATTTCCTACTTTCCACAACTTAATTACCAGGATGCTGAGAATTTGAAATGAGAGGAGTCCATTTCTAAGCCCCAGCAAGACCTAATGCTTCACCAGGCTGAGTTTAATCTTCATGCCATAACCTAAGGCCTGTTTGTAACTCATCAGCAGAGTTTTGCTGGAAGACAGGGAGGTGCCTGGGACAGGGACACCATCAAGGATTCAAGGGGTTCACACAAGGATTTCAGCCATTCCTTGGGGAATTTACACTGCAGCAACACTTCTCTGCAGCAAGAGGAACATTGAAGAGATGTAAATAACCAAAAAGCTGTTTATCAGCACTCTGAGATTCATTTTCATGATGGCAGTGTCACTGTGGTGAACTAGGATGTAATTAGTAAAAACCACAATATATCAAACTGAAAATGCATTCTTCTTTCAATGGCTAAAATAGTTATTGAAAAAAGAGCTGGGAAAAAAAAAAACCCATAGCATTCCCATTGCTAGCAAAAAGGCATGAAGGCAAATGGGATGTTTCATAGAGACATAAATGAGGTGGGTGATAAATCTCTACCTGGGACTTTAATACCAACTATTTCATGTCTTTAGCTTACTTTTCCCTTTATTTCCTCTCCTCCTCCTCTTAAAATTGTTTCCTATTTACCCTGTTAATTACTAATAGTAAATTTATTGAAAGGATTTGCCTGCAACAAATATTTGTGCTGTGACTGGGCTGTGCTGTGAAGAGGATTAAAAATGCCTTTTGCAGGAAGCATGTCCAAGGACAGGGGAATTCCACTCCTGAAGCCACCAAAGTGCAGGGCTGAGCAATCCTGAGGTGAGCAGAGCAGAACCTGCTTTTACACCTGCAATTATAAAATATTTTGATTAGAGGGATAATTCTCATCAGTGCCAGTTATCAAACTTGAATAAAGGGCCGTGTGAAAAATGTTATACTGAATTTGACTGAAATTATGGAATAAATTACCGGGTCTGTATTTTCTGAGGATATATACACACAAACATTGTGGATGATTTCCTTCTTTTCAGGCTTTCTGCAGGAGCCAGCTCAGCTCTGGGAGCTTTTCCCTGTTCTTTGCTGACCTCTTGTGGTTTCTCACTCTGAGGAGAAATTATTTTCTCAACCTCAACTTTACTTAGGATAAAGGAAAAAAGGGAATCTGAAAGGACAAGACAACAGTTTAATATATCAGGGAGCTCCTCAACAGACCTTTTTATGGGTTTGTAACAACATTCCCAATTCATTTATTTTCCTTAATCTTTTTTTTTTTGTCCTGCTGGATAGAAGTTAGAGCTGTGTGAACTACCTGCACACACAATTTCTAAAATATTCCCAATGTAACAGGCACAAGGTGGGGGTAAGTAACCATATTCCCTAGAAAATGGAGACAGTGAAGTCAAAGGACTATGAAAGACATTAGGAAAGGGATGGATGCATCCCCAGACAGGAATTCCAGGGGATATTGCCCTGGACAACAATGTCTGCCTGTGTGAGCTGTGAAATCCAGAGAGGGAAGAGCTTCCAGTTCCCCATTTGGCACTGTCAACATGTTTAATCTGTTTAATAATCCTGCAGCCACCTGAGTCCACTTTGTTTCCTGCCTTTATTGCCAAACACTCTCTCCCCTGCAACAGAGCAGTGCCTAACGAGATGAAATGTAATTAAAGAGGCTGCCTAGGAATAATATTCAAGAATTTTTGCAGAAGTATCCTGTGGTGGTGGTAATAAAAATCCCCAAAAGCAAAGAGGATGCTACAACAGCAAAGCCCTAAGTGTCAAAAGAAGAATTGCTTTTCTATATGCTCCTCCATTCTTTAATTATGCAAATTACTGCTGGTTTTCAATAATAAAAAAACCTAGAGTGTGGAATTTGCTTTTAAGCATAAACCTTATTTCAATAAAAGGAAAAAGAAAATTAAAATTCTGCTCTAAAAGAATTTTTAAGGACTTCAGTTTTCCCTGATCTTAGAGCAAATCCCTGCAATCAAATCCCAGCAGCCATTCAAAGCTGCAGAGCAGGACTGATTTTAAAACCTTGGGATTCTGTATCCAAATCTTAATGTGCTTTGAAATGATTTATCTCCCTCACACACACAGATGAAGGTGTTTTCTGCATGATGTTGAGAAATAATCAGTTTAAATACACACTTTGCAGTGGGACAAAAAGCAGGATAGGTGTGTGGCCCTTCCCAGTGTCAGATTATTCCATACACAAGTACTCACAATATCTCCCATTTGCTGGGATCTTATAAATTGATTTCTGTACCTTTACTCATTCCTAGCTCAGAATTGTTGTGTTATCCTCAGGAATGCTGCCCTTCCTCCTTCACTTGCTCCTGCTGCACCCTTTCAGTTCCAGCCCTGCAAACCTGGGGATGGAACCTCCCCAGCAGCCCCAGAGCCAGGGACTCCCCCAGGTCAGAGATGCTCCTGGCACAGGGATCCCCTGGACCAGGATCCCCCCAGGGATGCTCCTGGGCTGAGCTCAGGGCTCATCCTCACTGCCAGCAGCAGGGCAGGGGATTTGTGCTGATTTACTGAGAAAAGACAGAAAATAAACAAGGAAGCATTTTTTTCCACGAAAAACCCTGAATTCCAGAGTGTCCCCATAGAAACAGAATGGCAGCTTTCTCTGAAGGAATTCATGTTTATAATCCACCAGGACTAAACATGAATTTTGCCTGTGAAGCAGCAGCTGTGGGAAACCCTGCAATCCTTTTTTTGGGTGCACTCCTATGGTGGAAACATGAATTAACCAAGGACTTTTGTCAGCTTCTATCAGTGCTCTTCAAGGCCTGGATTTTACAACGAGGTGACAAAACTTCCTATTTCTGCCAGATGCATTTTATCAGGGTGACTTTTGCTCTGGTTTAAAAATGCATGTAAGCAGAGAAAGTTCCAACTTCCCAGCAGAAAGAAAAGTTTCACCAATGAAACCACCAGGTGATTTTATTTTCAAAATGAAGAGGTGTAAAGGATTGAGGAAGGGCAGTTCTCTTCTGCACAGGCTTTTCTGAGATAAAAAAATCAAGGTTAAGGAAAGTGATTAGTTTAATTTTTCTGGTTCAGTGTTAGAACATTTGTTAAGATCATGCATTAATAATATAAACAACTCTTAAAAAAATAAAATTTGCTTTCTAAATTAAGTATTTTAAGCCTTGAGGGATAATGCAAAGTACTCCAGGTCAGCTTCAGTTGTAAAAACCCAATTTGAAGATGATAATGGCTTCAATAACCTTAGATTCTTAGAACACAGTTTACAGCACAGGAGCTTCAAATTTGAATCAAAATTGTAACTTCACCAATGTATGAAACTGCAAGTGTGGTTTGGGCCAGTGGCCTTTGCCCTCATAAAGCAAGATAATTAGTTAGAGATACATGCAAATATAAACAAAACACAGGTAAGTTCTCAATGCTGAGATGCAACTTTTATGGCAGTAACTCAGTGATGTGGGGAGCAGTGAAAGGAGCAAAATGAGAAATAAAGAGGTGAATTGGTATTTCAGGTATCAGAGCATCTGTGCACATGGGTAATATCTCCTACAATATAACAAATACCATCCAGCAACAGATGTACTATGTTAAATCATAAAGCATGCATGCTCTAAATTTATCTATTTAAATATACAGTGACCATGAGCATTATTTTATCTGTGGAAGTTACTTAAAGTTCCATGAATGTCTTTCAAATTAAAGATGCACCTTTTTCCATTTTCCATGAGAAGGTGGCACTCCTTGAATTAATTCCTCCAAAAAGAAAGGCACACTGCACCTGCTCAGGTTTGATCACTCTTTTTTTTTTTTTTTTTAGTAAAATTCTAATCTGGGGATCAGTTTATGACAAATTATGGAATAAATTGTGAGTATTTCATACTGAATTTTTTTTAATAAATAAAAATTTATACTTCATAATATTTCATGGATATGAAATATCATTATTATGAAGTATTACTTATGAAATATTTCATGAATATGAAATATTATGAAGTATGATGTCAATTATTTATTGATATATACTTCAACTATTTATTGATAATTAAAATAATACTTCAATTTTTTGTTTTTTTTAAAACCAATTAGAAAAGTGTCAAGTGGAAATAAAACAAGTGCATCCTTAAAATCCAGTGAGAATGAAATTAAACTGAAGAAACTTCAGATGCTGGTAAAGGGGGTTGTGTGGAAGAGAACACCAAGGAGAAAACTACCTTGAAGAAGTGGATATTTACATGACAGTCCTGGAAGAGACAGGAGAGGGAGAAACACTGCGTGGTTAGTAACAGGCTGGCACGGCCCAGCAACCACAATTAGCAGCAGAAATAAACAAATACAGACACGGCAGCAGCAGCAGTACAGAAATGGACACGTCTGTCAAGCACAGAACAAACCCAGCACAAATCAAAGGGTGTTCATCAGGGGCAGGGGCTGTGCTGATCCCCAGCTGACACACACACAGCCCATGCAGGAACAGCCTCGGGCAGAGGCTCCAGCTGTGCACAGCTGGCCAGGGGCACTGGGGCTCCCAGCCCTGAGCAGGGGGGACAGCACACAGGGATCTGGGATTTTTAGCCCTGCCTTGTTTTGCAGCACACAGTTCACTTTTATAAGTGAACCCTGCCATCAACGTGATTATTTAAATTCTTCACCTCAATTCACAACGCAGTGAGCAAAGCCTTAAGGAAATCAGCAAACTGAAAGCAGAGATTTGTGCCATCTAGTTAAGGAATTTCAAGTTCTCCAGTCTGAGCTGTGGTGAGTGGATGGGAAACCTCCAGACAACTGCATATGGGAATTCCCCCTGCCAAACTATAGTACAGAACAGATGGAGTCATCTAACAGCATCTCTATAATGCTGCAAACTATTCTCTAATGATTAAATATGCACAATTTAAAAATAGGAATGAGTGCCATGGCCAAAAAAAGCAGCTCTTCTTTTTATATCTCTTTATGCATAATGAGTGTGGATTGATGTGCCAGTGATATTTTGGCTGGTCATGATTTCAGTGTGGCTTAGTTTCTGTTTCCTGAAAAGTAAATTTCATCTTGTCATTTGCAATTTGAAGTGTCAGCAATGTTATTTTTCTTTCCATGTTCCCTTTGCTGACCTGCCTGAAGCTTCGAAGTGGGAATGAATATTGGTTAGAGACAGATATGGAAGAGACCATATCTTTTATTTATTAAAAAAAAAAAAAGAAAAAGAGTAAAGAAACTGCAGTGCAACAGCTCTGGGGTAAAGATGTAAAAGTAATGTTTCCTTCCCAGCCCTTATGACACTTTACAGAGACCTGGAAGAACTTAACTCACAAATTGACAAAATCACAAGCTCCTCTACAGTTTGACTTGGGGGCTTTGTGGTTGTGTGTTTGTTTTTGAATGAAAATTTGAATGAAGACAGATTTAATTAGAAAACTCACTGGGCTCTTAAGAAGCCACTGAAACAGTCCCTGGAGTATCTGCTATGGCCCTGGCTATACAACTGCAAGATTTCCCCCCACCCTCCAGCTCAGAATAAAGACAGATCCAGGATGTCCTGGCCACTAGTGAAGGAAAGAAATATTATGTCCTTTTAACCTTAAATTTTTGTGAATATCAGAAAAATGCCAGAATAAGAAAGTTCTGGCCTTCCCCTTTCTGATGAAGCAGACAGAAATTGATTTAAAAAATTAAGAGGAGTGGTGAAGAGCTAAGAAATGCAGGGTCTGCACTGAAACAATCTGAACGGATGTGCTGATGTTCAGAGAAGAAATTATAAATAAAATAAAGGTTTTTCAGCATTAGACTGTAACAGCAACAAAACTCATCAGACAGTTGTAGTTGTGCCTTGATCTCTGGGGACAGTTTCTGTGCTGTTTAACACCAGCTGTGCTGCCACAAGGAGAGACTGATGCTGCAAAGCCACATGAGCTGTGTGTGCACAGATACACAGCCTGAGGCTTCTGGGCTGCAAATTCAGGCCTGCACAAGGATTAACACGCAAGTTTGGTCAAACAAAGGGCTGCCCTGCATCCTGGAGGAGCTCAGGAGCAGAAATATCTCCCAGAAATGACTGGAGAGGTTCCAGGTATTTATAACTGAGCCTGATGGCCAAGCTCCACATCCGTCCTGTTATCTTTTAAATAAGGAGGTATTTCAGAAGACATTTTCTTTAGGATCACAATAATGAAAAGGCATTTTAGAAGACATTTTCTTTAGGATCATAACAATAGTTCTGTTTGGAAGCACTGAGAGGTCACCAAAATGTCATCACTGACTGACCACTTGCAGGGCTCAGACACGACATCCACCCTGCTCTCAGCTCTGCTCCCTCTGCTCCTTTCTGGGCTGCAAAAGGGAACTGCATCAGCAATTCCACAGTCAGAGCAGCTGGGATCTCTCACACAAACAGGACTCAAAGCCAGGGATGTGGATGTGGATGTTTGTCCCCTCCCAGGGTCCAGGGACAGTCCCTGTGGTGGGACAGCAATCAGAGCTCTCAGAAATTAAGGGAAGGATTTTGTTTCTGTCAAAGCCACCCAGAGAGCTCCACTGAAGGAAATAATTAGAACAAAAGAACACATCTGACATGTGAAGAGTGTGCACCAGGAGGAGCATTGTGTATCTTCCCAGAGATGCTCAAAGATGAGGATTTTATGAGCAGAATCCCATTCCCTCCAGCAATTGCCAGCGCTGGGTGCGGTGCCCGATCCCGCTCCCATCACCAGCACACCTCGTGCTCAGCAAATGTGCCCATGGGGGAGGGTTATGGCTGCTCTGTTCTTTCTTTAATTAAAAAAATCTTTTACATGGACCATAACAGCTGCTTTATTTTTAGTAACATTTCCCAGTGCTGGTGATGTGGAAAGAAGGGGAGAGAGCGCAGAGCAATTCACCAGCCTGCTTTTATATCACTGTTATTCTATTATTACTCTAAGGTGATATTGAAGTATCAAGAAGTGCTTTACTAAGCAGGAAAAATAAAAAAGGGCTTGACCAAACTCAAATAACTTCCCACAATAGAAGTTTTAGCATTTGCACATTTTTCCCCCCCAAGTTCAGGAAAAAAGGAATGATGCCCTAAATGGCAAAGGCATCTCACACCTCAAATCACAACCAGGTAGGAAAAAATACCAGAAGGTTGCATTATTTCAACATTCTGCTTTTTTCTTTGACTAGAAAAGAACTGGAAGAAGGAAATAAGTACATAACCAAGAGTAGATGCTGCAGTTAGAAGATTTCCTAGTTTGGGTCCATGGAGGCACCTGGGACTGTTGGGAGTTCCCATGGCAACTTCAGCACGGACAATTATGGAGCAGCCACAATTATTCTGAATATGCCTGGTGAGAAGGGAGTTTCATTTTGAGATGGCCACAAATAATGCCATTCCACAGAGAAAATTCACAGCTAAAGGTTAAAAGCAACTGAAAAATAGTGACAGATTTTATCCTGCCTCCACTTCCTACAAGAGTATATTTTTATCTCTAAATATTAATAATGATGTATCATGTATAAATCACTGAGGACTGATTTGCTCACACTGCTAAATGAGCAGATAATAGATTTGTGAGTTTTAGTGAGAGATGAGATCCAGAAAATACATAGACTGAATATAATTTGTTGTGTAGAAAATACTGCATTGCATCTCTGCATAATATCCCTCTATTTCTATACACTGCACAGGCTCATATAAATTATACATAGATTATCCTTGCAATAAAATATAAAAAGTAAAAAAAGCACAATCCTCAATTCTTTCTTTTCCAAATTTGGTCCCATTTGTTGGAGAGAATCCATTCTGGTCAAAGGTTGGGTATTAATTTTTCAGCTGATTCAGATGTGGCAGAATGAGCCATGAGGAAACTTCTCATGACAAATCCTTTACAGTAATTCAGTGACAAATAGAAGTGAAGGTTTGAATCTATTATTATTTACTTATTTATAATCTTTAGAGTATTTTATAAAGATTATATTATTTATTAAGATATTATATTATTTATTAAGATATATTAGCTATTAAGATATTATATTATATTATATTATATTATATTATATTATATTATATTATATTATATTATATTATATTATATTATATTATATTATATTATATTATTACTATAGTTTATAATATTTTATTGTAGATTTACACTGAATAAATGAATTAAGAATAAGTGGCAGGAGGTCCAGTGAGCAAAGCAGCACTTCCATGAGATTGTGTGGCTAAGAGCCACATTTGCAGAAGAAATCTGGGCTGTGAAGGTGATGTGCTAAGAAGGATGTGATGGTACAGTGTAAATGGTTTGAGATCAATGAGCTTGAGGCCAAATCTTAAAGCTGCCTGAAATATAGATGCAGGGAGATGTTCTTAAAATTCTGATTTAAATGGGAGGTAGCTCCTAAGGGGTCTTGGAGGTCTTCCTACCACATTTCTAAAGTTTAGTTAAATTGGCAAAGTCAATTTTCTGAACATCCTAAAATTTTCAAGATCAGAGAAATTCTAAATTTATTGGCTCTCTGGCCTTTTGTAAACTGAAAATAATCTTATTCTTCCTCAATATCAAACAATGAAATCCTAATCCTAAAGTTTTTCTGCTCTTGTGTAGCTTAGGTTTGTATACAGCCCTTTACTCTCAAGGCCACCATTATTTATTTTAAGTATTAGATATAAGTAATGCAATATTTTTGTGGAAATTGTTTTCATTTTGTAATCAAAGTTAAATCAATGTAGCTTGGCTACCAAATCACATGGTCACACATCAAAAAATAGACCAAGCACTGCAAGTGCAGATTGGATTGGGAAGAATTCTGGAGTTACTCCTTCCATAAACTGATAAATGGGAAGGTGGCAGAGTGAGACCCTTTGGTCCATCTGTATTTTTAATCTCCTGACAAATTCACTCCCCCAGGAAAGTGACAGTCAAGACCTGCAATCTTCTTCTGTAAGGCTCCAAGGCTGCTTTTAGAACAGTGGCAATATTTATTTAGATGATGTCATTAAGTCACAAATAGCAGCATTTTTCTCAGTGCTGTCTACTTATTCCTTATTACAGGGCACCTAAAATAAGATGCCTGTGGAAGGCAGGATATAAATGATAACAGAAATAAAGGGAAAGATGATCAGAGTCAGCACCACTTCTGTGCCATACCAGAACAGCTAACAAGTGAAATTCCACCATTCAGACATCTGTGCTGTGAATTTTCAGAAGCCACCCCAGTGATGCTCCCTGAAACCAAGGAGGAATATTCCATGGAGGGTTCTGCTTCCCTGTGCTCCTTCTCATCAACATCAACTTTGAGATAAGGAAAGAGGGTGAAGCCAAAGCCTCCAGCCTTGTAACACCACATTACACCAGCCCTGGCCCCGTGACAATTCCAGGCTTTGTTCAGCTACCAATACTCTCATTTACCATCACTTTTAAAGCTGCTCATTGTCCAGCTTGGGAAATTACAATTATTGGAGACACTGTGTGCCTGCTGAAGACCCATTGCCTTCCCTGGATTAATTCAGCCACTCAAACAGCACCAAGCAGACTGGCCCAGAACTGGAGAGCCTCAAATACACAGTGCTGAGGCTGAACTAATTAGACTTTGAGACAGACTAATTATTTCTGAGACAGAGCTGCCCCTTGGTGAAGGTGCTGTCTCTGAGACTAGGTCCAGTAGTTTTACATCAATCCTCTCAGGATTTCTACTCCACTTCATTGCAGGACATGGATAAACCCTGACTGTTCCTCCTGCAACCAAAGTTATTTACAGCAGGATTAAAATCAACCTCAGAGACTGTAAATTCAATATGCAAACACACTGCATGTAATATCTGACATTTTTAAGTGGACAATTTTAGTGACTTGTCTCTGTGCTGTCTCTGACCTGAGAAAAAACAAGTAAATTTTTATTCCTATATGTATAAATATCCACCCAGTTCCAGACTCTGCATAATGCACAGAAACATGGACAGAATTACTTTTGAAGCTATTCTTGCTAGGGAGGATAAAAACCAAAAATGATCTTGAATAGCAAATGACCTAGTGCAGCAAAATGAAATCACACTGGTCAGATCACGACTGTAAAGAAAGGAAAATGGAATGGAGGCTCAAATACTTCTCAAATGTGTAACAAAAATCATAGTTCATGCTGCAAACATGGGAGCTGATCCAAATGGGTTCAGAAGAAATTGGAGCACCTTTTCTTTTTCCTTCTTGCAAGTTGAACATGTGTCGTTTTTCCTCACTTTCGTGGGTTAACCCATCTTTTATAATAACAATGGAGATTTCTGCCTGATGGTGAACATAGAAAATTGCCATTTCAGGTTGAAAGGAACAGGCAGGTTTGTTTATGCACAACAGGTACATTCATTATGTTTGGATAAACAGCTTGGCTAAGGTTGTAAAGTGCAGACTGGAATATTTCCAGCTCCTGGCTGTGTGTGCAGCTGGGAGAGCAGGCAGGGGAGAGGAGCTGCCCCAGCAAACCCCTCCCACCCCAGGCCATACCTGTCCTGCTCCTGGGCTCAGTGGCCAGCAAATATTTTGTTGTAATTCTGGCTGTGGTTGTCAGAAGAGGCAGAGTCTGATCATTAACAAAAAAAACTCCTTTGTGTGGCACATGAGACCATTCCTGTGGCTACCAACTTCTCCAGCTGGCACCACAGGAGGCAAGACACTGCAAAAGCATCACTTTTCTGTGGATTTTCTTATTTGTACATACCCAGCAATACCTCTGATCCTTAAAAAAATCAACATCCTTCCCCACACTCCAGAGATCAGACTTCACATAAAAACCTTCTGCAAAGACTTTAAAGCTCCAAAGTGTGAACATTGAAAGTATTTTCTCAAAACACCCCAAGTTACAGTGTGAAACATTCAAAGTATTAAACCACCATTGTTTCTGAGGATTTCATTTGTCAAATAATGCAGATATCAGCACAGAGGCTGGCAGATTTTGCAGCAATTGTTAAAAGACATTGAAATTATTCCATATACTTGACATAACATATTTTAAAATACCAACTTCTAAGTGTCATAGCAGAGAAGCTGAACTGTCAGGAAAATGATGCCATGTCTGAATTAAACCATTTGGTCCAATCTTCAAGAAAACCACAGACACACAGAGCTGTCACAGGGACAGAAACAGGAGCACTCTAAAATATGCATCATTTAACAGATTTCTTTTTTTTTTGGTAGTGAAGTGAAGAATAAATGCAATATTTAGTTGCACACATCTGTGTTTAATCCTCACCTCAAACTTCTGTCGGAGCTCTGCATTTCCATCTTCATCAGCATCTGGAATTGGAACGTTGTAGTATTCACCCTCTTCTTGATTCAGCAGCTTGTACCTGTGGTAGATTTCAGGAAAAAAAAATGGTGACTTTATATTTTTTTCCTGATATGATTCAAAAATCTGATTTTTTTGTTTGTGTGTGGTTTGTATCAATGTCACAGGTGTGCAAAGAACTGATCTCAAAGACCTGAAGCAAACTCAGAAATAGAATATATTTTACCTGAAATCAGATCTTTCATCCCAAGCTATCTGTCAAGGCACTTTAATGGACAAGGAGATTCTTACCCCTCATCCTGGGATTTGATGGGACACACCAACCCTGAGGGGGAACCTTTGTCTCCAGTGCTTCCATAACCCTACACAACTGTCTTTGAAGAAATGTCCTTTTTGAGAGGTGATGAGTTCTACCCTCTCCTGGCAGGTAATGAGGTGGCATTTTATGAGATCAGTTTCCATGTGCTTTGAATTTGCAGAGCTATATATAACATGATACACTGAGTATTGAACACATCATATTGGAGATAAAAATAAAATTCCTATCACAAGGCTGTGTTCACAGAATTGAGTTTGCAGCAGCTCCTGGCTCCAGCAGAAGTTTCAGGAACACCATAAAAGAAAAGGAATTGTTTTATTATCCCCTTTTGATATATATAGCCTGTGTTTCCTAGCTTTAGTTGCACCTCAGTGAATTTATAGCCTGAAACACAGCGAAAAGCTCAAATAAAAGGTAGATCACATTATAAAAAAAAGGACAAGTTTAAAACTTTTGGTGATATATTCTCTCCCTCTCTTTTCAGAAACTCTTACCATCCACTGGCTGGCATTTTCATAAGCTCTGACACCCCAAAAGAGAGTGACCCCATGAAATCATTCCTGGTGGTTCGATCCCAGTCCCAGACCTCCACGGATAACCGGCGATCTTTGTCGGTGGGTTTTAATTTACTAAAAAAGGAGAGGAATGGAGGAGCTGTCAGCACCCAAATAAACAATGAAATGCATCCAAAGACCCCCCAGGAAATCAGGGTGTTACACTCACAACGTGAATGACTCATTCCAGTCTGGGTTCAGGGTAGAACGGATGGTTTTTGTTTTTTGTTTACTTTCGTTCTTAGGATCAGGGATGAGCTTCAGTTTGACATAAGGATCTGAAAGTCCATTTGGATCCATGGGAATGAGGTTTTTTGCTTCTCTCACTGTCAATGGAAAACACAGGATTACACATCACCGTAAAAAAGAAATTACATGTCAGGCCAGAGCTACTGAAGCACGTTGACAAATAAATAAGATGTGAAACCCACCTGTCAGACTTGGCATGGGAGAAACTACTTGTTGTAAAGAAAGGTTGTACTGAGTGATATTTATAAGAACAGCAGGGAGCAATGACAGGAGAGAAGAGTGATTCACAAGCAACACACAGCTTCCAGGCAGCTCTCCCTGCAGCAAAATGATTGAATACCCAAATCCATCACTGTAATTTTTCTAAGCAGGTACCAACTCTTTGTGCTTTTGTTCCCTCATCACTCTTAGGTTATACAACCACAGATTAGGAGGCAAATACTGTGAGAGGCGCAGGCAGATCGCAGGGGATTGCAGGGGATCAGGTGTTTGACACAAGCCCTCTTTGGAAGGTTTCTAGCACCACCCTTCCCACGGATTCACGGCTCATTAGTTGTCAGATGGAATCCTTGGGAGCATTGTCATGACAGCAACCAAAGGAAAAGCGCAGGGAACACGAGTGGAGCTCCAGCTTCCCAAAAATCCTCATGCAGCTTTCTCCTTTGACAATGCCAAAGGCAGAAACGAGGTGAGTTAATTGATCTGGAGCTGTTGCTGATGCCCAGGGAGAGAGGGAACACTCAGGAACCTGCAGGGAATCCCCAAGGGAGAGCCCAGCCAGCACTGCCCTCCCTCTGGCAGACACCTGAGCAACACTTACACATCCTGGAAGAAGAATTCTGAAGAATAAAAGGTGAATTTCCCTCATGCTGGGAAAGCCAATCCCAGGTGATGAGCTGGGATCAGGCTGGGATGGGGAATTTGGAATTCACAGCTGAGCATCCTCAAAACTTGGGGGCAGCAACCCCCAGGGCTTGTTTGGGACAGAAAAGAGCTTCCAGCCAGGAATTCCCTTGTGACAGAGCTCTAGGTCAGAAGTGCCTCTGAAGGAAGACTGCAAGGAGCTTTGGGGTGCCATGGCTCCTGAGGCAGGAGAGAATTTCAGCCTTTGAGAGCCACTGGAGAGATTATCCAGGGCTGACACTGCCCTCAGCCACTGCTTTCATTCAGGAGGGCTTTCTGAAATTCACCTGCCTAACTGAACAAATCTGAAGGGAAATTTAGGAAAGATCAGCCATTAAGCAACTTAGTATTTCTTGATGAGAAGTGTTTGCTACAGAAATTTGGAATTTAGACCCATTTAAAAATCAGTTAGAGCTAATTAAAAAAAAAAAAAAAAGAAAAAAGGTGTCAGGATCTTCAGCAACAAATATTCACTGTTTGCTCAAGATATTGTCCTCCTCTTCCCCCAGATTTAAATGGCATTTTCATACTACAAGCCCAAAATTCTAGATCTTCCCAGGATTTCTCTCTGTTCTTTCCCAGCATGGAGGTTAAAAGGCATCCAAACAACAGAGATATTATTTTATATATAGAATAAGAGGAGAACAGGAATGTGAGCTACTGCTTTGGAAGACTCTACTTTGTCAAGATAATTCTCATGCAGAACAGATACTCTGATGTAAATTAATTAATGAAATTAGATCATGGCTGGAAATGAACCACATTAACTTGACCCAACAGTTGATACTGATTAAGTTTCTTAAATTTCTGGTTTTAAAAGGAGAGACAGAAAATGCTTATGGGCTAAAATTTTAGAATAAAGTGTAATTCTATTCACTATGTATATTTCTTACAGAATTATATCAGCAGAAATAATCACTGTGTGTTAAAAGAACAGAACAGAACCCTGCATTTTTCTTGCAGACCATTTCATTTGTACTTTTCTACAATCTGTGTGTCAAGCTGACAGGGGTTTGCAGCTGGGGAATAGATTCCTTTCAGGCCAGAGAAATTGTCCCCACTCTCATTTACTCTAAGTTTGCCCTCTGGGGGTCATCACACCTGTGGTCAGCTGGAAAAAACATTTCATTTCAACCCATGAAAAAAACCCTGAAACACCCAATATTTAAAATTTAGTGCACTGAGAAGAATCTTCAAATACTTCCAAGGAATAACACTGAGATTAAATAACTTATTTTAGCTGAGTATTTACAATCCCAAAGGGACTAAGAACCATGAAGCAAGTGAAGGATGAAGTGACAGCTTTCAGTGCAAGCTGCTTTCTCTCATCCTATATTTGGGTTTTTTATTGCTTTTTTGGTGGGGTTTTTTTTCAGTCTTCCTCTGCATGGCTTTTGTGACTGCACTGCCAGGTTTGGCAAAGGAGATATTACTTCAAAATCCACTTTTTGATTTTTATTCTAAAATAAAAATATATGGCTGTACTTTGCCATAAGTGGGGAGCAGAACTCTCCACGTGTTCACCAGCTTCCTAAAAATAAACTAGTAACTTTCCTGCTAAGATTCTCTGAACAAAACTGCTTAATTTTACCATCTCCAGGATGAGCTTTTATGTTTAAATTTTCCCTGCAGAGGCCCAGCATGGAACAGACAGAATTTGGAGTGATGGGCTGGGTGGATGTGGAGGCTGTGCCAAGGACAGATCCCTGGACAAAGGCACCCCTGCCCAGCCCTGATAAAAGCTGCAAATCAGCTCTGGCAGCAGCAGGACGTGGCAGCATGTGTCAAACTGCTGCTTTCTCCTGCAGCAAACACAGAAAATAGAAAAAAACCCCAAAAAACTCCAAATGCAAAAAAAGAGAAGCTCAAAGATTAATTGGGAAGGAAAAATGCAACATGTACTAAAAGCAGGCTGCTAACGAAGTCATTATCTCACTCCCTGGTTTAAGATATCTGGCCCATTTGTACTTTTGTCTGCATAATTAATACCCTCAGACATCTTTTTCCAACTGACTTAGCACTTCTTTTCCTGAGGAAACAGAGTGATGATACTTGTGCTAAATAGTGCTTATCAAGAATTAGCATCCAAGTGGTTCATCTCTTCAGTGTGCCCTATTTTTAACAGGACAGATCAGGTTTCTCTTGCAGAATTGACATGAGAAGAGATTCCCCTCCCCACCAAAGGCAACAACTCTTGTGTGTGGTTGAGAAAGTGAAATGAAAAATAACTCCACGAAAATAAATCAATGTACAGCAGCTGAATTCTGCTCTGATTGTAACCATAGCAAGCAATCTCATCCTGCTTGGTGATTATTGGTTAATTAAACTCAACACTGTGACAGAGATGTTACTCGAAATTAGAGCAGGTTCAAGAGGGGTGCAGTTCAGCCTCACTTTGGGTAGAAACCTGAAATACTGCATGTCACTTTTCTGCCATAAATATTAGGGATGACAGCAATCTCTGTACTGAGGAAAGCCACCAGGAAAATTCATTAACATTTCATTCAGATTGGATTTTTAATGGGGACTGAGAAAGCCCACAGATAGAAAGACAACAAAGAGAAGCATGGATTGAGAAGCATGACTCCAACAAATCCAGTCTTGCTCAGGTTTTCTTCTAAAACTCAGAAAAAAATTGTCAACTTGCATTATGGACAAAATGTGCCATTTCCCTCCTCCTTGTTAATGGAGATCATAAACATGTATTCAGTGGAAAATTCAGATTATTTGATGACTGTCCTATGGCTCTTCTATCAAATACTGCTCATAAATCTGCAGTATTCAGCCAGGAGCCATGGCTAAAACTGGGACACCCACTTTTCCAGGAATAGTGTAAGGACATGAGCAAATACAGAGCTGCTTCTTAGGTATTCATCCTTTAAATAAAAACCTAAATAAAACAGAGTGGGCTGACAGAGAACAACCAACATTTCTTGTAAAGAAAAGAACTTCAGGCAGGATTTTAAGGAATTCAGAGAAAGGATGACAAAGCTGAAACTTTTTCCATGAGATTGTGCAGTTGCAAGCCATATACAGTTGTGGATTTACAGCTTCTTGTGGTACCAGCAGATAAATTTAATCATGGGGATGACTAAATAAATGTTTCTGTCCCCAGGACAAAGCTGAATGATTGGCGCATGAGTCCACTCAGTTCCTTCACAAGTGAGTCACAGCTCCCTTTTTCCTGAATTCTCAAATGTGGAGAATAAAACAGTTTACTAATCACAGCAACCACTTCTTGTCAATCTTTTAGTCCTGCAGGCAGCTGAGATGAGCAGAAATCTCTCACCCTTGTACTAAAAGCTGCTTTTAGGAGACGCTGCAAGACTCCAGTGGTCTCACCTGGCATGGGATGCAGGGAAATGAAGGAGAAGTGGGGCTGTTGGTAGCTCCAGTACATCAGAAAGCTCCTGTCTTCTCACAACAAAGCCTTCTTACATTGTTCCAAAATTCTCATTGCCTCCTGAAGAAGTTTCTGGTGCAGATTTTCTGATTTGCCCAGTTTCCAGATGCCTCAGTGAGGCACAGAGGATCTTGCACTCCCCAAGCAAGGAATTTTCTCCCCAGTACCCTCCTGCACCCCTCAATCCCAGTTTAAAAGATTTACCTCTTACTGAAAATAGCCTTTCTTCCCATTTTTGGATTTGTATTCTTTGCATGCAAAACCTAAAGCTGCCTCCAAAACTCAGCTTTCACTGAAGATTTTTTAGGAGATTTTATTTGAACTCACTGAACTCTTCCTTTCTGTGCTTGTGACTCACAGGTACAACTGACTGAAACAAATCCTGCTTTCCAGGCAATTTCCAGTCTCTGCTTTTCATCACTAAAAGGGCTTTCAGAGATGAGAATTTTCTCTATTCCATAACTACTCCCCTGCCCAGGGAAGATTTCCTTTCATATCCCTCCCAAGCCCAGTGCCTGAGCCCTGAAAAGTGGCAGCAGAATGAACACCTGCACTGTACAGGTGATGTGCAAGGAACAGCTGAACAATATCCTTGTCCAGAGCAAGAGGAAAAATAAATCAATGTTGCCTGAGACTTGATTCCTCTGTATTTATTGAGATATTCTCTCCTACTAACCAAAAATGTGCCATCATCCCTAACACTGCTTCCTAAGTTCTTCTGTCTGCAATAGGTTCTCCAGGTTCAAGTTCACCTGGAAATCTCATAGAAACAATTCTGGTTTAGTTTTAATGGAGATTATCTTTACAAAAAAAAGACCATCTTAAAATATATGCACTGCTAGGCAGGACAGCTGCTTAATGAAACAAAAATCTTACCACAAGATGGATCAAATAATCTGGAAAAGGCTTCAGGCTGTTACATTTCTAATTCTTATCTTATATAAATATATAGGATCTAGTTAATATTTTTGGATGCATGCAGATGGCCATTACTGAAAAATTAATGTTTTTTTTAAACACCTTGCATTGCCTGTTTCTTCATGGTGAAGTAAATTTAATGACTGGAGTGGGAAGGAAGCTTTTAGTTGTCACCAGGGCTGGCATTGCTGAAGGCACAGCTTTTCCTGTAATGACTGCAGCAACCCTGCAGATTCTGGGAATGTCAGAAAGAGGATATTAGTGAAGTAAACCATGAGATTCGTGTTTTTTGAGATGTTTAAAATGTCTTACCACATGGAAATAATTATTTGGGATCCCTTTATAGGCATTTGGTACTAAAAGCTGCTCAAACAGCCAGAATATTCATTTTAAATCAGCTGCAGATACTATGAAATGAATGCTAACAAAGACAGACACTACCACTGACCTAGAAAATCAAAATGAAATTATCAGAGTGTGCATGGTGGGGTCCTTTAAGGAAGCAATTTTGATGAGAACCTCGAAATGTGCCCAAACTCTGCAGTTTGTGTCCCCAGCCTGGGTGGGTGCAGGCTCCTGCCCCAGCTGCATGACAGGACATTAATATGCAGTGCCAGGAGATGGCTCAGCATTCCTACATCCATAAAAAATCTGGGAAGTGTCCAGTGGGGAGCCCTGAGCTCCTGGGGAGATCATTGCTGCAGAGCCTGCTGTGTGCTCCCAGGCATCACTCACAGCTCTCCTCTGCTCTTAAAGAACAGAAGCACCCTGAAGAATAAAACCAGATTTTGTGACCCTTGCAGCTTAGGAAAATACAGTTAAAAACCCCTTGAAAATTCTGGGCTGTGCCTGTATGTGTTTTAATCACAGAGTCACACCATCCTGTCTCTAAATGAGTGTCAGGAGGGCAGATCCTCCCTGTCAGCTGCTGTCACATCCAACTTCCAGTGCCTGAGAGGTCACAGTTTAAAGTCCCAACATTGTGGCAGCATTTTATATATCAGTGCACCAGATGGGGTTATTTTTCTCCTAAAGGTTATTGTTCTTTCACTATAAAAATAATTCAAAAAATAAAGTTAAAAAAAATCAGAACTGTGATTCAACCACCTACGAGCTCACTCAGAAGAGCCCTAAATTATAAGATGGGTCAAGGAGTAAATGTAAGAGTGAAAAAACTTTTAGCACACATCAGGAGGAAGAAAATTCAGTGTAAAAAGCAGAGATTAAGAATAGCAAAAAGCACTTTACTATGTTCAAGAGCAAACCCCCCACGTCAATCCAACCTGTGAAAGGGTCACGAACTCAGAGATTTCAGAAATATGCAAGAGTGTTCTATAAAAAGCAAAACTACCACATTTCTGTACTGCAAGTGCCATAAATTATTAATATTCAAAACTCAACTCTTGAGCAAGTAACTCAACCATTGAAAACAAACCCCTGATGTTTAAGAATTACAGCACAAATGAGCATTGAATGGGGCAGGTTGAGCAGCCCTGGAGAAGATGGTGAGGTCATGGCAGAGGATATCAATCCAAAATTCCAGCTCCTCTGTGAAGAAGTGTTGCAGAGTCTCCACAGTTCCCACAGAAAAACCTGGGTGTCCACACTGATGCACCTGGCTTGAAGATCTGACTTCACTAATTGGAATTAAATGTGTTTATACACAGGTCTGAATGATTCCCACCATTAATTCCATTCAGAACCTGCCAAATTGGAGATTGTGAATAATCTGAGGGAGCCACTGGGCAGCTCCTTCCTAGAATTCACTGGGAATTAAAAACCAGCCCAATTTCCAGCATGTTCTCAGGAAATCACTCAGTGTGTGTGCACTGGAAACAAAGACACCACAAAACCCCCCAAAGGAGCAGGCAGAAAAGAGAAATTGGGATGTGCCAGATGAACCATAGATCAAGAAGAGATGAGATTGGATCCAAACAGGATCCCCCAGAGGAGCCCACCCTGCAGCTGTGCCCTGCCAGCTGTGCCCTGCTGGGGCTGGCACGCTTGGCATGCCCATGGATCTGCACCAACACCAGGGCAGGTCCCCTTCAGCAGCACAAATGCTTTGCATGCAATCAAGGCTGGCTGGGAAGGATCAGCAGGAACTAATTAACAACCCAAACACGATGCAGAGCAGGGATATTGAGGAATTCAGCTGGAGGAGTTCAACACCTACAGAGCAATTCCTCTGAAAGATTCAGACAAAGGCTCAAACCTAACAGGCAATCACTGGTTATTTTTCCTGCTGTCCCTAAATCTCCTGGACACTTAATTCACCTCCTTTCCCAAAGCTAAAGGCAGTGATGCTGTGCTTGGGAGCTCTGAGAACTGCAAATTCTTGCAAAGGTTTTATCAGTGAGTATTTTAGAAGCAATGGCATTCCAGAAGAATATTTTTGCATTTTGTAATATGTCCATGAAGTGGCAATTGCTAATTTCCCTTTAAACACACACAAAAGGCACATGAAATGTCACTTTGGCTTGGTCCATATGGTATTTTTACCTTGCTTTCAGGACAATTGTCATTTTTATTTAAAGCAAGCTTGGAAGCGCTGACAAGCCTCAACCATAACAACAGCACTGTAATTGTTTCATACATAACAAAGTTATAATAAACATTCTTCTTGTTGTCCAGAAACCTACTTAATTGGGGGATGGAAATGTTTTATTTATAAACACAATAGAAAAGCCATTTGCCAAGTACACTCACACCTAACAGAGCCTGTGGAGAAAACCTGTAAAATATCTGTTACAATTTTACCACCTTCACCTCTCAGACAAGACCTTCTCAAATAAAACTGTGAACTAAAAGAATCCTCGTTTGTACAATCACTTTACAGTGCCTTGATTCCACAATGACTTGTGATAAACATTTCTGTCCCTAAAAGGATTAAAAACCAACCGAATCATCAGGAAATAAGCACATGTTATTTGTCAAATTATGTGCATTATTGCAGAAAGTTTAAGCCATATTTAAGAGCCTTGCTGCAAAGCGGCCCAGAATAAAGCAAATATTAAATTTTGTCACTCGGATGATTTTTAAATTAATTCCCTCTCATGGTACAATTACTTTTAGAAGCTGCATCACCATCTCTGAAACGCCTCATTACTAAGTGAAACCACCTTCTGCTAATGACAGTACCTTGGACAAATTTCCCCCTCCCACGTTGACAGGAAGCTCTTTGAAAAGTTAAGCCACAATTAAGCATCACTTGGGATCTATTCTGATCCTTTCTAACTAAATTTTATCAAACTTCTCCTATTCAATGCATTTTACAGGCTTTGACAGGAGAATATGGAGATATTTGGATTCAGAGAGAACAAAGCCATGGAGGAATAATGTCAGCAGGGTAGTTTGCTGGGTCTGGAAGCTGGGAAAATTCAGTTATGGTCTGATTTTCTCTATGCAAAGGAGATGTTCTAAGAAACCTCCCACTCTGTCCTGCTCTGACTTTGCCCCTGAATTCAATTCCACTTCACAACCCCAAACAGGCAGCAATAAAAGCTCTGTGCCCTGTTCTGGTTTCATGGAGTGTGTTCTGGAATTCCAGGCTTGGGATGGGTCTGTGGGGGTGGGGGTGTGCACATCTGGGTGTGCACAGCCCCAGGTTATTCACAAATCCCAGAGAAATGCTTCCAAGGAAAGGAACTGCCACCCTTTCCTTTTTCCTTTCCTTTTTCCTTTCCTTTTTCCTTTCCCCTTTCCTTTCCCCTTTCCTTTCCCCTTTCCTTTCCCCTTTCCTTTCCCCTTTCCTTTCCCCTTTCCTTTCCCCTTTCCTTTCCCCTTTCCTTTCCCCTTTCCTTTCCCCTTTCCTTTCCCCTTTCCTTTCCCCTTTCCTTTCCCCTTTCCTTTCCCCTTTCCTTTCCCCTTTCCTTTCCCCTTTCCTTTCCCCTTTCCTTTCCCCTTTCCTTTCCCCTTTCCTTTCCCCTTTCCTTTCCCCTTTCCTTTCCCCTTTCCTTTCCCCTTTCCTTTCCCCTTTCCTTTCCCCTTTCCTTTCCCCTTTCCTTTCCCCTTTCCTTTCCCCTTTCCTTTCCCCTTTCCTTTCCTTTCCTTTCCTTTCCTTTCCTTTCCTTTCCTTTCCTTTCCTTTCCTTTCCTTTCCTTTCCTTTCCTTTCCTTTCCTTTCCTTTCCTTTCCTTTCCTTTCCTTTCCTTTCCTTTCCTTTCCTTTCCTTTCCTTTCCTTTCCTTTCCTTTCCTACCTTAACCTTATAGAATGTGAGAACTCTCTCTTTTTATTTTCAAACTCACTAGGAGGAGTATTTGGGATTGAATCCCAGCTGCCTTTGTTTATTCAATACTCTCAAATACAGGAAGCAACTCCTCAGCTGATGAAGGTTTAGTGCATCTCTCATGCTCTGAAGATGATGGGCAACTTCCTGAGCAGCAACTCATCCTGCTGGGCTGCTCCTGACAAGGAAAACTGACAATATTGTGATTTTGTAACTAAAATGTCCAAGTTTTTGAAGTTGTTAATACAGATTTCCTTTTTTTCTACTTATTTTTATGAACAAAACTTCATAAAGTTTCTCAATCCAAAGCCAGCCACTTCTGGAAGGAAATTCTCCATCAGCAGCTTTAATGCACAAAGATCTGACCAAGGTGCACAAACTCACAGTGTGTATCCCACATTTGTAAAACATGAAACACTCCAAAAGAGCTGTTTACCTGTAACTTCCAGTTTGTCACCAATGACTTCAGCCTTCAGATAAATCCTTCCTCTCTTCTCTGTGTGGTCCATGCCACAGAGGCTCGGGACGTTTATCACACATTGCTTGTGAACGTTCATATCACAGGCTGTGGACATCAAAATGGTTCAGACACCCATGAAAATCTATTCAAAGTGAAAATTAAGACTAAATGCTTAATTATTGGCCAGACTTTCAGATTACAGCTGCCTGGTTTTCAACCAAAGGCCACGGCTGGTTCCCATCTTGAGATACTTTCTGTAGAGGGTTAATACAACAAAAAATAAAATCATCCACTTCAGAAAGATAAACATATCATTAATGAAGTGCAAGGAGAGGAAAAATGAAAATGGAATAAAGATTTGCTGGGAATATGACTAAGAAAACAGAGCACTCACGTCAGCAATGAAGGAAGGTGGGTTTAATTGATTATTAGGTTTTGATAGTGGGAGTCTTCCAAGACAAATTAAACACAAGGAAAACACCAGACCTTGACTACAAACTGAACTGAAATTCCAATCTTTGAGAGTGTATTCACCCTGACAGCCCAAAGAGAGGCTTTCTCCAAATTGCCATGACAGAGGCTCTTCAGCCACATCAAACTGAGTACACCCTGTTCTCAGCAGAAGAGGTGATTTTAATTACTAAGTTATTATAGTACTGAAATATCCACTTGAAATATACCAGCACTATAAATAGCTGACATTTGAAACTGTATTTTCCAGAGAAACCAAGAAAGAAGCTGTTATCCAGGGCTTCCACTCCCTTTCTAGAGCACCCCTTTGGCAGCAGAAGGAAAACTTCACTCACTGTCACATTTCATCCCCTGGTGCAGGAGCCCATAGAGCAGTGACCCACAGTGGTCACAGAAGGTGGGGCTGCCATAGGTGTGGATCTTGAACTTGTGCTTGCTTCTGGGATCCTGCAGGGAAAACAAAAACAGATTCTAAGTTCTGAAAGATAAACTGACACACCTTTCATTGATTACTTCAAATACCAAAAGCTTTCCAGCTTTGCAAATTATGCTGCAGGAAAATATGTTTCAGTGTGTAGCTTGTCCACAGTGGTACCTGCATTGGCACAGGCACATTGCCTCAGTTCCTAATTCTCCTTTTTATGGTGCTGTAAGAAAAAAGGTGTCAGCTCAGGCTTGTTCCCTTGATTTACTGACACTAAAATTCATTTACTGACTGCTCACATACATAAAGTTTAATGGCAGTGTTCAGTCTGTGGCTGAAGACTCACAGACTAATTACAGAGTGTTATTGTCACTGTTCTGAAATGTGACACAAAATACAGCAGGAGAACTGGGAAGAAACTGTTCATGGGCTAATCTGGAACACAGTCCAATGACTGTAAAATCAGGATTTTACAGATGGGATCATCTTAAAATGCTGCAACTTTATAATCTCTATTGTTGTGAATGAAAGGGAACGAATTCTAACTTGGCACATGGTAAATATTTTACAGAGTTTGCTGTTCCCATCTGATTTTTGAGCAGAGAAACTCAAGAGTGAGGACATTTTAAGGCCATCGGCAGCTTGGAAATGTTTCCTAATTTAGGCCCAGTGAAAGGGAATACACCCAAATCACTTAAACACTTGACACATGCAAAGGCATCTGCTGCTTCTGTAGGAGTAAGGGTCCCCTCTGGAAAACCAGGAACATTTATTTCAGAGGAAGAAACCACATCTTCCATCTGTTCACCCAAGGCAGGCTCACTGCAGAGCTCCAGATGTGCAATGCCAAAGCAGAGGTGGTGATGGTGCACACCCTCTTCATCC
The DNA here is from genome assembly GCF_963513975.1 of Fringilla coelebs. Lineage (NCBI taxonomy): Eukaryota > Metazoa > Chordata > Aves > Passeriformes > Fringillidae > Fringilla > Fringilla coelebs. Next base: position 3,150,080 of record NC_140045.1, on the reverse strand, counting down.
TCAAATCCTTTACGACCCCTCCCTGCTCCAGCTGCATTTCAGGCAGAACCATCCCTGCACAGCTTAGGGCAGAAACTGGGGGAGCAGTGACTCTTCATTAAAAACCACACTGGGGTTTGAAATCCATCCTTGCTAACACTGTTTTCAGAAAGATCTTGGAAATCATGAAATGCCACGTCTGAAACACCCTCAATGAAAACACAGCTGCAAAACAATTACTTAAAATGTTTCCCTTCTGTCCACATTTTGTATTATACCTTTGTATTGGGTAAGAACTGTTAAATTGACTTTTAAATATATTGATTTTTAAAATTTACCTGCCTATCAAAACTTTCTAAAAAATCTAAAGGGAAACCCAGCATGTTGCTCAAAAGGAAAAACCTGCTGACTCTTTCCTCAAAATGAAAAGATCTCTCTAGTGTAAGTGCTTTCTGAATAAATTTGGAGCTTTGATTAGTAATTTCACAAAAATATGGCTATGAGAAGGTAAAACATTGCTTCAAATTTTACTATTTTGCCATATTACCCTTTGTGAAGGTTTTGGTAGCATTCTTCATGGGAATTCATTTGGTATTGATTCTGAGTTCTGCAGTGAATCTATAACCACTGCTTTTCACTATATGGAAGGAATCACAGAGCACCCAGGATAACAAGCAAAGATTTTACATCACAAATTGAAAGTATTTCAATAATTCTGCTCGTTGTAACAGCCTGAGACACGAAATGCAAACTGCTACCAACTGTATTTATTTTGTAAACACAGTGAACCTCAGTGGAGTGGCAGCCAGGGCTGCAGAGAACATCTGTTTCATTATTTATTAAAAGCACAGCAACAGGCCTGGTGGCTCAGGGTCATGGGAACGTGGCTGTGCAGAAGGGCTCTCTGGTGGCTCAGTGACTATGCTCCTTCCAAACAATTTAAACCACAGTTGGGAAGTTAATTCTTCCCTAAATTGTTTTGTTTAGATGACAGAAGGGGGACTTGCTGCCTTATAAATATCTACACTTAAAACATGACTCTGGTTAGACATCTGTGGCTGAGAAGGACAAAAGCCACAGCTCCTAAGAATGACACTGAATAAACAGAGTTTTAAAGTTGTGTTTGACATCTGGCACAAGTGCTATTTATGAGTATAAAGTATAGAGGGGGAGGAAATGATTACAGTCAATGTCTACTAAATACATTGAACCTGTGTATTAGACTGAAATTATGTAACACTACCAAATAATTTCATTCCAAGCTATGGGAAATTATTACAATCAATGTCTACTAAATCCATTGAACCTGCATATTATACTGAAATCATGGCACACTGCCAAATAATTTCACTCCAAACAATGGAATGTGCCTGTAATTAAGTTAAGCAGGGGTGTGTGGGGCTTCCAAATGTTGTGACATGTTAGGACAATGTTCTGCACTCCCTGAACACCAGCACAGGGGTGGGCTGCTCTTCAGGGAGGGCTCATGCCTGACTACAAAGCTCTGTGTGGCTCTAAAATCCCAGGAAAAGCATTCTTAGAAAACAACAAAAACCAGCCACAAGAATCAATCAATCAATCAATCAATCAATCAATCAATCAAGTTGGATCAAACTTTGGAGTTGGCCCTGCTGAACTCAATGTATATAATTTCTATACTGAATCTTAGTTTTCTATCCTTGTTTGAAAATTCCTCTGTGGGGCCTTTCAAATCAACAATCTTGATATGAATTAGATTTTGTAAGGAGAAGCAAAATGTTCTGACTATTATTAGCTATTATTATTCTATATGCACACACAAAGTACTTCATAACAAGAAGAGGACAGTGGAAAATTGTACCAAAACTACTCCTGAACTGGAAACTTTGTAGGAAATCTCTCTTTAAAGATCCCTTTAATAGAATGTCCTAAAAAACATTTAAAGCCTGCTACATAAGAGAGTACACTCCTCATCAGTGTTTTATCTTATTTTCTGCTTCAATCCCATGTTTTTTGAGTTTTGGGGGTTTTTTTTGGTAACTTGAAGTCCAGAAGGTATTCTTATTTAGGAAGGAAGTCCAAGACCATCTAGAGAAAGCCAAGAGATCACTATCTACCCATCACAGATGACAAAATTTTTCATTTTTTTCCCGTATTTATGAGGATTTCTCATGCACTCAGAACTACCCTTGAATCTACACCTCATACTTTAATTATAAGCAATCCTATTAATAATAATTACTACATTGCCAGCTGTAATTACTTCTATTAACAGCAATTATTTTATCAGTTGTTAATACAGGTTCATACTTCCCAGTGTTAAATATGCATTAATGAATTTATGTGCATCATAGAGGAAATCATGTTGTCCTTAGCATTTCTTTGGCTATAGGAAACTATGGAGCTAAAGGAAAGCTCCTGTAAATTTCTTCAAATATCCCTTTTTCATCAATGTAAACTTTCAATAATTCTCAAAGCAGAGCTGGCAGCCCCATTTTGTAGTAAACACAGGGAGCCAAGCCAGGATCTGACAGATGAACTGCCAAATAATGGCTGCTATTTGCAAGAGAATTGAACTTTGCATTAAACTTGGCATAGATTAATTGTGAAACTCTAAAGGGAAAACCTACTTCTGTTTCCAAAATCCATCAAAGTTCTGAGGGGAGAAAAGTGGCACTGGGAAAGCAATGGGGAAGTACTTGCTCAGCAGAGATGGATGATGTGCTCTATTAAACTTTGTGTTATTTTCCTGCTAAAAAGTGAATTCTTCAGTCCTCCATTTTTGTAAGTACAACTTAATGCAGTACAGTGTAATTAAATGAGGTCAAAACTTCTGGGCAATTGACATCACAGACTTTTAGATATTTTTCTTTGAAAAACCTTTGGATTGGCAAAAATTGACCCCTGCATTTGTATGCTTTCTAATAGAGTGGGGTTTCAGAGCCTGCAGTGACACACATGGGTGTTCATGAAGATGAACCAGGCATCTACACCCCAGCCAGCTCTGCAAAAATCAGAATACCATCCATCAGTCTCAAAGCTGAGATGTGATTTCAGAGAGGAGCAGCCACAGAGGGAGGGATCCACCAGGGAGGGATCCAACTGAAAAAAACCCCAAAAGTGGAGCAGAAACAAAATAAATCACGAGTTTGCAGAAATGTCTGGCCCAGAGAGCTCAGAGGGGTTCAGCCAGGAATCCTGCCACGCTCCAGCAGAGGGAAGCAGAAGAACACAGAGGCATCTCCCCAAACCCCACACATTTTTCCATCTATCTCCTGCCTCTGAGACACATCCTGCCCCCCTGGCACCATCCCTGCCTTCTCCCTCTGTTTAGCACAAATGAGCCCATTTCCTTTATTGAACAGCAAAGGAAAGCACCCCCCTGTGAGGATCCTTCCGTGGTTTCTGTGCCTCTGAGGCGGGGGTGTGCAATAATTGAAAGTGCATGGTTAACCAGCAGCACATGTCACACTGTGCCTTCCACAGCTCAGGAGCGTTGCAGCTCGGAATTCTGCCTAAAAGCTCCCTTCTGAGCAGGATTTTATTCCCCCTGATAGCAACACTGAACCTGCTGTAATTCTGCAGGCATTAAATCACCACATTGCCTTGAATTGGAAAACACACAAACCCCACTCTGCGCCGTGCTGCGGCACTGGAGGGTTTATATCGCAGTTTTTATGACTTGGGAGCTCTTTTGATGGGATGTAGCTCAGCTGTGCCAGCAGGGCCAGGGATCCACCCTGCCCTGGGCTCTGATTGATCCCAGCCTGGGCAGCAGGGGAGGGGGCTCTGCCCTCTGCCCACCTGCAGAGCTGCCCCAGCCCTGGGCCAGCACAGGGAGGAGCTGGAGCTGCTGCAGAGAGCCCAGGGGAGGCTCCAGGATGATCCCAGGAGCCAGGCTGGGAGAGCTGGGGCTGCTCACCTGGAGAGGAGAAGGATCCAGGGAAACCTCAGAGCCTCTTCCAGGGGCTAAAGGGGCTCCAGGAGAGCTGGAGAGGGACTGGGAACAGGGGATGGAGGGACAGGACACAGGGAATGGCTCCCACTGCCAGAGGGCAGGGTTGGATGGGATATTGGGAAGGAATTCCTGGCTGTGAGGATGGGGAGATGCTGGAATAGGTGCCCAGAGCAGCTGTGGCTGCCCCTGGATCCCAAGGCCAGGATGGACTCTGGGGCTGGGAGCACCTGGGACAGTGGAAGTGTCCCTGCCATGGCAGGGGTGGCACTGGATGGGCTTTAAGGTCCCCTCCAACCCAAAGCATTCTGTGACTCTGTGACCTGTCACTGCCAGAGCCCAGGCTGGTGATTGGGGTGTGAGGAAAAAGGACCATTTCCAGCCATAGTGCCAACATGTGAATGTTAACAAGGTGTTAGGAAGGAGATAAGATTAACTTATTAAAAATTGCCTATGGTTGGTGAAAGGATTTTTTTCCCTACCTCAACAGCTATTTTTGTGATCATGAAGAAGCAGAAAATGCAAAAATACAAGTGTAAAAACATTTTTGGAGAAACAGAGAATTCTATTTTTCATTACAAAAAAACCTTAAAGGAGTTCTGCAGATGAGTTGTGAGGTCCTCAGGTTGTATCAGGGCCTACTACAACAAAGAACAATTTTGTGTAAAGAAATGCAAATGTACCCAAATTTCCATATTGTATTTCCATAACAGAACCACAAGATTATTCTTCATATTCTTCATCCCCAGTCAAAACTTCATATATACATATATATATGTGTGTGTGTGTGTGTGTGTGTAGTACTAATTTTACTAATTTAAAAGGTGTACAGGAAAAAGAAGCTTCACATTTTCAAACTACTTCACTTAGACAAAAGAAAAAAGTAATTCATAGCACAAATTGTGACATGTTTGTGTTTCTACTGAAACCTGGGGTGACAATATATTCCATATATGCAAAACAACTTAAAAATGGTTACAAGAGATATGAGGTCACTCTTCCTCTTTACCAAGGGAAGAGCCCAGAAGGACTGGCAGGTGTTTTCTCCGCTTTAAAACTTTTCTCCACTTTAACCATTCCCTGCTGTGACATCACCCCTGAATCCCACATCTTTCTTTGTGCCCCCCTCCAAAGATCTTCAGAAGCATCAATCTGCTGCAGCAGATCCATGAAACCACTGCAATTTGTACTGCACATATTTCCCTTAAAGAGCTCCAACTTCCCCAAGGAATCCCAAGTTAATAAAACATACTTGAGAATATATTTGAGTGTGGTTTGCTCTGTACAGAGCCAAATCCTACACTCAGCCCACGCTGTCCTCAGGCAAGTTTCCTTCTCTGAAGGTCTCCAGCTTTCCTCAACACCTTCCAAGCAGTGACTACAATATCCAGGATCCTGCTCAGACACCACACCTGTCTGAGACATTTTCCTCTGTTTGCTATTTATTTTTGCACTGAGAAAACAAAAATATTGATTGGTGATTTGCTCTGCATCTTAATTTAAGAAAACAGCTTCAGCTTTGAAGCTGCACGAGCCAAGGAGCCAGATGTGTCTACTGGAAATAACTTCCAGGGCTTAAAATATGGTTTCTGTCATCAGAGCTCAGGAGCAAGAAGGAGGAAAACGCTCTTATTTAACTGGACACCAGGTTTGTCCTTCCCTGGCTGAGTGAGACTGGGAGCCAAGAGAATCTGACACTCTTGGGAATGATTAAGATCATAACATTTTTTAATACAGAATGTAAAAATGCTTAAAGCTTGTTTGATATTTTCCCTCTCAGAGCTGCAATGCAGAGAAGTTTTACTGTTTTCAGAAAAGTAAAATAAAAGATCAGACCTCAAAATCAGACTTCTACTGCCTCAAAATCAAAAATATCCCAGAAGGGCTGAGGCTGGCTGGGATCTCTGTGACTCCTGGGCTCAAAGTGGGGCACATCAGCAGGGCTTGGTTCACGGGGGTTCCTCCTCCCCAGAGCTCCAAATCCACCTGCCAAGCGCCCAAATCAATTTTTTCCAGGCTGACACACCAAGAGCTCCTTCCTGCAGTGGAGGAGGAATGGCATGAGTGTGCTTTCCTACTTGGTGAGGAATTACACCCAGGTTCTTTCCAGGAATCTTCCTCCAGGCAGAATGTGAAGTTCAGAGTGACTCAAAGGAATAACTTGGAGGAAGAATTCATTCATTCATTCATTCAATCCACTGACACCTGCAGGATGGGAAACCTGAACATACTGGGAGGAGTTCAGAGCACAAACAGAGTTGGATTCAACTCTACAGTAACAGTGTAAGGTACTGGTGGAGTAGGGAAAAAAAGACTGAGCAAAAATAGCAAAAATAGCAATTATTAACCTTTGCAAACCCTGCTGTGCTTCAGCACCTGAAAGCAGCTGCAGCACAGCAAGTTCAAAATCCAGGCATTGCTCCCTGGCCTCGAGGGTTGGGATGACATTCAGAAATGAAGAATGATTCTCAAGTGCTGTAGAAGAAAAGTCTTTCATGATTATAAATGACACCCCAGCAAAAAATGACAACAAAAATCTCTTTTCCCCTTGTATCAATAAGACCACTTTTATCCTTTACTACTCTAAAGAGAATTAAGAAAGTACACAAACAGAAAAAATCTGTCTTTAAAGAAAATGGAAATTTTTCAATCAACTGTCTCTTCACCATAATTGTATAAAAGAGCACAACGTGAGTAGAGTTCAAAATGATTCCAAGGCAGATTTTTCAGTCCCCTCCTGGAATTCACAGAAAATTATTATTTTTAATTAAAAGAAACAGGTGGTCATTGAATCAACTGATTTTGATTGCTGCCTTTTGTTCATGTTCTTCTTGTATAGAATAGAACTGATTGAGTTGGCAAGGGGAGAAAGAAGATCTGCATGACTCTACTCCCAGGGATTTGTAATTTCCTAATTACTAGAAAGACACATAAATCCGGAAGGGACTCGGTGCTTACTGGCTATTTTTTTCTTCATTCTTTTTTAATGAAGAAACTGCAGTATAATTACACAAAGTGCACAAACAAAAGATCCTGTTAGAAAATTATTCATGACTAGGAGAAAGGGAGAGTTTGTTTCAGATACAACTCACCATGGTGTTACTGTGTACAAATCATTTCACTAAAGATGAAATCCAGGGGTCTGGATTCAAAAGGAATTCTAGAAACCAGAGACAGCCTCTGTATGTCTTGCCTAAAACCCCCTCATTTACTGGCTTTATAAAATTTGTAATTTGTTAATTAATTTGTCAAACAGGTACACTTTTCAACACAGAGCACCCTTTACACCTTGAATACATGTTACAAAATACAGGTTAAACTGATCAGAAGCAAGAAGTAATTTTAATAAATTCCTACTGTATAAAAGAACATTGCTATTTCTCCATGGGTACAATATGGTGAATTGTCCAATATTCCAAATGACAATGGATTGTAATTTGGAACATTGTATATACATTTACATTTACATCCAATATACATTTGGATTGTAATTTTAAATTGCAATTTCTATGGTCTCCAAAGGATTTGCAATGGGGTTGGCTGCAGTGATAAAGGACTTAATTGTGTGACACCAGGCTGCATGAGAACTATTCTACATTAATATTTCTGTACAATATTTTCTCATCACTTCTTAAATATTTCAATATGTTTGAGTACAAGACCTTCCCATAATTTCTTAAATACTTCATTACTGGCCAACTTGCTCATGATAGAGATGATACAACTTTGTTTTTCCTCATTATCCTCAGCTGGAGCTTATATCATCCCTCTCTCACTCCCTTAAACAGAAAATGAAAGGCTGAAATCCAAAATCACCTGGAATGCCCCATTTCCCTGCCCAAGGAGTGATCCTGATGCATCGGGTCAGACAATTCAACATGTGCTGGAGCTGGAACGCTGTTCCTACAGGGAACTGTGTGAACATTGATCCAGGAATTCTGGGGGAAATGGGCCTGGCTCCAGGCACACTTTAGGAAGCAATCCCAGCCCTAAATGAAGTTCACTGCTGGCAAATTAAAGCTTCAGAAAGAGCCTTTGTGACCCCAAACTTCCTGACTGCAGCCAACGGCCAAACCGAAAAAACTCCAGCTTTTATTTGTAAAGCCAAACCTGCCCTTGGCTACTCCTCCAAAGGTGGTTTGAATGAAGGTTTTTACAACTATGAAGTGATAGATTCCAGCCCAGAATCCTGAAAGGATTTGCCAAAAAAACCCCAGAGCGCAGCGGGAGCGGCGCTGAGCGCGTGCGGGGAATGCAGCTCGCTGAGCTGCTGCCTCTGCCTCTGAGCTGATTCTGTATGCAAGGCCCTGAATAATAACTGGTTCACATTTCCCACTCCTCCTCCGTTTTCCCCTCTAAACTGCTGAAGAACCCACCAATTTATAAAGGCACACCTTACTTGTTCTCACTAAACCCTTCCCCACCTGTTTACATTGCTCCTTCTCTTCTTCCCACCTCCCACAGCAGCAGCTGCGCGCTCCAGGAGATCTCCAAGGAAAAACATTTTTGTGTCTGGATGCATTGCTACCAAACAGGAACATGCAGCATCCCTACACACACCACCATGTGCTCCAAAAGCTGGAGCTGACACTAACTGCTGTACAGATTTGTCTGTGGGAACTGAGTGCTGCAGGAGGGTGTTCCCTGCACAGGGAGAAGGAAATCCAAGGAGAAGTTGGTCTGTCCCAGGGAATTACACAGAATCAGGGAACATCCCCTGAGACACTCCCCAGAGCCCTGCATCTCTCTCCTTTACCTCTACTGCAGGTTAACAACTGGCACATGAAATGTTATTTTTCTGGACATGCTCCACTGGAATCCTGCATTGATGTTTCAATCACACACAAGCTGATAAATACATTTTAAAATTTTCCTGCCCTTTACGAAATGACCTATCTGTTTATTCTGGTACAATAGTACACAGTGCTGAACTGAGCAAAAAAATCCCAAAAAATAAAAGTAGAAACAGTGATTTTTGAAAAGTCTGAGAAATTTTTGGTTCAGAATCAGTCAGAATTTCACAACTCAACAGCTCCCTCACACAAGAACCTGTGGGGTGGCCTGCTGCTTTCCATTTGACAAACTTTATTAGACAGACATGAATCTGAAACACCCGAGCAAATTGCCTTCAAAGTTACTCACTGAATAATTCATTTTTTGCCTGATATTTTATACATTGGTTAAGCACCAAAATAAAGGCAGGAGGGAGGGTAAAATCTGCATAATTTAAACCCCCATGTCTCTGTTCTGTTCTGCATCTCAGCTCTGTGTTTTCAGGGGTATGAACGTTACCACCCATAAACCAGGCAGACATTTCACCACACAGGCAGAATTTTGTCCTCCAGAGACAAAAATTCCATGAGAGATCTCTACCTACAAATCCCATCCATGATTGAAGGGTTTGATTCAGATATGTTTATCTCCAAATGTACAGCTCAGTGTGAAAAACACTGCTCTCAATAAATCATAGCCATGATCACACCATGGGAGATGCTCAGGCACGGAGTCCTTGGATGGTCTTTTACATTGTATAACCACTCAAACACTATTTATTTCTGCATGGAACAGATGTTTTTCCATATGTCTAAATAACCCTTCTTCAGAAAAGTAACTCAAGCACGTTAAATTTTGCAGACCAAGGAATATAGACATCAAACTCATTAGTATTTTTAGAACATTTGGGATCTTTTCTATAGGGAAGTCAGTATTTCTCTTTGTAAAAAGTCACTAATCCTACTCCTCTGTATAAAACATAAATAGGCAGCTAAGAGTGAATGTGCAAGATGCTCTGACTCGCTTTAGCACTCAGATCCTGACCTTACAATGGCAGAGATCCCAGCCAAGCTGTCTGGCCCATAACATTTTTGCATGCCAATGTAGCAGTTGCTATTTATTAGCCAATTAAAAATTCAGAAAACAATATTGAAACTGGAAAAATGAAGTTCATGGTGCACAGTAAAACCCCTGAAAGAAGGACAGGATTTTAACACAGGCTTCTGATCCACCAACATCTGGCAGCTCTGTTTGTGCTTTAAACCCAAAACTTGATGCCACTCTCAGGGAGAAAAGCGTTTCACTGAGACCACAGCTGACGGCACACTCAGATTAAAAATAAGAATTGACACAAACCCCTTGAGTCGAATTTGACCCTTTTGAGGTTTTCTAATCAAAAATCTGAACACAATAAGGGCTGTTTAATCACATCAGAGGAGTGCTGGGAGCCCTGGAAGAAGGATTTCCTCAGGGCAGCCATCACCGTGTTGCTCCCAAGGCTGGATGAGCCTGAACCTCTTCACAGCATCAGGAGAAGTCCTCACAGCATTTAGCAATGAATTATAATGAAATCTATAAATATTTAATGTCTGGCAATTAACTCTGCCCTCTTCAAAGAGAAAAAAAAAAAGAAATAAATAAAGAAAGGCTTCACCAAACCATGTAGTAACATGGCGAGATCCTTCCCCAGCAATTTCGAGTGTGCCCATCCCAAAACCAATCCATGGACACAAGTTTCAGTAATTAGCATTTTTCCTTCTCCTTCTTTAATGAGAGTGTTTTTCTCTAGGCTGTTGATGGTAAAGGAGCTTCCCAGATTACACTGAAGGCTCTGGGTTTGGAAGAAAGCCTGCACAGAAACGTTTTGCTGGCACAGTGCTCCCAACAAAGGGAAGGCGAGTTTGGATTCCTACTTTTGATTTCCCAGAAATCACTTTGTGGGTAAGAACATCCCTCAGAGGAGCCTCTGATGATGAAGATCTCACTGCAGAAAACACTGCAGTGTTCACCCACACTGGGGCAACATGAACCTTTATAAATATTTCATTTTCCTTGTTATTTGGCACATAAACTAAAAAAACCACAGCCAAACTCTCCAAGAATCCTCCTCTGTGACACTGACTGTAACAGTTCTTGATTTTACAGGTCAAGTAAGACTTTTCAGCAGACATTCCTCTTTCCTCCTTCCCCTCCTCAGCTGAGAGCTCCCAGTCAGTGTAAATTTATGGTGTCCTCAATGCTGCTGTGCCTGTCATCCATCATTGCTAAAATTCATCCTCTTGAGTGCTACCAGGTCTGTTTTATACAGAAAACATATATGCATGAGCAACAGACCAAAAAACCCCAAAAAAGAGTGAAAAATACATTAAAAGCTTTAATTTAAGAAATAAATAGCTTTTTTTGTTCTCTTTACAAAGGGGAAAAGTTTGGCTCCATCCTCATTTCACAAAATCCAGTCACCAAACACGTACTGGGAGTCCCTGCAATGACAACTGTAATTAGAACTGTAATTAATTTGCCAACACGAGGTTGGACACTTGTCTGCTGGTTGCATCATTTGTCACTTCAATTCAGCCTTTAGCTGGGAGCTCTGCAGGCTGATATTGCCACAGAGGAAATAAAAAATTGGAAAGATCTTATGTTCTATTCAGAAAAGGTATTCCAGAGAAATGTTTATCAGGATTACAGCAGGCACCCAGGAAAATTGTTTGCATGGATGGCAGCAGAGTAAAGGCATTATTCCTCATCTGCAAGTAGTTATTTTTTAAAAGAAGAAGAAAAGAAACTGCTCTTCCTGTGTAATACCAATCTACAGATTAACAGAAGCTTTTTCTAGCACTGCCAGCTAAGCCTTTGTAAGGCTGCATCCAAAACAATTATTAAAATTAATCCCAGGTACAAATGGAGTTGCATAATATTAATCCTGCTGAAAGAAAAATCTGCTATGATAAATATGTAAAAAACTGACATGAGGAGTAAAGAAAACACCTTTGAAATCCAGTTTTGCTAAGACTGGTCAGCTGCTGGGCCTGTAGGAGAACAGGAACATCACTGGTGGCAGTCAGGGGTCCCTCCTTCCTTCTCTGGTGGCCACTTTGGCAACAATCTGGACATCCACAGCCAATCAAGAAGTAGCTGGAGGTGGTTTTTTAGTTAGAGATTAAACTAAATATAAAGCCCTGGGAGAAAAATGCTTCCATGACTGACTGCACTGTGTGTACAAGACAGAAAAACCTAAATGCAAAGCAAGTATTAATGAATTAGCAGCCAGAAATTACAACTTTGGGTCCTTTAAGAAAATTCACTTCATCCCAGAAAACGTGTCCTCACCACAACATGAGGCAAACCCAAGGAAAGAGTCAAGTGTGCCCTCCAGATGAACTCTCACATTTCAGAGACAACAAATACTTTTACAATGTGCATAATCGAAATTATTAGATGGCAACATAATGCAATTAGCATGACAAAGCTTAATACTAATATAAATCCTTCTGTTACAGCTTATATTGAGAATTTAATACTCAGGAAAAAAATCTGTTCATTGCTCCTCACTGGGCCTTTGGTTTTTATAAAAATAAATTAATTGATGGGTTTTAAGTTTGCACGAAAAGCTTCATCTGTTGAAATAAACCAAAGACTGCATCAAGCAGATACAATATTTAACTGCATTTTTTTCCCTGGGCTGCACAGGGATCAGAGAAGCACAACACAGCTACAACCATGGTGCAAAACTTTAGTCCCTCTGATCCAGGACTGACAGGGGGACAGGGGAAATCCATAAACTTCAGCAAGTGGAGAGGACGGAGCACACAAAGGTGCAGGACTAAGCCTCATCTGACTGCTACATCTCCAGCCAGATTCAGAGCATCTCCATCAAATTCATGGAGTGCTTGTGCAAACAGAAAACAATACCTGGTGCAAAGATTTGATTTTTTTTTTAAATTCAGATAAAATCAACATCTCAACCTCTTTCCCACGTTTTGGACATTTCTCTTCACTCAAGATCATACCTAAGTGTTAACGCTGCTTCAATTTTTGTCAGAGCTCTCTCCACTGCCCTTTTCTGAGATTTATGGGCAGCTTTAATGCCTTGAAACAGTGGCAGGGACAATGACAAAGCACTTCTCAGCTCCAGCAGGCTCAGCCTTTGCAGTGCCTTTGGAATCTGACATATTTTGGAAGCCAAAAGTGGTCGCTGACTTTGCACCTCCCACCCTTGGGATTAATTCCAGACAAATAATGTGGGACATGAGCTATGGAAGGGCAAACCTCAGCTCAGCCACGAGGCACAAATCATCCACTCCACAAACAGGGATTCTCCCCCACAAATGAGGATTATTCTGGCTGCACTGCAGGGCTGGAGCTGCTGAGAATGAGCTGCTCAAGCATTTTCTGCAAATGAGTTGCTGAGGAAGGGAAGGCCACGCTCTGGAGATCCTCTGACTCCAAGAAGTTATCTGAGAATTTCTAACAGCCCTTCAACACAAGGAAATAAATTTATCTGGTACCAGAAACACCAGCACCAACCCCCACGAATTCAGCATTTCTGCTGTCCCCAGAGCAGCAGCAATCCCCATCTCAGTGTGCATTTGGGGCGAGGTGAGAGCCTGACCCACCTTGATGTGGACTCGCTCTGACATGCAATCAAAGCCAAATCAAACCCAATTCCCAGCCTGGACAGACTTTTCCTGCACCTCTGCCAATTATTATTGCTGTGCCTTAAGATTCTCCCCCAGCATTGCAACAGGCTTTGACTTCCCATTAAACAACTTGCCCTGGGTTATTGTGAGCCAGATGACAAAAATCTAAACCACAAGAAATCTCACAGCTGATTGTTCCCGACTGCATCTGGCACAGAAATCTATACAAATGCATTATTTAAGAAAAAAATAAATTGTAGCTCAGAAATAAGAGCAGTTCAAGCTGAAATAAAAATGTAGTTTCATAAAAAATACCAGTTAGAAAAGTCAAATTAAACTTGCAGTAAAATGAAACATGGTTACAACATATAAAAAGTAATGGCAGTGTTAACTATTTAGAAAGTCCTATTATTTCCCCTAAGATAAACATGGTTTTAAAAGTGATTAAAACAAATGTGTCTCCATGAACCACTGTTACTTTTAGTCCCAAATTCACCAGTTTGCTTTAAATTCATTCACTGCCTTCTCCCCTTGCCCACAGTTTCTGCCATTACCTTTGTGCCTGGCATGTCAATCACAGGATCAGAGACTGGCACCTCTCTCCTTCCATTCATCACTTCCCCATTTGCCTTCAGCACTCAGCATCATTAATTTATCAAGTCTCATTCCTTTCAACTCCCACGGCTACTTCAAGTGTGACAGAGCATGGTCTTGTGCTATTATTTTTATTTTTTTACATATTTCCTGTCAGGCAAAACAAATGAGGCTACTCTGCAGCAGGAACACAACATCAAGAGAAAATCTGTTAGCAGAGCTTAACAGAAGTTTAAGTACATGAAGTATAAACACAGCTCTATGCTGTATTATTTATTTTTTAATTATTTTTATAATTGTTATTAATGGGGAAGCACCTAAAAGAACCAAAGAATTTTCCCTATACAGGAAGGCACATTCTCATCTCTGTATTATATGAACTGTCTGTAAAGCTCTATTAAAGTATTTACACATGTTTTATTACCACAGCAACAACATTTTTTTCAATAAGTTCTTCAGAAAAGGAGTAAATTTTGAGCCTGTCAACCAGCAAAATAAATTGTCCAAAAGAAAGCAGCACCAGCCAGTTCAGCACAATCCAGTTAACTTATTAGTCAATGCCAGACACGGTGGAAATCTTCCCCACAGAGTGATCTGGGCAGCCTCAAAGGTCACAGCAAAGCTGGTTTTTGACATGCCACATCAGATTCCCAGAGCAGAAGCTGTACCAGCATAGCCAGGGGGTTTTTTGAAGATTTTGCAGTCAACCACTGTTCTAGACCCTCAAAAATAAATTTTAAAAATGCAAAATAAAGTTTTCCCACCTTTTTTTTTTTTAATAAATAATAAAATAATTCCATTTGGAAGGCACTGAACTATTTTCCAGAGATTTGACATTATGCAACTGACAGTCCTCTATCAGCAAACCAGTCCCTAAGACTAAGAGAAAGAATTACAACAGGTTTGATCAAATATGACATTTATCTGTACAACAGCCACCACTGAGCCCCTCATTTCACAGATAAATACAGATGCCATGAGTCAGATTTTCTCTTCCTTATTATTTTTTGTGTGACATTGCATTATAGATAAGAAAGAAAAAACACCTGAAGTCTCACCCTGCAGAAAGAACAAGTCCCAAGTGCTCCATAAATAAAACTCAAGCAGTTCTCATGATGGAGAGATATTAATTTGAAGTCCCACATCTCTGCCCTTTTTTTTCCCTATTATATATGACACAGTTCCATTATTGCTCTTCATCTCCAGCAGGGCTTTGGCTGGGCCCCACTGTCTGCTGGTGATCCATGGGTAGTGAGAGAGGCTAAAAAAAATACAGACTTAAAACTGTACAAGTGACTTTATCCAAGCACTTGGCTGATCATTTTCCCTCTAAGTACCAGCTCCTCTGTCAATACATTCACCACTGGGGTCTGACTTCTGCTCCTGATGCAGCTCAACCTTCTGACTGACTGAATAATTTCATTTTTTAGGCTGACTTTAGTAGGTTTCACACCCAACACTCACAATCAGCACAGATATGCTCAAGTGTCTCTTAAAATATGCAACCTTGTGGGATTTAATTTTTTAATATGCCATGGTTGAGAGGTCTCAGTTTAGAAAACAGGTTAACACTGAGTGAAGCTTTGGTTTTGTAGAGAATCAGCAATCCACTTCTTGTAAAAGCAGTGGTTCCCAACAAACACACAGAATATAATTAACATAACACAATTAAGAAGTTTTTCTGCCTGCCACAAGACTGTACTAAGCAAGTATATTAAACCCAACAGAAAAATGTTCTCATGTCTAATCAGTAAAGCAGGTAAATACT
Source organism: Fringilla coelebs (assembly GCF_963513975.1). NCBI lineage: Eukaryota > Metazoa > Chordata > Aves > Passeriformes > Fringillidae > Fringilla > Fringilla coelebs. Next base: position 3,134,392 of record NC_140045.1, on the reverse strand, counting down.
TTTTAAAATCAAAGCTTTCACTGTTAAATAAAGAAATGTTGACTACATGGACTGAAATAAAGCCCAAAATATGAGTGCTGAATATGAAGTAAGATTATATGTTTAAAACCCCCTCTGCAGAGAACTGTATTTACATAAATTGCAGGTTAACAAATGAAGAATGGCAAAAGCAGTGGATGAAAAACTCTACAGGAAAGTATTCAGGAAAGTATTAATTAGTTTGGTGTTGATGAAAAAGAAACAAAAATCCTTACCCTAAAGCTTCCTATAATGCTCCTTGACAAAACATGTATTTGTGCTCACATATTACCAGTTTATTTATCATGCCCACAGCATCATGAAATGGAGAGTTTAAAGTAGTCAATCCAATAAAATGGTGATTTATTTTGGAAATGCAGGGTTAAATGGCAATATTGATTTGAAACACAACTCCTCCATTCAGAGAGAGACATCTCTGTACAGAGTCCCTGAATGTGACAGGATTGTTTGGGGGAAAATATGGCAAAGGAACAAGGAACAGAAATCAGAGACAGTAAAACTGAAGAGGCAATTGGGAGATGTCACAGGAAGTGCTATGGGAAGAGCAGGTAGGATTGGATTACTTCTGTAAATATAGAAATACATGAATATATATATGTCTCCTTTCCAACCCAAACCATTCTGTGATTCTGTGACATATCTCAGGATGCTGGATCAGACTGGAACAATGATTATCCCAAGCATTCAGAACAAATTTTAAAAACCATCACCACACCCCTGATCTCTGAAAGTGAAGTTTTAACCAGTGGAAAAAGAAACTTTTCCAGTGAATTGGTGGGTGCCACATGATTCTGAAATCAGTATGCTGACAAGGAGATACTCCCAGTTTTGGGGCCTTATGATTCCTGAAGCAGACATCTGCTTCCAGATCCCTGGGGTTTTGAATTATTTTTAAACTCTGAACAAAGAACGCTTAGTACCACGTACTTCCAGTTTCACAGCTGGGTTATTTTAAGGAGACAAAAAACTTATTGGAATACTTTTTTTTTAAATTTTGCAATATTTTAGCTTGAATTTATTAATCTGTCCCTTGAGGATTCAGGACCTCCTAGAACACTGATTTTAAATATTAGGTGTCTTTCAAAGATACAGGCTTCTCACATGGCCTTGAAATAAATGCCTGAAATATCTCAGTGCAATAACCCAAACGGAGCCCTTGTTAAGGAAGGGGTTGGGTTTCTTCTTGATTAGAGAATCACAAAATGTCCTGAGGTAAAAGGGGCACACAAGGATCACTGAGTCTCCAAAGGGAAGAGCCCAAACAGGGATCAAACATAACCTTGGTGTTTCTGGCTCCAAGCAACTGAGATTATGTCAGACATCAGAAAACTTAATTCTCCAAATCTCCAACTGGAAAATGTAATCCCCATAAACATTTCCTGAGGCTGAGAAGCAAAGATCTTTTATTTTCACAGTGCCCTGTGAAGGCAGAGAGTGCTCAGCAGAGCAAGGGGTGCAGATCCCATTTGAGGGTGGGAATTCTCTCCAGGTTCCTGTGGGATCCAGGCAGGATTCATTTCCTCTGTGTCTCATCACCAATCTGAAGAACACCTGGGTGTACAGGTGTACACAGGGATGAGCTGCAGAGTTTGGGGGGGATGAGCTGGAGAGTTTCCAGGGATGAGCTGGAGAGTTTGGGGGCTCAGGCTGAGCCCTCTTTGCTGGGGCTGCAGAACCTCAGGGATTGCTCAGCACAAACCCAAACAGCTCCTGACCCCTGGGGAAACATCAGGAGCACAAAGCAGCAGATGGATCATTGCTCTGACATGGCTCAAAAGTCCAACCTGGAGGATGCACTGAGTCCCCTGACATGACACAGAAAGTTTCCTCCCAAAGCCTCAACAAAACCTGGGCTAATATTGAAAGCCTGCTTCTGCATTTGTTAATGATTCATTACTGACTTGATGATTGTTTCAAAGTTCTTAATGAATTCAAACTCGATTTACTCACAGTAACACGGAGCTTTAGTAAATTTACATCTTACATATTTACAATGGAATTAAATGTCCCTCTTTGTTGCAGGATGACAAATTTTGTAGCTGTCTCCAACTTCAAATTGCTAAACAGATGCTCAGTCAGCCTTCACTGAATCACCCAAATAGTCAGCAAAGATTATTGCTTGTCTTCTCTGCTGTTCTGTATCACAAACAAAAATATTTTTTTCTTTTTCTCCTTTTTTTAAAAGAATAATTAAATTTCTTTTAAAAGATCATTAAAATGAGTTTTAAAGAAAATGATGGAATATTATTGCACAGTCTCAGCACCTCAGGATATGATCACAGAGGATATTCTTGAAGCAGCAAGTTTATGCAGTGAATATCCCAAAGGAAAACCCAACTCAGTAAAGCAGCACAAGGCACAAAGTGCTTTAGTCTCAACCATGCTATTATAGAAATATTTGTTTAAGACTGACAGTTCTTGAAGTTTTTGATGAAGAGTTATTTACAGCTAATTAATCTGAAGAATAAAAGTTTTACTCTCTTTTCCATTTTTAACTCGCTCTCCTGATGAACTATGAACACCAGAAGTATCAGAATCTCAGGCAATCCATTCCTGCTGACAAGACCTGAGTGTGTTGCTGTGTTCACCACTTCTCACTCCTCCAAGGAGAGCTGCAAAGGAGCTCTGGAGGCCATTCCATGGAAATGATTTACCAAACAAAATGATTTTATCATCTGAGGGAAAGGTGGTCAACTGCTCAAAACTTCTGCCAGCCAGTTAATGAAGACACTTCGGCAGCATCTTCTGCAGAGACTATTCCCAGCAAGAAATGAAACACCATCTGCACGGCCAGAGAAGGGCAAACAGGGGGTTTGTACTGAGGAGGAATTCCTGATCAATCATTCAGAATGAGGGCACAGTCAGGGCTCAATGGGGAAACAAACAATTTAAATTATTGTGTTAAAAACTGAATTAAATAGAGCAAACAAACACTGAAATGAACTAAAAGTATCAAAATCCACTAAAGTGAAATCCCTATGATCACAATAGAAGAATGAAAAATCAAATTTCATTTTACCCAGAGAAGAAAAGAACTATTCCATCTGACCACCACAGTCAGTGGTGGCAGGTCATAACTTTAAAAGCCATCAGCAGTCCCCACACTTTACTGGTTTTATCTTCTGCTGTTTATCAAGGGGACATGCCCAGAAATCACTCAGGTAGGAATAAAACTTAGGACACCACCTAAAGACGTACTGGAATAATTCAACATTATTGATTTTCATGAGAAAAGTTGCAGAGGGAACACTTCAATATGTCAGGATTTTCACATCTCCCCGTTTTAAGCATGGAGCATTTGCCAAGTCAAGATACAAAAGGAACATTTCTGCTGGCCAAGTAAAATATTCTGGCTGTAGAAAGAGCAGCTTTGTTATTCCTTGTGGAAAACTGGTCCTTTCACCCTCACCTGTCCAAAGAGCTCTGAAAACAAACAAACCAACCAGGAAAACCCCACAGCAAAGACCTAAAGGAGAATAAAAGCTGAGGAGAAATGCCCATGAAAGGAGCGTGTCAAAGACTGCTTGGGCTGGTTGTACAACTCCTTTCCACCTGATGCTCCTCCACAGGGCTTTTACTCTTTGCTTTGGTTTTAAATGGAAAGATGAACACTTCTCTTTGGTTTTAAATGGAAAGATGAACGTTTCTCTTTGGTTTTAAATGGAAAGATGAACACTTCTCTTTGGTTTTAAATGGAAAGATGAACATTTCTTTTTCATTTTCATGCAGACTGGCATTTTTCCCTCCCAGTTTTTTTTTCCAGCAGACAGCCAAGTATTGTCTCAGGAGGTAACAAGTTATCTTGAAGGGACTCTGCAGACTAATAAAATGCTTTAAAGAGTATTAAGGAGGTCAATCTGTCCAATTTGTTTTAATTGAACTAGACACAGATGGTATATGGTTTAGTTTAATTAGGCTGTAGATAAAGAACATTTCAACTTGCCAGTGTTAGGATAAATCACTAAATAGCAGCATATACTTGAAAATATATAAGGCCAAAACCTTTGCTGCATAACTGGGAAATTGGGGCAATTTCTATCAAAGGATTGAAAGGCTAGTCCCATTAGAAAAAATAAGGAAAAATTTCACAAGGCCCTACATAAATTATGTGTAAATTGAGAAAATTGAAAAATACATTCTGAGAAACATTTATTTACTACAAAAGTAATGCTGGTTCTTTCATTACAGGGACATAACACAATAAGGCACAGTAATCTATCACAAACTATAGTTACAATTAAATAGATTATTCTACCCATCCATTAAGGAGATCTAATTATGGACTATCATTAGCAAGGACATAATTCTTTTTTTTCCTTTGTTTTTTCGATTACTACCTATTTGTTTTCTCCCTTTATTGACAAACTTCACTTCTAAGTTATCATCTTTTAAGTCAGAACAACATTAACAGTCTTTTAAAAACTGGCTATACTCAGATGATTTTGCACAAGGCTGGGAAGACTGGAGAAATCCAGTTAAAGCTGTTTTCCTAGTCTGCTTTTTGAAATTATTATTCCAGGAAGCTTTTTGAACCAACAGTTTCCTGCCACTGGCCTTATTTACAACTCCACCTCTTTTTAATCACAATGAATAAAACATATACAAAAGCTGCAAAGCTCATAAAAAAGAGATGGGGTGACAGCTGAGCTTCGTATTTTAGGTAAAAAAGATGGGGACGATGGGCACATTTACTCAAACCAACTGCAGCAAATGCCCAGCTGATGGTGGTGACTGCAGGAACAGAGAGCCCAGCTCTGCACCTGCAGATTTCTCCTTGCTGTGGTTATTTGAGTCTCCTAAATCCCAAGGCCTGTGGGAGGACACCCTAAACCCACGGCAGCATCTCCAATTCCATTTCCTACTAAATGAACTATAAATTTTTGATCTGCTTTTACAGGCATCACTCTCTATCATTTCTCCAGCAGTTGGTGCCATCACCACCAGAGCCAGAGTTCTTCCCGCCTGGGATTCTGTAGGAAATGCACTGAACACTTTTGTATAATCAACATTTTCCTGAGGGCTCTGAGTGGAACAGATACAGCACAGTTTATTTGGCATCTTTTGAGCTCCTCTTGCAGTTGTAAACCTCACACACTCTTTATTTCTGCGTTAAAGAAACAGTTTAAATACCAAGTTTGTAAATCAAGCACAGTTCATTAAGCACCAAAGACTCCCACTGACTCAGATGCAAATTTTGTACTTATGTTGGAAATGCTTGGAAACCCACAGCTTCCCAGACCTTTCCCTGAATTTCTCCAGACTTCCAAAGCAGTACCTTGCATTCAGGACATTCTGCAAATCTCAGCTGCTGGCCCGTGCAATCCAGAGCAGTTCTCATTTTTACTGAGCTCTCCCTTGACAAACAAGTCAAGGAAATAAATTGGAATGCTGAGCCACATAACTTTCAGTACTGCAGGTTCTTTCCACCTAGGTATTTGTGGAACTGCAATGTTTTTAAAATAAATATATGCCATAAATACTTTTAGATATATGACATTTCTGCACAAGTAGACACACAACTGCATAACAAAAATCCAGTGCAAATCTTGTATTTTGAACAGCACAGAACACCCTCACAAACTCCCACATCAGGTGTTGATTTATTAACCTAATTTTCAAAAGCACCAAGTGCCTCCTTGCAGCTCCTGTTGGCTCTGCTGGGGAGCACAAACACTAATGAGCATGGAAAATGAACAATATCTGTGAGCATGTGCCTGCATGTGCATGGATGAGGAATTCCACATCCCCTTTAGAGTAGGGCACATCTTGCCAAAAGGCCTTAATTAAAAAAAATAAATCTCATATTCCAGATACCTTCATGCATGACCTTCTCAGAAGACAAAATCTGCTACTTTTGAAGGAGGAATTTGATTTTTAATGTGATCCTTTTGAACCCAAACTTCAGGAAATGTTTAATTTTTGGAAGGCTGTATTGGTTAAGATGCATTGGTCTTTTATTGCAGTAATAACCCAAATTCTTGGAGTTTATCCTGAGAATATTGACAAAACAAACAGCAATGAACCTGAGGGAGGGGCTGTGACAGGAGCAGAGTGACAGGAAAACGAAATGCAGCACAAGGACGGCTGAAGTGAGAGAAAATAAAAGGCTGCTTTTTACCTCCTTTATTTTAGACCTACTTGAAAATGAAGTTTTATTAGAGGAGCCATTTCTGGACTGTTCTGTCACTGAAGTGACTTGATTTAGACACAGAGCTCCTGGTGGGGAGCCTGGAGGAGCTGGGGTCTGTGCTGCTGCTGTCTCCTCGTTTGACCCCAGGGCTCTGCTGCTGCCAACCACAAAGCTCTGGGAACCACTTGGATTTGATTTGAGCTTGTAAGATCAGTAAACAGCTGCACCTTCTCATAGAAGAGCAAAGGATTAGTCTGGAATGGGAGAATAGAACATTTTCTACCCCTCTCTATAATGCGCTTCCAGCAATTTTTTTTTTTAAGAGTATTTCTATTTCTCTTAATTTTACCTCTGTGTGGGCAGGTTTCTAAATAAAACATGATAAATATAAACCCATTTGTGTTTGACCAAAGTCTTTCATATTATTTATGGAGAGTCCCCTTTGTGCAGGAATATTGAACAAAGTCTGTTGATTGCAGAGTTCTTTTTATTTTCCTGAATGGTCCAATCATGCTCTTGGCATATGCAGAGACAAGTAGCAGATGTTAAACAGAACTCTGAGGGATTTATCCATTTCTCCTAAAAGTTACAGGACTGCTTTATTTCTAGTGGGTTTGGGGTATTTTTTACTATCCTTCTATCTTTTTTTGGTTCTGCTTCTCCCAAAGTCTAAATACCAAAGTATTTTTACTCCTATTCTATTTGGTATTAAAGCAGAGTATTGATTTCACTAAGTTTCAAAACTAACAACTGAATTTTGGTAGAACAAGAGCAACATAACAAAAAAAAACCCTTAAAAATTTGAGAATAACCACAAAAAACAAAGCCTTTGGTTATTAAAAGTCTTATTTTTCTTTCTCAAGGGAAGTAATAATAATATAGTTTTAATATAGTTTAAAAAAGGGAATGCCATTAATATGCATTGAGAAATGGGACTTCAGGCTTCAGATTTAACAATCCAATGTCTCTACTCATAACTAGGTCAATCTGTAGGTACTACTATAGACCTTGGAAAATAAAAGGTGATTTTGACTAAGAAAGAATTTCCCAAAGCTATTTATTAGAAGGAATGCTCAGGTCTTCTTCTTGCTGCATGGTAAGATTGTAGGACTCAAATGATCTTTAATTAAACACAAATAATTTTTGCAGGAAGGAAACAATAATTTGGGATAATCCCAGATTTCAAATGATTCTAGGGGAAAAAGTTATTCTAGAATAAAACCTGGGACAAAGAAACGAAGAACCTTCTGACAAACATTCCATGTATTTATGCATGGCCTATTTAACATAGGTTTTCTATATATTCTCATGCCAGTCTGTTCCCAACTCCCTCAAACTTCATCACTGCAATCAGGTTGCTTTTTATCCTATTTTTGGACAGGGTAAATCAGAATTTTCATACACCCTCAAAGGAACCATTCTCTGGTGCTCACTGGAGTCCCTGTCCAATCAATCATCATTTGCTTTTCATTCCAAGAAAACAGATTCTCAAACTGCACCTGCCTGTGATTTTCCAGGCCACTTTTCCCACTGGAATGACCAAAGTCCATCTGAAAGATGGAGGAAAAAGCTTTTTATTCCTTTTCATGTATTTTTACCCAATCTCTGGCAATACAAAATGAAGAATATTGACCCCGTGGACTCCAGTCTGTGATTTACAATTCCCAGCATTGTAATTAGACACCAAGTGCTCAATTTAATGATAATAAAGCAATTAGGTGGATAGGAGAAAAGGCTATTTGCAGACCAAAGATGGATAATTTCTCATCTTATTATAACTTTTATAAAAAAGAATGAAGACCTTAAGATTCAGAAAATGCCTTTTCGGGAGGGGTTACATAGAAATTGCTTTTAAAAATTATACTGTTTCTATTAAGTTTAGTTGTAAGACTTTCTTTTTGATAAACTCTTTAATTAATATCCCTGAAGTTAATAATTTACTACATTCTACCAGTACATCACTGCTAATAGATTCTAACCTAAATAATAACCAGCTTTCAAAAAACTCCAAGTTTTGGGCTTTTTTTTTTTCTTTTTCTAAAAAAAGAAAGAAAAGTAGCCAAAGCTATGCAGTCACTTCTTCCAGCTATTTTTGTAGAGGCTTTTATCTCCTTTCTGGTCCGTTCTCTGCTGGTCTGATGCTCCTGTTGCCATAGAAACAGACCTGAAGGTGCTTTGATACAGATTACAATGGTGTTCCCAACACTGAGACATTTCTTTCATCCTCAGTTCAGCAGGTACTGTTCTCATGGGGACAGAAAGGAAAAGGAATAAATCAATCTCTGACTTTTCCATCAATTAAGTTCTCATTAGCAGAATTTATGATATGCTTCTGCCTTTAGTTTATGAGCTCAGCACTGCTCACTGGTACTTTAAGGACTGAGGTTCATTAATTACACAGGCCATGCCACAGTTAATTTATTTGCAAGGGAACAGCAAAAATCAAATTATGAAGGGAATCATGACTGGCATTGTTTTAATTTCAGCAGAAGCATCAGGATTTGGTTTTTCAGCACAGGTAATGTACCACTACCTTTAAATCTGTTTGCATCAAGTTTCATTGGGCTGCTAGAAAAAACAAATCAATTTAAAATGACAGAATATTAAGGTAACACTTAATACATGTTCCCTGAGGTCACTGATTACTTCAAGACAAATCCCATCTTTCCTAAAGGCTGAAAAAAAAATCTGTGAGCTATCTGGATCTCTTCAGAGTATGACCCCAATGAAAATGAGAAAATACAAAAGGGATGGGCAAGAAGGAAACCAAACTGTTCCTGTTCATGCAGAGCTCCCTTGATGCTTTCCCAGCAGCTGATGGAGCAATGGAGCTGCAGGGGAGGGGGTGGCAGCTGCTCCCTTCCCAGCCTGGATGTCCCCACCTCCCCTCCCTGCTCTTCCTCTCTCTCATCTCTCTGTTCCAGGGTCACAGCACCTCCATAAAAGAGCTTTGCTCCTTCCTAAGAGTACAAGCTGTTCTTTTCTCCCCACCCCCAGAGGAGCTTCCCTGGAGCTGTGATTTACACCAAGGAGCTGAGGCCACACCACTTCAACTGAGCAGAGATCAGCAAACTCCTGCAGCACCCCAAGGACAGAGCCCCAGCCATCCCCAAAGCCGGGGACACTCTGGTGACACATTAAAATCACTCTGAGCATATGGGATCTGCAGTGCTTTTCAAAATTAGCCCACTTCTTTTATTCCAAATTAAGATTGAATCTAATTTTGGTGCAAGAGCTGCCACCTCAACAAACAGACAGTGCTAAAAATTGCCAGCATTCTGCAAGGCTCTCTCAGTGGTCTGTCTGTGTCTCTTCTAGCTCCTGAGTTCAGTGTGCCATAATCATTCTTTTTTATTTTAAAACCCACATCGTTTTGGGGGTGCATTTTACACATGATATCTCATGTAACAAAACAGATTATTAGTAATTCTTAGGCATTGTTCCTCCCTAAACCCAAATATCAGCACATTTACACAGAGTTTAAAGATTGACACAAGAGGCTTTTGCCAAGGGGAAACAAAATCTGACTAGGAAATAATGAATCTTAACCCAAATTGCACAAAACTCAATATATTCTTAACAACTGGAAAATAAGTGCTGTTGGAATCATGCCAACTTCAATTTGGGGAGTTAGATAAAGTTTTGATGGTGAAAATCAGTGCTCAGGAGTTGCTGCCACCACAACTGCACCTCATCCACAAGATTTCTCTTTACTACTGGGAATAACTTAGCTGTGAGTTCTCCTTTTATAGTCCCACTGCCTAATTGTTCTGCAGTGCTAACTTGTGAAAATCAGGGATATTTTTAGGTTCATCATTTATATACATTTCCTAACTGTCTGAGCAGAGCTCTGTTCAGTGATTAACTCTTACCAGCATCACCTATGTTATATTATATATTGCACAGGAAATGGATAGAAAGCCAAATAGAAAGTCTAAATTTTATGATACAGCTATTCAGCACTTGCACTGTTCTGGATTGGGAAAATAAAAAAATATATGTTTAGAAATAAAAAGCTATGAACTTTCAAATCTCAGAGGCTGTAACAAAAATCTGAACTGCACTCCCAGTGTCTCAGGCACAAACTCCATGAACTGAAAGCCTGCAGAGCTGCACTGGAGGATGTGAGCAAATGTTCCTTGGAGTCACACACTGTGCAGGCAGCCACCCACCATGGATTTCCTTCCCATGGGGTGCTCAAGGAGAGGATTCACACAGCTCCTTTCACACTGCAGGGAAAATTTCCATGCAGATGGACAGAGAGCCAGTTTGGAGATTGGGTTGCAGGGTAAAGGTGGGAATTACCAACAGTTATACAAGTTCATGAAGCTGTTCCTTTGTAATTTAATTCTGCTTTTGCTGAGGATTGTTCACTGTAACTAAAAGCCATTTCAGCTGCAATGAAAGGAGCCTGTGCTTTAATTCAGGAATAGAAGGTACACATGTTTTCTAGGGGGATGATTAATTCAAACACATTCCAGCACAAGAACTGCTCTCAGCTAACCTGGGAAGCTGCTTGCAGCCACTCAAAAGAAGGCATTTAGGAGAGCAGTCAAACCTCTCAGCACAGCCAGGGATGGGCAATTCCATGAACCTCTGTGCCCAGAACCTCCTCCAGTGCTGGAGGAAGATGAGCCCAACATATTCCCCTCAGGATGCACAGACATTTCTCTGGCTTCCATTAAAAAGAATCTTACCTCTGCACTGAGTCTGTTCAAATTGGAATTTCATTGTCAACATAACCACACTTTGTAATGAGCCACTGTCACACAGAAAAAAACCAGTAAAACCTTAGAAAACCAAGCAACTTTCCCTTACTATTAAATTTTAGGGCTTTGAAGTCAAAACCATAGAACAAAACCTTTATTTCTCCATAAATTGCTTTGGATAATCTTCAGAGATTCAAAAGTCACGGTAACCACAAGCAAGAAAATGCTTATTTGTGTAAGAAAAATTATCCTGCTGTCCTGTAAAATTTGTTCTAAAGCCCTTATAATAAATAACAGAAAGAATAAAAATTTTCAGCTCCTTCAGTATCCCTTACTGCACTGACTGTGATCATGCTGATTTTGTTATCCAGGACATGCTTTTGATACTGCAGCAAGGAACACCATATTTTAACAATAATATGTTTGCATGGTAATTGCTTTTTATTAAGAATATTACCTACTGCCTGCATCTAATAATGTCTATTGCAAACAAAATCAATGTGATTAATAATTATTATCATAATTAGAAACCACAGACATACAAACACTTTGAGTTGTTTCCTTAATCTGTAAATAGAGGGGGCTTTATATTTTCTGTTTAGGGAATGCAATGAAAAATTGCACCAGAGCTGTTTAAGAATCACTTCCAAAAATTCATCCAGGCTTCTTTTGAAGAGGACATTTTTGTTAATCTGGCAAGCAGTGAACTGCTTCTTGCCAGGTCTCCCTGCAATTGTGTATCATTTGTGATGAAGCAAGGAGGTTTTCATCTTAATTAAAAAGAAAATATTTCTGGGACAAGATTGCCTAGTACTCAAAATTCAGATTAGCAATGAAACCTTTCCCCCAAACCTTAGTGAGATATGGTTGCATTTGATGATCTTCAAGATCCTTTCCAATTAAGTGATTTAATGATTCTATAATATTTTATCAAATTATGTTTGCTGCTGCTCCAGTCTCAAAATGTCCAACATTTGTAACAGTTGTTTTCCATTGTAAAAAACAACTAGAGTTAAAAGCAAATCAGACAAGCCCTGCTGCTGCATTTCATTATCCTTGGAAAAAGACTGCAAAGCTTTCTGATTAAAATCCCTTTTTAACTAGTTCTGTAGTAAATCTTAATACTGTCTCCAGTTACTGCCTTTTCTTCTCATGAGTTTGGTTTGGTTTTTTTAATTCCCTAGGCCAGTCAAGCAGCTCTTCCTTTTCCACTCTGAAACCAGCCTCCTACATGTAAATATGATCTAGAAACATGATTAAAGGCCAGTGGGGGAAATAAAACAGAAAAAAAAAAAGAAAAAAAAAAAAAGAAAAACATTTCAGCATTTCCTGGAACTGAACAGAAAAAGAAATCTGGTCAAGACACCTAAAGCCTCCAGGGCAGACCAGTTATATTAATTTATTCTGGCTTAGTACAGAGGTGATTCTTCAAATCATTTTTCTCAGAGCCCCAGCCATGAAATGAGCAGTGTAACAGCGCAGTAAATGTGGACATCAGCACTCCCTGAGCCTCAGGGCAAACCCAACCCCCTGCTTGCTGCCACTCTGAACATCAGCATTTCTGAATTAAGTTTCCCACTGGTCCCTCAGCACATGAATTTTTAAGGGTCAATCTTTCTCCTCGCAGCTCTAGAATCACAGAAAGCATCAAATGAAAATCACAGTGGAGCCTCACAGGACTCATGTCCCATCTCTCCACAGAGGACTCAGGAAAAATCCACAGCACTGTGGAGAGAGGGAAACCCCAAGAAAAAAATTCTTAATTTCTTCTACTGGCAACGCCTTGCAGCAGTTCCCCATCACCACACCAAAAACCTGCTCTGTTATGAGGTCATCTGTCCCTTGCCACCAAGAGACCTGGTCACAATTTAAGAGACAAAAAAATACTCAAAGATTGTGCTGTAGAGACCTTCAACACTTCAGTTCTTTCCCAAATTCCAAATGAACAGCTGCAGAATTCGATATAAAACATCTCCCTGTAAAACAGAATCATCATTTCTGTCATATCTCTGCCTCTGTACCAGGGGAGCACAGCTGGCCAGCAGGGAGTTTATGATCCACTGAAAATGCTGCTGCACTTTCTTCTGAACCACTGTCTTCATGATCATACTGATTTACTTTTATTTTTGTTCTTTTATTATTTTTTCTTCCTCTCACAAGTGATTTTTTTTTGTTGTTTTAATAAATTATATCTTAACACATAGAAAAATATCTGACATATTGTACTCTAGAATTGCACATCCCAATATCCAACCCAGTGATGAAAATACCCAATTCCTGCAGCATCCCACAGAACCTCACAGTTCTTCACATTCCTACTGAGCTTTCAAATGTGCTTAAGATAATAAAGATCCCAAAGCATTTCAGTATCAAGAGGATAACTGACTTGGAAATTGCAATATGTCACCTCTGCAATCCCTGGGTTCTGTTACCCTGCAATGATGAGAGGGTTAAAAAGAATTTGCTGTTTGCTTTTATGTAAGTGCACATCTGGATCTTCCCATCCATTCTCCCCTAGGTGCTTAAAGGCTAAAAACTCACCAAGCACAGTCAGATTTCACATCCTTTCACTGCTGACTCACTCACTCTAATTTAAATTATTTTCATTTTTTAATTTCTATTTATTTTGCTCATAATGCTCCCTTGCATTCTGTATTATTATAATCTGAAAGAGAAATAGTGCTGGTCCAGAGGCCAGGCTCTGTGAGTTCTTGTGCACTCAAAGTCTTACAAACCTGGACTGAAACACAAAATACAGTCAAACACAATTTTAAATTAATGCTTGGGTTTTTTTACTCACATTCAGCATGTAATTAGGAACATTTTAATATACAACAAAAACACCTTCTGGTCACTGAATTCCATTAACAAAGAAAACAAATATTTAACTCCATTTTTCAATAAACTGACCAATTATCCCTTATTGAACACATCTTAACAAAGCTCATTACAGCAGCACTCCATTTCTGAGGCTGCTCTAACATTTTTACACTGATTTTCCAAAGTTTGAAGTACTTCACCTATGACTTCAAATAGTTTGAGGAACATCAAGCATCTTCCCAAAGCAAGCACCTGAACTGGAGATGAGGCTCCCTGTGACTCTGGAAGGCAGCAGGAGCTGTTAAATTCTACTCAGCATCACCATAAAGAGGTGGCCATAAAGAGAAGATGAGTAATTTCTGTTGAGAGCTGTTAGACAGCAGGAAAACAACTTCCTGAGCTGCTTTTTGCTAAGAAATCAAAGCTCACACCCTGCCAAGTAATAAGGAAATGCACAAATTTTTTGTTTGTGTGACTTCTTGTTTCACTGACACAGGATATTGCTCCCCAGACACCAGCACTGCAATGCCACTCAAGGAGGAGCACTTCATTCCCAAGTATTATTTTCCTTTTGGCACAGACATTTCAACCTCACATTTCAGCTACTCTGAGTAAAAGAAGAAGAGACTCACTTTAATCTTTCCTCTTTTACACTCACCTTTATTAAGGCATTATTTTGCAAGGACTGCCTCATTTATATTAAAAGTGCAGGGCACCATAATTTAACAATATTCTGATACACAACAATTATTATTATATAATAATTGTAATTATTATAATTATGGCTCTGTAAAATTAATTTTATTAATGACAGTATTAGTCTTACAATTAATGGAAAGGTAACACTGGAGGATTTGAGTACACAAATTAATTGTGCACCTGCACAAAGTAATTTAGAAAAGGATGTTTTAATATTTAAAAATCTGCTAAATGTTATGATAAGCTTTATAGCACACTACATTTCAGAACAAAGCTTGTAGCAACTGGGAGAGGAATCAGTTGCTGAATTGTAAGAGGGTTGAAATTATAGTCAAACATTTCAGTAAATTAAAGTATAATATTCTACAATCCTCTTTGTGTAATTGTACCCACTAATGTAGCACAGCTTTAATAAAACATATTTATTTTCTGATTGCTTTTAATCTTCAAAGTGTTTTTGAGCTATTGCTGCTGTGTAAATATTGAAAATGATCATTTGCTAACCCAAATACAGGAACGAGACATTAGGCTGATTTATTCAATCACTGAGCCCAAAACCCCAAATCACAAAATGCAGCCAGCAATATTAAAGACCATTAACAACCTGTCACAGACTCTGTCACCACGAAAAGATTCTCAGTAAAATCAAATAGTCTCACACACAAACCTGTGTTCTCATTTCTGAACTTCAGCTGAACAACCCCAAAGAACCATCTTATATAAAAAAATAAATAATCAAGAACACTTTTAAGAACCAAATCATTCATTATGGACACAGCAGAGCTACTCATGAGTGTCACCTCTCAATCAAGAATAACTTCCATTAATATCCTACATCACAAGTGAGCACTAAGCTCAAACCAGATTTGGATTATTCTCCTTGTGGTTTTAGGACTGACCAAAGTAAAGCAGAAATCATCTTCTGGTTACAAAATGTAGGTATACAGGTCATACCTACAAATCATTGCTTGTAGGTATGAACTAGACTAAGAGAATGAAGAATTCAGCAGATCTTCTTTAATTGCTCAGAGTTTTGCTGAAATTTTGGCCCCTTTGGGCCCAGCAGGGGTTTTGCCATCAAGAATCTCCAGCCAGATCAGGGGTGAGAACCTCACCCACGCAGGGCTGACCTGGGCTTCAGCCTCTCTGCAGCTCAAGGCACTTCAAATGCACAACTCCCAGATTCCAAAAGCCTGCTTTGGCTGTTAACTACCTTTACAGAGCCAAATGCCCCACTGCAAAGCTTAAAGAAATCAGGAACTTTCAGAAAAGCAAAGTATGAAGAACAATTTTGGTTTCTTGCTCTTGCCTAACGAGTGTTTTATTGGTAAGGTCTGTATCAGCTGAACAAGAGATACTGAACACTCCTAACTTAATTACACTTCTAACTTTAGCATTTTTCTTCTGCACCTAAATATAAATTATGTGAAATGTATTAAAATGGAAGTTTTAAAAATTCTTCTCAGTTCTTCAGCATTTCCCCATATTTAAATTTAAAAATCAGAGAACTTTTTAATATGTGAAATTTTCCAAGACCCCTTGAGGCTTCTGCCCATATATTGTTCACTGACCTCCTGGCTGGCATATTGAAACAATTGATGAGAAGCTCATTAAAAGCTAGCAGGAAAATTCTTCTGGTGCATTTTATCAGAGGAGATAATAGCCTACAATCTAGAGCATGAATATGTGATAAGAAACAAAACAAAGCCATTCAGACAAAGAACACTTGGAATGTATTGTTCCCATAAGCAGATGTTAAATTACTTCACTGTAAAGTGGGATTTATAAAACCCAAAGAAATGTTATTTTTATGTGAACAAACGAGATCAGTTTATTATTTCAGCAGGGTGACACAAAGATCCTGCACATGTGTCTCACCAGGCAGGCAGATGTGTGGAGAGGAAAAGCTGGTTGTGAACCAAAAATGCTACAGAAGTACTGACAGAGGAGGATGGAATGGGAGTATCCAGACTCCTAGACTAGCTCAAACATGAAAATAAAATAAAAGCCCAGCAAGCCAGCTGGCTGAAGGTTAAATTGTCATTTAACTGAAGCTACAGATCTTTATGTGCAGTGAGACAAGGACCAGAGACAGCTCAAAGATACACTTTGAGATAAGATAGATACTAAGAAAGCTCAGAGAAAGCTTCAGCCTTTCTGGGAATTGTTAATGTCAAATATATCCAACAGAAAGCAAAGAAAATAAAATGCTGATTCCTGGCTGGGTGAACGCCTCAAAGTTGTCACATTCTGAGGATATTGTTCTTGGTCACACACTCAAGCTTACTGCTCTTACCAAAAATAGATTTTTCAGTCCATAAATGTTCACTTCACAACTGTTAAAACCCACTTGGACTCAATTATCTGTCGTGAAGAGCCCATTGATCCTGTTTGTAATCCACTCTCTCGGGTGTAACAAGATAAATCTGTGTGAAGCAGGGTCTGAAAAGTCAATGTACTCACATCAGTGTCAGGCCCCTTGTCAGCCCCAGGACAGGAGAAGGTAACGAACTCATGGCACCTCTTGTGAACCACAAAGCAGCAAACTGGCAAAAAAAAGGAGAAACAACAGTTAGAGTGGTTGGTGGTGGTGTTCCTTTTTTTATTTAGTAACAAATATAAAATAAAACTTAAATATTTCACCTGTAAGTCGAGGAAAGCAAGCAGAGTCCCATGTAAAATAAAGACACAAGACACCAAGCAAACACTGTCGTTAAAGAGGAGAGAAGCATTCACATTTAAAAGCCAAGAGACTCTACACAATGATAAATCTTTAATGCTGGAGACAGATGAGCAGTTCCACAAAGCCACATTTCCTGAATCTCAATCCTGCTCTGTCACAGGAACTGTCAATGTGCATCCAGGAGGCAGAAGTGAGGGATGAAACCCATCCTTGGGTGTGGGATTTGCTCCCCTGCATGCCTGGGGAAGGGCTCTACAAAAATCCAAATCTTTCCCAGTTAATTATTTCTGTGAGGGACCAGAGCTCTCTGTGAGTGAGGCTGTTCTAGAGAACAAAGTGTTCTCATGGCACAGAATGGCAGGAGATCACGGGAAAAGAAAATTAGCTCCTGATTGCAATGTCAAGCCCATTTAAAATTTATGAATGATCTCAAAGAACTTTTTCTTTTGGAGATAAAGAAGTTCCTGTCACTGCATCGAGGCCACAGGTTGTCACACAGGTCCCTCCAAGCCACAGCAAAAGAACAATTTCCTTGAGGGTGGTTACTTTAAGAGTCAGAATTCCAGCTTTCACCCTCACTATGGGTTCTTTTATAATATTAAACTTAGTGCAGACATTTTGAAATTGGTCCACATTTTGATGAAACAGACAATCAAGATTTGAGATTGAAAAAACCTTGTAATAAACACCATCAGAGTGAGTCAGGAGACTATAATGAAATGATTTAAAAGTAATTCACAGCTTGTTTACAGGTAATGCATTCTTTGTATACTTGAAATTTTGCATTTCCAACACATAAAACCACATTATTTCCCAAATCTCCAGAATAAAATAGGCTTAAATTGCTTAACAACAGCAAACATTAAATTTCCTCAACTTCACGAGAAAAGAAATTATCTAAATTGTTCTAAGAGCTCATTGCAGGAGGCAACTTTTTCTCTTTCCCATTTAAAACAGCCATGAATTTATTTCATAAATAAACAGTGAGAGAGCTGTGCCCAGGTGCACCTGCAGGTCACTGCAGACACAGCCCTGATCCAGCCTGGCCTCCTCCCCACCCCTAAGTCTGCCTTTACAGAAGTCTAATCACCGTCCTCTCCCTCCCAGCTATTTTTCATCAGTATCCCATGCAGAAATTGTTTCCAACGTGGCATATGTTCATTCTTTGGGCAAAGGGAATAAAGTGGGTTTTGCTGCACTGATTCCAGATTAGCTCTGCTGACTCCTCTTGAGCCACAGCTCTGGCTCAGTGGCTGCTGCCCACTTGGTTGTCTAGTTTTTTAATCAACCTAAATCCCAGTGAATCCTGCAATTATCATTTTGATGGTTTGTTTTCTACCAACTGAAAGATCACTAAGTGGCAATTACCATTATTATTACTTGCAGCTGAGTCATATTTTACTTTCAGATTATATTTTTTGGTTCCAGATCTGCCAGTCTCGAGGACAATAGACTGATTTGTGTTTTCAGTAATAAACCAGATGCAAAAAATTTTTAAAAATTTAAATCTTGGTATATCCTTCAGAAAATAAAGAAGTTAATTAATTATTTTTGTAAAAGTTGCAAATTGTAATGTGATAATCAATGCAAAAAGTCTGAGACATATTATGGGATTATCTGGAGATGTGTAGAATGGAGCTGTTTCACCAATGCCTGCCATTCCAATTTGGACCTTGCAGTGGCTGCTCCAGCTCTGCTTTATTCAGCAATTTGTGTAAGGAAAAGTGAATATATGAGCATCTACTCTGGGCAGAATTTCTGCAGCACCACAGCCACATCCTATCTCTGAGCTGACAGCCTCTCAGAGCTCAGTGTGAAGGAATTCATCCAACCAGAGACAATGTTGACCTTATTTTTAATATGATTTAAGCATTGAGATAAAGACATGGGAAGAGGAGTGCCACTGTTTGCTCCAGCCTGTGAACTTTAGTTGTGAACTTCCCTGGAAACAATGCTCATCACACTGCAATGGAAAGGACAATTCAGCTGCCAGAGAAAGCAAACCACAGAGGATTTGTCCTTTTGAACTTGGGCTACACCTCAAAACTGCGTGTTAATGCTTTGATTGTCAGTGCTGGTTACTGAGGTCTCAAAAGTGAATTTGTGTTCAGCCTAATAACAGGATTTGATAGGAGCTGATATGGGCAACTCAACATGGACAGCCTTGATTCTTTTTCATTTCCCATTTGTCATGGGTGACTCCTCTCCCAAGAGCCTGGCTCCTTAATAGGTGATCCAAAAGCAGCAGATGTGTCTCACCTTTTGAGAATATTCAAAAAAACCCAAACAGTTTCACACAGAAATAGCCAATGCAACAAGCAATTTTCATGGAATCACAAATCCAAGGGGAAAAGAACAAGTGTCAACCGAAATCCATCTGACAGCCATCATTTCTGTACATATAATTTAACATGCAAATTTGTAAGTTGAAATCTAGCCATTGGAGTGTATTTTAGCATTTATTTTTAGTGTTTTCTTTATTTCATGGAGCAACACAGATCTGGAGAACTCATGTAAAAATTTACTTAGTTCAGCTAAGTGCAAACAGAGTGTCATCTGCCTAAAATAATGTGCCTTTTTTTGGTTTTTTTTTTGGAACAGAGATGAAAAATAACCTCTCTCTTGTTACTTGTTTGAGGATGTTAAGAGCTTCACATCACTTACTGCAGCTGTTATGAAGCCACATTATGTTCACCACCTTCATGTAATGCAAGTTGTATTACACTGCTTTGCAGAGGCTGCCAGGAAATTTGCTCCTTTACACTTTAGCATGAGCTGAAGGGAGCTGGCACAAATTATGCAGAGTAGCTCGAGAGCAAAGTGGCATCTCGAGGCTGACAGCTAAAATTAACAAGAAAATTATTGAGGTATTTTCGTGTTTTGACAGTGTGATTTTGATCTGGGGTGAATATATAGAATCTGGCTGTGAGCTTCCATCCTCTCCAGCTCTGGACTTGCTGGAGCCAAAGGTTCCCTGCAGCACAGGGAGGGGAGCAGGGAGGGATGCAGAGAACAAAACAGCCCTTGTGCTGCAAAACCAGACGAACTGCTCGCTCTCTGCTGGCACCTGGCATCTCCCTGGCTGCTCCCTGCCCTCCCAGAGAGCAGAAAATGCCAAGTGGGCAGCACAAAACCAAGGAGGAACCTGGGGAGGAGCACTCAGTGCATTCTCAGAGCAAACAAGCTGAAGACAGAGCTTCTGGGATTTATGGTACATAATGGAGGGCAATTCATTCTACTCAACACTGCTCTGTCCAGGCACAGCACTGAGAAAAACTTGTTGTTATCAATAATACATATATATATATAAATATATATACTGTCATCACTTGGAGTTACAAGGCTCCACTATAAATTTCCAGCTTTATTCCAAATTATGTGGAGTGAAAAGATTATTGTGATATATGGTTGGGTGAGACTTCTCTGCTAGAAAATACTGCTACTAATGGCTTGCATATATGACACAGATGGATGGGACCAAAGTGAAGTACTGTAATCATAAATAACAGAAACAGAAGCAATCTTCTCTATTAGATGATCTATAAAGAAGAAAAGCCATTGCTGAGCCCACACATCACTCAGCCATATGTCTGAAGGGCTCCACAATCACAAGCATTCCAAAAAACAAAGGGTAAAAAATATCAGGACAAAAGTCACATGCTTTACAACTGAGAACTATTAGAAAAGGTCAAGAGATTTTTTTTTAAATCACTTGTAAACTCCCACTTTTGGAAGAAAAAGAACAGAGTAGGTGAGTCTTTCCACTAGCTATAAATAGCTCTACTACACCACAGTATTTATTTATTCAGTAAAATAAATTCAGCTGCAAACCTAAAGGGTGGAGAGAATGTATTTGCAGAGAGTCCAACTGAACTGCCAGTTACCATCTACAGAGAAAGCAGCGAGGTTTTTCAAGTAATCTTTGACTCTTTTTTGTACTCATACAATAATTAAGGTTGGAAAAGATCTCCAAGGCCATCAAGTGCAACCTTGGAGCAAATATCACCATGCCCACTGAGCAGTGGTCAAGATTGTTGTCCCAACTCAAATGGATAACATTTTAACCAGTGTAGAAATCACATCTTTTCCTGTCTAAACCAACCCCAAAGCTGTGGCTCCACTGCCATGGCATTACTGGGTGCCCCATAAAAACAGGCACATAATTTGTTTCCAGGTTTCAAGCATTGATTATTCCACAGTGTTGCAGTAAAGTAGAAAAATCATAAAGAAAGGCTACATAAAATCAAGCCTGCTCTACTAAAATCAGTGGCTGGCCTTGTCAAGCTGGCACTTTGCAAGTTCCCATCTGAAAGCAATCCTGGTGTGAGCAGTTCATTAACATAATAATCTATTCCTAACATAAAAACAACCAGCGCCTGTATAAACTGCTTTTACACTGTTAGATGGAAAAATAAAAACTAGCTCTCACAAACAACTTTTCCTGCATGTTCACATCAGGGGTTTGAGTGACCAATCAATACAGGATAACAAACTTGTTACTAAGCAATAAAGTCATTGGCAAGAAAGTTGCTGACCAATTGGAGTCACATACAAGGTCTGTAAAACTGTATAAAAACGAGTTATGTGAATAAAGAATGGGCTTTTTCCACCATGAGGAAAATGGAGTTCAACATGATTTATTTCCACACCAGAGGAAGCAGCATTGGAGGTCTGGTGGGCAGCAAGAGGGCAATAACTCTGTGCACACTCTGGATTTGTAGTTGGGTTCCTGCTTTGGGGCTTTTAACTAAGAACTCATCCTGAACTGGACTGAGGAGCTCCCACAAAGTTCAATAAGAACAAAACCCTCTCTGGGTTTTGTCTCTGCAGGAGTCTGGAGCAGGGAGTCACTGCTGTGGTGCTGTTTCACACACTTTACATTCTCACTGAGGCCACAGAATTTCCCCCAGGGGCTCATCCCTGTGGCTGGCCTGTGCTTTCTGCACAGCACCAAGCAATGAATGAATGAATGAATGAATGAATGAATGAATGTGGCACATGGCATGTGTTAGATCATCCTAAGATTAAATATAGCAATTACAATAAACAGAAATAGGGTAGTACTTCAAAATAGACAAATCAATTAAATGCCAACTACATTTGTTGTTTAAATAAGTACTGTTTAAATAAGTTTACTAGGAATAGATAAACAAGAAGAGCAGCAATTAAGATACAGGATGTAGCAATATTTGTCTTTCTCCTCTTCTGAACATATTATAACTTGTAAAAATATAATGAGAATCCCTTTTACATTAAATATAAGCAAGGCTGTAGATAATAAAGCAAACACAAGTCACAAGCAGCCCTACCTCTGACTGCTACCGACATACTGAATCCACTGAGAGTTTTTAAAAACTAAATTACCCGAACTTTTCCAACATATATATAATTTATAATACACCAGTGTGCTTTTGTGCCAGTGTTTCACCCCATCTAGAAGGAAGTGCTGTCTCAGGAGAGTAGCCAGGCTAACACTTACAACTGCTTTATGCAATCTTTCCACTTGGCATTTCCCACTCCTTTCTGACTAAACCAGCCTGGAGCCCAGCAAGACACAGTCTGTTCCAAGCTAAGACAGTGCATAAGAAAAACAACATCTCTGCCCATCACCTTCACCTGTTCCTAAGCTTCTTAAAGCTCTTCTGTGAGCCCACAAGGTCACACAGCACCTTCACAGCACTAATCTGGGTAGTGCTACACATTCCCTGGCTCTTGGGCTACCTTCATTTTCCTCATGGTTTCTGCAAAACTCAAGCTCCCTTCACAAAAACCTACCCTGTGGGCAAGGTGCAGAAATACATGAAATCAATACTGATAAATTAGGGCTAATTCCTGTTTCTAAATTTCCATGAATCTCCATGTCTACTTGCTAATAATTGCTCAGCCTAATCTCAGGTTCATACCTCTGACCTTGCCACAGATTTTCTGCTTGGTCAAGTTCAATTAGACTAAAAAAACTCAGGTGGAAGACAGAAATAAGACCACTGTAAACTCTGCTGTTTAATTACCTTTTTTTTTTTTTTTTAATTTGAGAGAAAGTAACGATTAAATGCAACAATATCTTATTTGTGTGAAAGGATTATACAGATAGTCTGGACAGTCTTAACTACTCAGGTCATTAACTCCTTTACACTAAGTAGAAAACAGATGGATGTCTCTGGTAAGCTGGCTTTGCCAGCTCCACAACAGTGTGCAAATACAGGCTGGGTGCCTGGCAGGGAATGCATATGCATTTACACTTCCCCAAACAACTTTGGCAGACCTGGCAGTGCTGTGGGATAAAATGATAAATATATACCTGCACATTTTAAATTAGAAATTTATACCTAACACGCTTTAGAAACAGTTTGGATTTAGTAAAATACCTCATATAACATATTCAGATCTGTCTGAATGCTATATTCACATATTATAACAGATTTGTCATTTCTGCCTTCCACACAGGAAAAAGAAGGTATGTGATATAGTTTATTCTACTAAAACTGCAGCACAATATTTGCAAAAATGAGGAAGTGTTTCAAAATATTAGAGGATTTAATGTAATATAAAATATTCAGCACTGTTTCAATCTACTTGTTAATTATATACTTTCTGAGACAGAGACCACTGTTTCTATGTAAAGCCCTTGCTAAAATTTCACAAAACCATTAATCTCCCTCCTTTGAGGTGTCCTATTTTATAAATGAATAATAACCCAGAAACCATCTATCAAAACCTGTGCTGAAATAGCTATTTTGAGAACTTGTACCAACAAAAAAGGTGACCCACAATCACAGACTTTTTCTAGCACTTCTGCAGTTCGCATTCACTTCAGTTGAAGAAGCTGCTGCTGTTAATGTGTTTTGTGCAGCCACAAAGCCCCTCTGGGTGCTGCTCTCATCTGCTCTGGAGCGAGCACAGGCACAGCAGTGAGGAACGGCACAGCTCTCCCAATTAAAGAGCCAACACAATAGGAGAGGCCAGAACTGCTTCCTGTGAACGCTGAGCAGTTGTCCTTCAGATTTTTCAGCTATTTCAGCAGTGACCCCAATTGCAGAAATGGGATGTCTTAAACAGAGCAGCTCCTTCAGTTTGAGGCATCGCCCAGCACAAAACCCAAGGGCTGGGAGGGGGAGCAGGAGGGAGAAGCACAGGCTGTTCATATTTTAAGGCTGTATAAAATGATGGGATACAAGCTGAAACCAACTGTCCAGAATGCAGCTGTTGGGTTGCATTTTATTCTGTAATACAACTGGAATCAGAGAAGCAGAGAGCTTTTTGAAAATCACAGTGGCAGCCTCTACAAGAGAATCTCCCACAGTCACTTCATTAAAAGCATTAAAAATGAGGTGCTCAGTGAGTAACTCATCTCTGGGGCCAAGAGCAAGTGGAATGGCTTTGCTCTGACAAGAGCAGCCAATGTCCCACAGCGCTTTCTCCCAGTTCTGCCTCCATCCCCAAGCTCAGGACCAGCTGGGCAGAGCCTGGCCCAGGAGCAGAGCTACCCTGAGCTGCCCAGAGCTGCTCCTTGCTGCCAGCCAAGCTGAAAACAGCTCTGATCACTCGGGGGAATGCATGAACACAAGCTTCTGAAACACTCAGGAGGATTCTTAATTTTTTCCCCCGACATTAAATCACCCCATGGTCAATTGAACGTGGCCTGGGCAATGCTCCCAAGGAATGGCCGAGCCCCCTCACAGCTCCAGGCGTGGAAAATTGATGGAATAAGGAAAGCACACCCATACAGTGAGGTTCTACCATCAACCCTTTAGCAGCAACCTTAGAGCTTGTTTCACCCAGCATCCCATCCCCATCTCACTTCCCAATTTGATGATACCGAGCTGTAAACCAAAGCATTTCCTGTGAGCACAATTTGTAAGGACAAATGGCTGAGCCCCCTCACAGCTCCAGGTGTGGAAAATTGATGGAATAAGGAAAGCACACTCATACAATGAGGTCCTACCATCAACCCTTTAGTAGCAACCTTGCAGCTTGCCATTCCCAGCATCTTACTTCACAATTTATTGATACTGAGCTGTAAACCAAAGCATTTCCTGCGAGTACAATTTGTAAGGACCAATACAGCAAGGGAAACACCAGAGCTGAATGCCAAGAGCTGAACATTAAAGTACTTTGGAATATTTTGAATTTAGGCTTTCAGTTGTGTTTGAGAAACCCTATAACATGCTAACAAAATTAATGAACCTCCCTTGCCAGCAAACACAAGCCACACACTAATTTCATTATTGCCAAATAATGTTTATTTTTCTTCAGGATGGCAAGAAGTGAGGCCAGGATGACACTGAACAAGCTGTTTGAAATACCAACAGAGCCATACCCTAAGCACTGAACCACAAGAATGAAACTTCCTGCAATACCTGTTGGGACACAATCCTGACTGGAGATTTGTATGGGGAGAGCTGAGAGGCTTCAAGGTGACAGATGATCAGCAGATGACTTCAGATGTGAAGTGATCCACTGGAAGGTGCAAAGGAGGGGGTGGGATGATGTCAGAAGATGTCACACAGCAGAAACTTGTGTTGCTCTATGGTAATGAGCCTCTCACCTCCTCTCCTCCTCTCCTCTCCAGGTTTTTGGATGACTACAGCCTCACAGAGCCAGCAGCCTCCTGCCATCCCTGCCCTGAGGCCTCCACACCTTCCATTCCAAGAAAACGCATTATTTTGGTTTGTTTTGCCAGAAATTATTCTCTGCCTGTCTAAACCTACCAAAAGTGTGTCTTGAATAGAGAAAAGCATTTTAAAACAGAAAGGTTTGAAATACACAGCTGAAATTTTCAAAGGATATGGAGGAAAAAGACCAAGTTCAGCTCCTTTTGCACATTAAGGTTACTAATAAAACCAAAAGGTTACTAATAGAACCAAGTGATAATTTCTGGTTACTAATAAAAACCAGATAATAATTCCTTTAGATACTTTTCTCAAAGAATTCAGGCTAGTTTTTTTAATCCTATCCACCCATTCTCTTTCAGCAGTAGTATTATACCAAGAAATTGAAAAGATTTTGTTAATTAAAGATTTTTCCAGTTCCTGTTTCTCTTCATTATTTCCATGTTACCCAACAGATGCCCAATATTTGTTGCAAGTCTTATCCAATTACATACATCTTATTAAAGGGTCATCTGCTAGAAACTTCAGTATGGCTTTCCTACTCTCATCAGTCACTGCAAACATTTCATCTCAAAGAAACTGCAACTTCTCAGGAAGAAAAACAACATACACAAAAAATGTGAACTCCACATTAGACTAATTACTGTTAGAAATTTGTTGCCAGTGTAAGACAACACATGAGACAAAACACACATTGGGAAACCAATTAAAGAATTATGAATATTCACCCTCAGATTTCTTTTCCACAGTATGTTTGGTGGGTATATTATTTACTCATAACAAGCAGATTAATTTTGTAAGTTTGGAAGTTATCAAAATTACATGGTTGACTGAAAGACATGAGGTACAGTAATTCATTCCAAGAGCAAAAGTGTTTTCTTTAAGAAGTACCTGTGGGCTCAGAGGTTGGCAGTACATAAATAACAAAATATGAAACCATGGAAACATGTCATTTAATTATGAACAAATGATTTATATTTGCTGTAAACCATTTAATGAAAAAAAATTCAAAACAAAGAAAGAGCTGAGGTGAGAGGTTTCTAGCAAGAAAACCCTATGGCAACAGTCAGTGGAATTTTTCACCAGAATCACAGAACCATGGACTGGTTTGGGTCGGAAGGGACTTTAAAATCATCCTGTCCCACCCTCCAGCCATGGCAGGGACACCTTCCACTGTCCCAGGTGCTCCCAGCCCTGTCCAGCCTGGCCTTGGGCACTGCCAGGGATCCAGGGGCAGCCCCAGCTGCTCTGGGCACCTGTGCCAGGGCCTTCCCAGCCTCCCAGGGAAGGATTTCTCCTTATTTCTAATCTAAATCTTCCATCAGTTCGAAGCCATTGCCGCTTGTCCAGTCTCTACAGACTCTTGTGAACACTCCCTTTATATTCCCTATAACTTTGGAAGGTACATTTTGAGCAGGAATTGAGAATCTGAACACTCCCTTTATATTCTCTATAACTTTGGAAGGTACATTTTGAGCATGAATTGAGAATCTGAACACTCCCTTTATATTCTCTATAACTTTGGAAGGTACATTTTGAGCATGAATTGAGAATCTGAACACTCCCTTTATATTCCCTATAACTTTGAAAAGTACATTTTGAGCATGAACTGAGAATCTGAGCAGTCAGTGCCCATCAGGCTGCGAGCCCAGCAGCAGGCACAGCCCTCCTGAGCTGGCCCAGCCTGGCTCAGTGCTGGCCCAGCTCGGCTCTTTGCACTCCTGGGGCAGCACATCCTTGGCAGCAGAGCTGACAGAGCCATCATTTCCTCAGCCACTGTGCAGTGACCACTTTCCTTTGACATATGGCACATTGCTGTCAGAAGCAGTGGCCCTGCCTGCTTGTTTCTATGTCCAAACACTTATGCAGGGCATCTTTTTTGGCAATGTTAGCTTTTAGCTGGAGCAGTTCCCCAGGTTAGCTCAATACTCAGCACATGGAAGCTCAGACAGCACAGAAATAGAACTGCAGGACCACCAGAGTAGGGGAGATTTATACCAGGGAAAGCATCCATGTGACAAAAACCTGTATCAGTGTTGAAACTCAATCCTTGTGGCATGATTAGGTCAAAAAGCTGAGATGATTTTTTCACTGTATCCATGTGGCTGACAAAGATTTCAAAGCATTTTTAAGCAGAGACAACGCTCGTAGAACCTGATAATTATCTCAAAATGCTCCACAACATTTAGTCTATGTTTGAGCTCTTGATTCTTAGAAACAATAATGGTTATTCTTGTTACAAAGTCATATAAAACCCTGACTGTGAAAATTGTAGAAGAGCATTTTCCACTGCATGCTCATGACATATTTGTGCAGTCTTTCCTGGCTCACTGAAGCAGCAATATAAACAGCATTTCTTAGTTTCTGTCAGATAGACTGAGTAGTATTCTCATGATATGGAAAGGTAAACGCTATTCCCTCTCCCATGTGTTTACTAAAAGCAATGTATTAGCACAAATGAAAAATGAGGCACGAATGTCAGTGATAAATTAGCTGACATTCACCCCAGAATATTGCTTCCAACAGGCCAAGAATTTTCAAGCAGCAGTTAGGGCCTGGAATTCAGTAAGCCATGACTCAAACCAAAATAAAAAAATTACAAGAAAGATGAGATTTCAACTCATTCCTACTCAGCAC
Organism: Fringilla coelebs; assembly: GCF_963513975.1. Classification (NCBI taxonomy): domain Eukaryota; kingdom Metazoa; phylum Chordata; class Aves; order Passeriformes; family Fringillidae; genus Fringilla; species Fringilla coelebs. Next base: position 3,106,066 of record NC_140045.1, on the reverse strand, counting down.
AGAACATGCATTAAGGGTCTGCAGAGCAGAAGTGAAGCAAATCAATTTCTGTCATTACTGTCTTTGCAGAGTGGTTTTATCCAAAGCTTTACTGCATGGCACTGGTACTTTAAAAGTCAGGTTATAAAGGCAACTGAAAAAAAATTAAAGCAGTTTGTGATTGAACATCAAATCTGTAACTTGGTACAGAAAACAAGAGCCAAAGTTTGAGCTTCAGGTTGACAGTTTTTAGAAGCACCGACTACATCAGTTAAAATAAGAAATCCTTCTATTTTTCATGGGGGTTTAAAAATATAACAACTTTATCAATAAAAGAGAAACCACTGAAGACACTTGCTTTTGAACTTTAAAGTTTGTCTGACCTGAATAATAACTATTTCCCCTAACCAGCTGTCTCCCTTCTTACTTACTTACAAACAATGCATTTTTTTACAATATGAATTTAACATAATTAGAAACTACAGCTTAACAAAGTCTCCATAATACACCTGTGGGTGCCTGAAATGTCAAATTATTCCAGAACTAATAAAAGTACTAGTGGAGGTATCCATTTTAAGTGATAAGTCATTCCTAGAGGTGTCATATGAATAAATCATCTCAGTAGGTCTGAGGATAAGTTAAAAAGGGCATACTTTACTTTTTTTTTCAGAAAGAATGAAACACATGTCAGAAAGGTATCACTGGACTCTCTGCTCGACTTCAGTGAGCCAGGGGAAAGAAGGGAAAGAAAACCCCAACCAACAGAAGTCAGGCACTTACTACTGAAGGGGAATTGGGGACAGCTAAAGGTGATCCAGAGACTCTATTATTAGAAGGTATGAAAAGACACTTTATTATTAGAAATTTACAGTTCTCATAGAAATAATGGTGGACTTAAGACTTGATTGGTTTTTAGGAGTTTTCTCTCACACTATTGGTGAACTCTGAATAGTACACTCTAGAGAACTATATCTATAAACAATTGTTACAGAAAGAGAGATAATAATTGTTTGAATGTTTTGCTCTAAGTTTCTTACAGCTTTTACACAGCTTCCCAGGGTTTTCCTGGGAGCACTCTTTCTCTCTGTTCAGAGGATATGTAATTACTACAGGCACTTGTGGCACGCAGCCCCAGGTGACATCTGGGAGCAGTCAGTCACAGCACAGAGCACAGGGCCAGGTGCCACATGGCCAAACCCTCTGCAGGCAGAGCTGAGTCCATGTGTGCAAGGACAGCACCACAAAGGCAAGAAAACACAAATAATGGTGGCAAAGGACATGTCAGCAGGGCTGGTGAGTGCTCCCAGGAGCCCACTGGGAAATGAGACAGAATTAAAACACTTCAGGGGGACAAGGTTTCTTTGTTGAGCTCTAAAGGCCGGGCAGTGACAATGGGAAAAGAAGAAAACTGAAAGCAGGACAAAACCTCCAGGTTTATTGGACAGGGTACATGATGCAGGCAGCCTGGGCAAGTCACCCCACTGCAGCAGTTTCCTCAGAGGTCTTATCTGTGTTTTCACATTTCTTGCTTCCCTAATCACAGAATTCAATGCTGAATGTTGAATTCAATATTCAGTGCTGAATGTCCAAGTTCGAACAGAACAGTGCCTCTGCTTGGCAATGTTGCTCATTAGACCTCAGTTTGGAAACAAAGATCACTCCATAGCTAGTTTGGAGCAGGATTAAAAAGCCACTTTTTCCCCTTGCAAGATTTGAATTGAAGTCCTTATAATTAATAGCTTGAATAATACCCTTTTATATAATGCAACTCATTCATTACATCTCACCCACACTTAAATGCTGCTTCATGTTTCTGATGGTGAATATTCCATTACTTTAGCCAAAAATAGTTTTTATTTTCAATCACTTTATGCCTTGTAATGCTGCACACTGCAGGGTGCTTAAATCCTTCACAAATGGAGTAAAATAATGCAGTAAAACGGTATGAAAGCAAGTGATTTATAGAAAACTGCATGTTCTCTCCATAAACAATGTGACACTGTTAGAGATGCAGATGGAAAATAACAAATTCCATGAGGCTCCAAGTGGCATGCAAACAGATGAATTCTGCATGAGTTATGCTGAAGGGATATAATAAATGTACAAGTAATTTCAGGCTCCAAAGTTTGGACAAGCACATCCCACACAGAACAGTGTCACACATCAACAAACTCCTAGAGAAGAGATCAAACTTCCATCAATACCTGGATGCACTGTGGGTTTTCAGTGTAGTGGGAACTTTGCTTTAAAGCTGCCATGATTAATTTGCAAATATGTAATTCCTAAAATCAGTGGAGAATGGGGCTTCAAAAGGGACTGAACTGTCTTAGGCAAATGGCCAGGAGAGAGGCAGAGAATGTGAGAGGCCACAAAAGACTCCAGGCAGACTCTTTCCATAGAAAGCTTCTTCAGAAAACCAATTTCTTCACCAGTATGGGTGAAAACATCCCTTCAAACTGGAGGGCAAAGCTACAACACACAAAGCCCACAGATGCAGTGCAGCAATAATTCTCCTGTGACATAGACTGACTGTGCTTGATGGGCAGAAAACAACTAAAAACAAGCTAAAAACAAGCTGAAAACAAGCTCAGCCTGTCAAACCCTGCTGAAGAAGAGTGTTAGGCTGTGGTTCCACAGCTGCTTCACAAGGGCACAAAGCAGCAGCACTGCTGAAGGAAACCTTTCCAGCTGCTCATTCCTGCCCTGGATCAGACCCTCTTTTTGCAGACACACCCAGATGAGTGGGCACAAATGCACTTCTCCATCCAAGCATTTCCTCCTGGGCACATCAGCACTGCTTTTATGCTGATGCAGCAAAATATTCCAAGGATTGGTGAGCAGGAAATCAGCCAGGGAAGTGCCTGAACTGCAGCTCCAGGACAGGGCCAGGCTCCTGGAGCAGCTGACCTGGGTTGTGCAAGGACACCAGAGCCTCCACCAAAGGCTCAGCACCTTCACAGCAGAAATCACAGAGGAAAATGGGGGTTTGCCCCATTTCCCCAGCTATCTGCTGTCTTTTATTTTAACATTATCCACCCCTAGAGCCAAAGGTTGGACTTTGCATTCATTGTTTGACTGTTAAATTCTGGGCTGCCTGAGTTACAGTGGATGCAGTTGGTGAGGATTTCTACAGCTGGAAACCCAACGGATGCATTTGTTCTGAAACTCACTGACTGGCTAAAACTCATTAAAAACAGATTTATGAAAGTGACTCAGGATTTGGAACAAATTGAAGATGAGTAACAAAACACAATGAACAGAAAGAATGGGTTCAATAATTTTTAAAACGTGCGGTGCTGACAGCTGGCACCGACCCTGCTGAGGACAGAGCCCAGCTCCTTCCTTTCCTTGCCTTCAGATTTACTTCCTTCTCTGCACTTCCTTAAGGTTCAACTGCAGAATTAAAAGGGTTTTTTAACATTTTCATCTTGGACATACTTCTGCTAAGCAACAGCTGACACTACAACTAATAATAGTAATGCCAGGTACTGCTGTAATCAGGAATTGATGGTTCATTTCCCTGCTGCATAATGGAACCTCATTCCCATTTCTGCAAAACAGAGTTTTTAAAACAATTTAAACTATTTCAGTTATGTTAAGCTTCTGTAGAAAAGCCACAAAAAAAGATAAACTTTTCTTTGAAACTACTGCTGCGGGGTGTAAATTGGTATTTCATATATTTATTTATTTTGTTTGTGAGGGACGACAAAAGATTGTATTTGCCTTAAAAATAAAAAAAGGAGCTTTTTTTCCCTGTTTGGGTTTTACAACCGTTCCCAGAGACATTAACACAGTAAGTCTATTAACGAGTGCAAGGGGTATCACAAGTTCAGTTGTGGTAATTAGTCATATTTCAGCTTTAAATGACTATCTGCTCCAAAGAAAAAGATTATGGTTTTTCTTCTTGCTCTATTACCCAACTGGCATTTAAGTCAATCTGCTGAACGTGTATCTGCTTCAATGGAAGCTCAAAATAACCCATTAAAGTAATATGCAAATCTCTCAGCTTTTTGGGATTTTTTAATACTTTAATCTAATAAGAACATTTTACATGACTAAGAAATTCCGGCTGAATCTGTTATTCAGCTCTCCTTTAGCTCTGCCATTAATTTCATTTTTGCTGTCATGAATAGGACAATAAAAAAAGAAAAAAAACCCCCTATTTTACTGGTAAGATGTTTATAAGAAATGTCAAGTTCTTGTACAGGTTGCATGAAACAAAGCTTCATTCCAAGACACATTCCTGATGTTTAGTACTGTAAGGAAAGCCTTTCCACAAGGGAACATGGAATCAAAGGCTCAGTGAAAGGTTTGGGTTGGGAGGGATTTTAAAAATCATCTCATCCCACCCCTGCCATGGCAGGGACACTTCCACTGTCCCAGGTGCTCCCAGCCCTGTCCAGCCTGGCCTTGGGCACTGCCAGGGATGCAGGGGCAGCCACAGCTGCTCTGGGCACCTGTGCCAGGGCCTGCCCACCCTGCAAGACTTCCCTCCTAATGTCTAATCTGAGTCTAAAGCTGGCACATGCTCTTTTATTGCAGTTCAGATGGGATCCAACACTGCAGGGCCTTCAGGGATGCCCCCTGCATGAAAATGCTTCATCAAAAAGTTCCTATTGCCCAAATCCTACCAGGAAAGATGGCCTTTCACCTCTGCTCTTAAAGCTGCACCAGGAAATTAATTTTGTGCTACTGTTAACAGATTGGAGAAATAGATGCTGAATATAAGGAATATGGAAGGATATTGATTAGCAAGTGGTCTCCTGCCACCAGCTGGGTCTCCACTGCCAGCTGGGTTCTGCTCCCTTGCAAGAGTCAGTGAATCACCAAACCTTACAGAGAGGGGGAAAAGGAGGCTGCTGTGGATTAGTGACAAACTGTGAGTTCACTAGACTCACTACTAAAAAAACCAAAAAGAACCAGACCTACACCTTCATGTGGATCAAAATACTGGCTCTTTACATTTGTAAATTAGTCATTTGATGTAAAACAAATAGAAACAAAAAGAAATAACATAAGTAAGAGTTTAACTTTGTAACAGTTTATGTTATGCATTAACTAGCTCAATTTTTTGGAGCAAGATGCAACCAAAACCTGTCAAACTTCTATTGTGTTGTTTTGACAGCAGTTGGCACACACTGTTCTCATTTAGAGAGATGCAGAATTTAGCTTGTTTTCAGAAGTTTTTGTCCAATACAAACTGGCCTGTTGTGCTTTCTGTTGGCATCTTCATTTCAGGATCTTACGTGTAAGACTTGGTTAAAGGGTTTTAAAAATGGCCTATGGCAAAAAGAAAAAGAACAAGAATGAAACCCCACACCACCTCTTCTCTGAAGTAGGAAAATTATTCCTACTTCAGGGCAGTTATTCAATTTGATTCAGGAATTATTAAAGCCTCAGCATCCTCAGGAGACTTTCAGCCTTCTCAGTGAATGACCCCTCACAGCATTCTTCGTGCATTTAAATTCTACTTCCAGCCATGCTGGGCATGTTCATCATTCTGTTAGCCAGGAATTTACAATAAAGCTTGATTTGCTTTAAGAGGAAAAAGCATTTCTGTTCATGTGATGCCTTTGTTCACACTGGGGTTAATAAATTTGTGTTAATGCCCTCCAACCACCACGGGAGCAGAGCTAATGGACACTGTCAAAACAGAACCAGGTTTTCACTTTTGCTGAGCAACACATGACTTGGTTTCTCTCTTGTTTACCATTGACATTTCTTTGTAAATAAAATTATTATCCTTCCTGGCTGAAGCATTATGACTCAGCAAGTCACAGCAGGGGGAACCTGTCCTGGGTTGCCCAATGATTACAGGTTTATAAATGAGCCCTAGTGGGATTTATTGCACGTGCACATTTAGACATTGAACAGAGGCTGGGTTTGTTTGAGCTCACAGCTCTGGAATCAATAGAGAGAAGCAGGCATGTCTGTTAAAGGCAGTGCTTCATCCTGATGCAAACTGCTTGCATTATGTGGAAAAGTAAAAAAGAAAAGTATTAGAAAAGATGGATGCTACTCTCATAATAGATTCTTCAGGATGAGATGAATCACATTTGAGCAGAGCTCACTCCTCTCCACAGGCCACAGAGGGATCCAAGACATCTCTCCATGTAGCATTTACAGCATTGGTGCTTAAATGTGAGCAGATTCATCTCCTGGTATAGGTTGGCTAAAGTAAACTAAGGTTTAAATTAACAGGATAATCTGTGTGTGCACCCAGCTGGGAGCCCCTGCTGCTGTGCCTGGCTCTGCCCTGAGCCAGGAGGATCCCCTCTGCTGCTGGGACCAAACAAGAACTGATGCTCTGCCTCCTGCTTCCAGCAGCACCACACTCACTGAAGACTTCTGAGCTGGGGTTTGAGGTTAGAAGCTGCTTCATCTCTGTTCTGGAGCCTGAGTGCTGCTCTCCTTCCACAGCCAGGGCTCAGGCATCGATCACATCGCCTTTGAGCCTCCTCCAAACACAGAGGGAGCTGCAGGGAGCTCGTTTAGGGCCTGGCTGTGTGTAAGGACAGGCAGCCCAAAGTCCCCTATAAATAGAGCACACTGACTTTCAGCCCTTTCAGCTCATTCCTTCCCTTTTTGGACTGATTTCTGGCCATATTATGCACGCTGAAAGAATAGATGCAAATTCCCCAGTGGCTATTAGTGTGTCTAGACTCATTCATTGACCCAGATGATGTCTTAATTGCCTCTTTTCTATCTGATGGGGAAAATATACTCCAACTTTTCCTGGATGCAAGCTTTGCCATGAAGTTTTCTAACTGAAATCAGTGAATTTAATGAAAATTGGTGATACTCTGTGTTCTCTGGGATTGAGTTATGTGCAGCACTTACCACAGGCTTAACAGGACTCACAGGAAGTCTCTGCCCATCTAAATGTTTCACAACTTCAATTTTTGGGGCTCTTGGCTGCTAGACAAGGTAGTGGCTTTGACCTGTGAAACTTATACCTTTTTATACAATATACTGGGTTAGCAGGAACAAAATCACCTTAACTTACACGTACCTTTATATCAATATTAACAATTTCAGGTAGTGGAAATTTAATAATTTTCAGAGGTGTACAAATTTACAAACTGCCTGGAAATTTACAAATTCAAAAAGTACTGTCGGACCACGCTCTATGTAGAAATTCCAAGAAGAAAATAAAATGGAGCCAGAGGTTTTGGTGTAACTTCTGGTACTATTATTTTTCAAGAGGAGAATTCATGTATTTTCTCTTTGGCTGGGCAAACCCAAAGAGCAGCCTGCCACTACCAACATTAGCAATGCAATTTTTGGATTAACTGGTAAGAAATTTGAATTTCCAAGTGGAAATCTGTGTTCATGTGATAGGTCTTCATTTATAGCAAGGAGCCCGTTCCTCAAATGAAGCAACACATTGGGCAGTTGCATCATTTCATGGTTTTAAGATTAAAAGAGCCTAAGAGGCTTTTGGACTGCATGCTGCATCAAATTTACACTGCTGCAGCAGTCAGCACTAAAAGCCAAAAAAGTATTAGTAGATTTAGCAGATTTAAGCAAGGATGCATTTCACTGATTACTTCCTGCTAATGTAATTTTATTTTAATCACTTGAACTATTAATACATCATTTGTATCACGAAGATAATAGACGTACAGTGCACACTGTGCAGCGTGGGTCACTTACTGAGTACTTCTACCCCTGTGGAATTTCCAGTTTGAATAACAGGCTTTTGTACAAAAAGCAATCAGCAGGTCATAACGTTAACCTCTAATTCCAATCCCTTCTCTGTGCAATGCCCAACAGAAACAGTAATTGAAAACTACTTTCAAAAAGTCTCCTAGGTCTCCAAACTGGAAGAAAGCAGGAGGACTTTATCTGGGCAAAACAGGGAAGAAGTGCCATGGCCATGAGGATGGAGTAACAGCTCACCCCAGCTAAGGGGCAGGAATTCTCCTCCCTCAGTGCTTTTTCTGTGGGAGCAGGGTGATTTAGCTGCCACAATATTCTTTTTTATTCATTTTTAGGATGTTATGCGTGTTCCAGCACATACATGCACACAGAAAATGAACAAAAACATCCCAAAGCAGTATTATAATAAAAACATGAAATCAGCTATGCTCTCTAACAAGAAATTTTTGTTCCTTTGCTTAACACACTTAATACTCTTTTCCATTCTTTCAACTACTATTTTTATTCTGCTCAAAACATGACTGTCTTCAGGGACAACGTGTTCATTCAAAGTATGAATGTTTCATTCACGGCCTTCAAAGCCTGAAAAAGAATTTGACTGCAGAATTTAGAGATGTCTATTTCCCTTCAGCCCAGTCCCATCATGAAAGATATTCTTTCACACCAGTTGAAGTAATTTCCTGGAAAAATATGACTACTACCATCCTTTACGTCTTCGTGTCTGTAATTTTTCCCTTACCATGTTCTCAAAAATGTATTCATTTTTCCACTTACCATTATTCTCTAAAATGGATACATTCAGGCAGCAAATCCCTCCTTGGTGTGGCTGATCACAGGACATTTTATATCAGGGCATCTACAGAACATTTAGACTGGAGGATGTTCTATATTTCTATTTTGGGGGAATTTTCTCGCTTTCTAAGCTGAATTTTCAAACTATTAACACGAACCCTGAACGTAATTTTCTCCTGTAATGAATCAGCATTAAAAATTATCCAACAAGAATATCAACAAAGTCTGTAACCAAAACACAAGGAGCCTTCCTGCCAGTCTCAATCTTGTCATTAACTCATTTCAGAGATGACTTCTGCTGACAGCTCTGTCCTGTCTGATGCAGGATTTTCCCCCCACCTCAGCTCCACGTCAGGCAGGAGGAAGTTTGTAAGCAGCAAGTTACAGCCAAATTCTAGGTGCTACATAGCAAAGATGCTTTCAAAGAATTCCTGATTTAGGTCTAATAAAATAGCATTTTAACAGAACAATTATAATGGGAAGCATTGTGAAGCAATGCGTGCCAAAAATTATTTTAAAAAGAATTTTTCTGTAAAATATGGCTGTATGAATGACTCATATAGTTCCTTTTATAAATAATTTCCAGTACAGTTTGAAATGAACATTTTTTTCAGCAGTTTTCCACTAAAAAACTTGTTCTGAACATCATTCTAAAGAAGTTACATCAGAAATATGTGACGTTTGAACGCTTCTAGAGTTGAGTAAGAAGAGCCTACAAAGAGATCCAAATAACCAAAGGATATTTATGGTGTAGCTCAGTGTCAGGAGAACAAGCTGAAACGACTCCTGAGCTTTCTCCCTTTTCACAAATATATGAAACACCTCAATGATCTGAGGGAGCAGAACTATCCCAACTTTCACTGAGAGACATTCCAAACATTTTCCCAGTTCTGACCACAGAGTCATCCCTTTGCAGAGGATGTTCACAAGGTGAATTTGGCTGGGTCAGAGAATGAAACCACCATTATCCCCCCAAACTGAGCAAAGGAAAAACCCCAAACAGTTTAACATCAGCCCAGTGCATATGTGGGTTTAATTTTAAAACAGCAAAAAAAGCATTTGAGGCGAGGGACTTGGAGCCCTGGAAGCTCCTGCTGTGTGGAGCAGACAGATTCCAGCAGAATGCCATTTCCATTAGGAGCTCCCTGCAAAATGCCAACTTGCTGTGACAGGTACAGCCATGGAAGACAAACAGAAGCTTCTTGCCCTGGGAGCCCCTGAGATTAGAAATGCCTTGATGAAAACTGCAGGAGTTAAAGAAAATTTTGCCTCGTTTTCTTTAGCAATTCAGAGTTTTGCATTTATAGCTAAAAGGTAATAGATGTCCTTTTCTATTGTCCATATTTTAATACTTTAGAGAAGGATCATTCAAGTATTCCTAAATATGGGCAAATGGACAGAACAGAGACATTTACAGTGCCTTTAAAAATAATTACTGACAAAAGCAATCCAGTGATGATCATGTCTGCATTTTAAAATGAATTATGAGTGGAATCAGCTTGTGCCAGTTCCAAGATAGACCCTATGTACCATCATAGTTCCTACATTTTCTGTTTAACTTTTGACATCCTTTGCCCTTTCTTTCCTCCCAACTTCTAAATACAGGTTGAGGTCTGCTAAAATTGACTTGTAATACATTTTATCTTTTGAATTATAGCACTTTGTTCTTGTGTGACAATAAAAAGAAAACTTCTTTTTGACAATTGCAGAAAAGCTTATTGGAGTATGAAAATGCAGTTGTAAAAATTGGAATCAAACTAATGCAAGGGTTTCCTGCAGGGAACTTTTTTCTACCTCCAGTTTGGGAAGTTTTAACCTGTATTTTGGTTAAAACTAACCTGTCTTTGGTAATTTTACAAATGATCCTAATTTTTAAAAACTCTGGCCATGTGGAGAGTTGTAAAATTGTAACATGTACAGTTTCCAAACTATGTTTGGTAGCAAGGTAACTTGCAAATGGTTTTAAAAAAATACTAAAATTTTTGGCCCTTATTGGAAATTTCTATTTAAGAATTAAAGCACAATTCTAATGGCTTGCAACTGAGCTGCAGCAGAACTTCAGGACTCGTAGGTTTCCAGTCTAGGTTTTCTAAGGCCCCTTGTTTTCTGTCTTAGCATTTTTCATTAATGTCTGAATCAAAGGCCTTTGGAAGTTGCTGGGTGACTGCACTGAAAGAGTCCAACCAAATAGGAAAAGCCCTTCTGGAGCATGAACTGAAAAGGGAAGCAAACACTGTTTGTTCACCTCGCTGCTGCCTCAGCATGAATAGAGACCTTCAAAGTACACCAGAACTGTTTATTCAAAACATAAATACCTCCTTTCTTTCCTCTTTTGGCACAGCCTTTGAACGACCTAACCCAACAGCAAAGCATGGTGTTAATGAATTAGGGAGTTTACACCTATGTAAGTCAACTATTTATAAAAAGAAATGTTTAAAATTCCATTTTTCTTGAAAGCTCTAATGCTGTTCCCTTCTACAGAGAAGCCATTCTGAATCTGAGCTGAAGCATTTGATTTTTGACATATTTTGACATTTGTCTTTGGTATCATTAACCTGGATAAATTGAGTTATTTGGGAAATCAAAGCAGACAACTGCAGAACAATAAAACAAGGAGCAGTACAAGTAAAAAAAGGGAAATAGTAATTAACAAAACCCCAAACACTTCAAAGAACATTAATGGTGGGCTCATGTCCAGGCCATGGAGGTTGCTGTCCCCAGCTTCACTGAGGAGGCCCCTCAGGACACAGAAGGAGCAGAAGGACAAACAGAATTTCTAGAACCTCTCCCCAGGCGCAGCATGAGCTGAGGGATCCTCACTGCTGTGCCATGCTGACCTCAGAGCACTGCAGGCCTAAGAAAAAAATGCAGCAATTTAGCCAAGAACACTGTTGGACTGCAACTCCAAATCTTTATGGCCCCTACCTTTAATTCTAACCACACAAGAAACACTTGGTTTTAGGAAGCTTTTGACAAAAAAAAATCCAAAAAAACCCCCTTGAATGGCTCGGACTAAAATATATTTTAGCTGCAGATAGACCTTAGACCTTTTTTCTTTTGTTCCCAAAATTTAATGCTTCAAGTATCCATACATTAAAATCAGCTCTTCATATTTTTATTTGAAGTCTTTATTTCAGCCTAAGATGAGGTTGAGAGAAACAGACAACTCTTACCTATGTACACTAAAACTTGAAAATCCATCCTGAAACACTAAGGAAGAGTTTCCCCATAAGAATACATTTCAAATGTTTTGGAGGTTTAACCTTTCTTTCTGCATTGCTTTTGTTGTCATGCCATCCTTTGTTTCCAAGGTAGCAGGAGCAAACAGGAATCAGAGCTGAGCCAATCTTGTCTGTTTTGTGTGGACTCACGTTATTCCTCTAACTCCAATCTGTTCTTTTGTGCAAAAATATCAGTGCTGAGCTCATGTAAAATTAGGATACAGGAGTCTTTTAAATGGTGAGGGAATTTTTTCTTCAATCATGACATGATAACTAAAACCAAATTCAATGAATTACAGAACTACAACTGAATTAGGAAGTGCTACAGAACCACTGGCTTAACATATACAGAGAATAATACAGTGAAAGTTCCATATGGGAAAACAGCTCTTCAGTGTCCAAGTACTTGGGTGGTGACAGCCCTATAAATGCAATTCAGAGCATGGATCCTGAATCCCACTGCTTCCCCCAATATTATAAGGCATCTATGGCATCTGAATTTTCCTTATTGGCACAATATCTGCTGATTCCTGCCAACCCACCACCTCCCCATATGACAAAGAAAACTGGGGCAAACATTCCAATCTGACAGCTCGTTGGAGAGGGATAAAGGAAATCAATGAAAAGAGAGAGGCAAATACCTTCTCCCTCTCCTCTGGTGTGGTTCAGAGGGGCCAAGCCATGCCCCACTGCACGGGATGGCAGCAGCCCTGTTCAGTCAGCTGGCTCCAAAAAGCATGTTTATTGCAAATAACACTCCTGACTCTGCCTAGGCAGACTACTTTAAATAAAATCCAAAATGGGAATACAGCATGAATGTGTCTGCCAACAGTGTTCACTTCTTTTGAGGGTGGAACTTAGAAAATCTTCTGTGGAGACACAGACATGCAGCTGGATTGCAAGGAAACAGTAACCTGGATTTGTTCTGAGGTCATTCTAGAAGATCAAATTTAAATTTGTTTTGCAAAAAGCCTCTAAAAACTGTCTATCAAGCTAAAGAACACAGAGATATTATCAAGCATTTTATACTTTTTGCCTCTGCACGGACTGGAAACAATTCAAGTCTCCTCCTTCGTGTTGCTTATCAAGCCTGGGACTGAAAAGGCGTGATCATGAAAAGGAGGAAGGGGAAAGGGAGGAGAACTTGTGCTGAGTTCTTCACACCAAATATATGGGAAAACTTTTCTGAAGTTCTGGCCTCCATAAAAAACTACTCTTGTAGTCCATGGCACTCAGTTCACCTTTGTAACAAAATAGGATTTAATCCAAACAGTCAGGTATGGCACCATATAATGTGATCAGTCTCAGGAAACAAAATTCTTCAGAAGAAGCTTATGAGCAATTGAGTGACTTCTCCATTCCCAGATCCAATTACAAAGCTGCCTGTCATTACTTTAAAAGTTCCTTTTCTCTACTTATCTAACTGGATTTTCTTTCTCCCCTTTTACATACATCTCTTCTATGACTTTATCTTCATTTTTTCCACAACGCACTCACTGTTGGGAAATATCTGTCTTCCCTGAATTTCCATAGTGAATTTAACTCATTCAATTTATTTTCAAATAAGAATTTCAAGGAGTTTTGTAATCCCTCTTTTCTCCCTCCCTTGCAATTTTTAAGTGTTTTTATTCATAACTTTCTTGTAGTATTTTCTTTTCCTGAATTTAACTGTGAAAACGACAACATGCACTCAGAAAGATATCACACAAAAAGAAGTTATTCCAATGATGTAATGCCTCAGAATTTCATCATCAAGGTAGAAATGTTATTAAAAGTAATGAAGTTTTCCATGTATATTTAGTATTTCTGTAATTTCACTTTGGATATGGTTATGAGAAAATGTACAGAGTGAAATGATAGCCACAACCCCCCCTTTAGTTTGTGCTGCCTCGAGAAAGAGAATCCCAGTCAAACACCAGATAACCCCAAACCAACAGGGAACAGAACTCTGATGTCTTTTCACATCAGTGTGGACAATCCCAACATCATTCACCTTACTTAATACTAACTAGAAAACATTATGTAAGTCTGTTTAAAATATTCAAATGAAGCTTTGTAAAATTTTTATTTAGAGCTAGAACATATGATCATCTTAGCATCACCAAGCTATCTAATTAGCCATCTGCTTCTCGGAATTCTGTTAAATATGTATTATATACTTGTAACAAAGGAGTTTTTATCAGCCTAAGTAGTCTCCTGTAATCACATTAAAGAGCAGAACCAATGAAGCATCCACTGGACACTGAGCTAATGGGGAACCAGACTTCTCAAACAATTTGCAAGAACTCCCTGAGAGCCAGAAGTGATTAAACAACACAACTGCCCACACAAACTCCACCCGTATTTTGCTCAATAAAGAATGTCCACAAACCATGGGCTGTAAATTCATTTAACCCTTCTCTCCACTAGGACATTTGGCTCTTTATTCCTTTGGATTCTTCTCTCCAGACATGAGGGCTTTGGCAAAATTTGTGTGTTCAGAAATTACTCACTAAAAGCATCAAAAAGCACCCAGAAGTTCATTCTCCCACTTCCCAGGGGTTTGTGACTGTCTGAAAGATCCCCTTTTAAAGCTGTAGGACCAAGAGTGTGAATAGAACCCAAAACTCTTCTCTGTGCTGCACAACTGTCTGTGCCAGCCTTGCTGACCAGAAACTGAAAGGTGCAGCTGTTGAAGCAGCTATGAAGCAGCAATAAAACATTCCCACCAAACTGATTCAAACAATATAGGAAATATATTCAGCATTTTCTTCTGCAGCCTCTTCCTTTTCTTTCAGGGGCAGCAGTTCTCTGAGGAGTTCTCTCAAATCTGAAGTTTCTCTTTGCATTCTGCTGCTTTACTGACCTCTTAACCAGCAAAGGGCCATTAGAGCTTAGCCAAACCAGCACAACAATCCTAATGCTATTAAGCAGGCAATCCAATTAAGCCATTTCCAAGTAGTGTTTGTCATTAAAGAGAGCTGTAAGTGAGCAGCAAGTCCATACCCCAAACCCAGTAATGGGAATTTTCTAGAAATGGTTCTGCCAAGGCTTTTAGCTCAATAGAACAAGAACCAAGAGGATACAATTTCTGAATATGCATATCTTTAATATTGAGGAGGATTTGTACTCCATGATAAAGAACCTTCTGGGGATTTATACAGTGCAATTTGGTCACAGTCAACACACAGCAAAAACGTGCTGACAAACAGGCAGAGGACTTTGCCAACATTCAGCTGGTAGGTTTGGTGCCAGAAAGTATTATCCTCTAGTACACCTAATTCCAACACTAACTTCAACTACATCTCCAGTTGTAGTTCTCCAAGTTATCCCATCACACAATCCACTCTGCCTCTTCAGAATATTTTTTTTTTTTGGTCTCTACTTTATATTTTCAAAAATGAAACCAAAAGAAGCTTCTAATCTGATGGTGGACTGAAAAGTCATCTTTGCAGAATACAGAAGCCACAGCATTGTGTGTTCTTAAAATAAAAAATAAAAAACACACCAACTTTAGACCTAGAGCTGCTTAGATATAAAAAGAAATGGACAGAGTGGAACTAGGAAGACACACACACATGTGCAAAGTCATCTGCTAAGCTTCAGGAGAAACATTTTTTTATTATCAATTAATCTTAAAAGTTAGTTAGTTGTACTGAAAGAAAAATCCAACAAGGGAAAGTTTAAGTGTTGGCACATTGATCACAGGATAGCTAAGATGCTACTGCTAGTTTAATTATTATGAAATTCACTTGAATATTAATATTAATAAATTAATACCAATTCATAACTAAATCCTCGTAATACTTAAAAAGCCAAAGCTTCCTTACACAAACTGGTACTGGACACAAAATGGAATTATTCCTGTTGAATGAAAGAAGGCAGACAATTGCTGCTACAATAAAATATTTTTAAAGGATAAAAGCAGCCATGAATGGGCACAACCACATCTCTGCACTGAAAGTAGCACCAGGATCACAGAACCACTGGGGTTTGAAAAGCTCTCCAAGGCCACAGAGCCCAACCTGTGACTGATGCCAACCTTGTCACCCAGCCCAGACCTTGAGCCACATCCAGGCCTTCCCTGACACCTGCAGGGATGACACCACCTCCCTGGGCAGCCCCTTCCAGTGCTCTGAAGGACAATAAAAATGACTGCTCCATTCCTTGCAATCTTCATTTGAAGTCAGCTTAATATTTAAGGGTAATTTGGGCAACATTCCCTACCAAACATGATTAAAGAGCTGGGGAAGACCAAAGAGAATAGTTTCTTTCTTTTAAGGAAAGATTTTGCTACCCTCTAGCTAAAAAAAATTACACTTTTAATCATAGATTTTTAACCATTAAGGCAAAAGAAAAAAAAACTGCCTTAAGTAACTCCTACCTGGAAAGTGTGAACAACAGTTTCATTACTTGCAATTTCAGCTTCAATGTATTGCTCCAAGCTCATGTTGAAGAGATGGAAAGAATGTGCATCTAATTTCATTAAAGAAATAATTTAGCAAATGCAGTTTGTATTGATTATTCAGGGCATCAAAAATCCCAGCTGACACTGTGTATTACGAGGTCTGAGGTGAATGGAAGAAATGAAACTCTTTAGACAAAATGCAGGACAGAAGGGAGAGAAGTGAATTTATCCAAATCTTGATCCATTTCCAAGAAACAAACACGAACAAAAGAAGATGAGCTTGTGCTCTAATTGCATCTGAAAATTCTGCCATTTCTTGGAGATGACTGAAGAAAGTTTTAATCATAAACCTGTATTTTTAATGGATCCACCAAAGACAGCATCTCCACCAAGCATTTTGAACCCACATACTGAGCCATGACTCATCTGAGTTACAGGCAGTGAGAGCTCCTTTGTCTTCCCCAGCTCGTGCATTGCAGGAGAGAAATCCTGATGCTGAATCCAACAGGACTTCTGCACTCTGAAATTCAGTGTATGAGTAAGCAGCTACGAGAGGATGTTTTCAGAGCAGGCAGCACAGAGAAGCAGCTTCCAGAAATGCAGGTGTGGCTGTGAGAGCAGCCTAGGTGGTGTTTTTAATCAAACCCAGCCTGAAGTTCCAGCCTGGCTCAGCACATCCCCCAGGATATTTTTTGCTCAACTTCACAGAAAACGATGCCAGCTAAGGCAAAAGGAGACCCTGCCAACACTCTTCTTTCACTGGTCCAATACAGAGAGGCCACAGATTTACTAAATCTTTTGCCTAAAATTTGCAGACAACTAAATTCTCACGATAAAGCAGAAATTTGACACCTTTATAACAGTTCCATCATTTTTTAACAGTTTGCTTATTTTACCTCCTAAAAAATTCTCTCTTTCGTATGGAAAATGCATTTCTAGCTAGACCCCACTGCTTCATTTCAACAGGAAACAAGTGGCCAAAAGATATCACGTTCTTCTCTGCAAACTGCTGGGCCAACACCAAAAACCCCCCAAACTCTGAATTTTCCTTGAGATTAATAAAGCAACACAAGCAGGAATTGTGGGGGTGGTGAGGAACACACAGGACATGTAACCCAGAATATTGCTTCATATCCCCTGCTTGGGTTGTAAGGAAACTCACAGCTCACAGGACACAGGTAGAAGCCACCTAAGTCTAGAAGCAAACTACAACTTTCTTTAATAAAAATTACTATTCTTGATTTCTGTCATTAGAAAGTCACAGAGAGCTACAGAAAAAAATTTCCTCCTTTTGCACAACAAAAAAAGAATAAAAAATCAAAATAATGCTTTTATAAGGAAAAAAAATAATGAAAACACCAGATACATAAAAATCAGAAAGGTCATGATGAATACAAAAATTTGTTTAGATAGATATATAGATATAGATAAAATTTGTTTATAGAGATAAGTAAACATGGGTAGGAGTAATAGATCTTTCTGGAGTGATTTTTTTGTTCCCCAGGCACATCATACAGGAAGTAATATTGGCTGCTTGCTTGGCCATATATCCGGGTGTGGAGAGGCAATAAAGATCCCAATCACACACAGTGAAGCCACCCTCCTAACAACCCATTTCCTCAGGACTGGCCTGGGCTTTCCCACCCTCCCAGGACACCAGCCCAGCCCTGCCCTGGCATCTGAACTCCTAATGAACAAAACAGGCCCTGCATCAATGCCAGGTCCAGCACCAGTAACCCTCAGGGCCAGACTGGTTTTACTGGGAGGATTAGACCGGGCCAGTGTCTGGCAGCAAAGTGACTCAGCCTGAGGCTCAGAGGATGCAGGAAGGGAAATTCCAACAAGATACCATAAAAAAACACCAGAAGAAGGATGCTCTGCCCTTGGGGATATCCCAGCTTCAAGCAGACAGACCTCGAGCAAACCAACAAAACTTCAAAGCTGATCCAGGGCAGAGGTTGACCAAACCCTTGCACCTCCACTTAACCTGAGTTTCTGTTCCATTTCACGTGGAAAAGGGAAAGGTGGGGGTGGGGGAAAACAGTTTACTCTCAGAATACTCAGCTGCTTTAAAGCAGAGTGATGCAAAAGGTCAGATTATTAGATGGGGAAAGGGAAGAAATGTCACGTTCTACTTTCATTACCACCCACTGCAGCTCAGCTGTTGACTGATGTTCACAAATAATGCAAAGAGTTGGATAAAAGCTTCATCTTGAGCTTCTGCTGACAGTGCTGCCCATACTACTTACTTATCTGTTAATTAGAGATGATGGCAAGGGCACAATAATACAGCTCAGTTGTAATCTTAGATCGTTCACCATCTCCCTCAGCAGTGTGTATCAGCACTGCCTGTGTCAGTGCAGCAAATGTCTAAAAATGCCAGAAAAAATTATTGTCAGGATAAAGTGCTGAGTTCATATGGCTGCAGCTGATTTTAGAATGCTGTAGTGCATGATCTTCACCAACATCTGGATTAAGGAAGAGGCTGATAAAGCCCTGAGCAGCAGGGTCAGACACCACAGGCAAGGCACCTGCCTGGCTTGGGGCACCACCAGCTCCCAGCTAACACAGGAATGCTGCCTTTTATCCCCATTATTGGCCTCTCTTTTGACTTCTGAATTTCTGCCATTGGTGAGAAGCAGGGTAGGGTGTCACCCATAAGCCACAGGCTTAAGCTGCTCTAAACCCATAAGCTGCTCTAAACAGCCCCACACTCAGCACTTGCAAGAGCTGCCAAAATTAAACTTAGAAATATCCCCAGAGCACAATCACCCTGGTTCAGCCAGCTCAGAAAAGTGATTTCTTTGAACACTGACTAAGCCAGAACTACCAGAAGGTCAAGGCAATGATCCTGCAGCACCAACAGCAGAAAGATTTATTCTTATTCCACACGGATTTCTAGACAACTTCCACACATAAAAAGTGTCATTACATGTTACTTTCTGTATTATTGACATTCCAGCCAAGCATGGCATGGCCTGATGTGGCTGGAAGCAACATAATTGTCTTGTTTGCTTTTGTCCCCGTTCCCATTACTTTCACCACAACATTTACACTTAAGAGGCATCAGGGGGATGAGAAATATATAGCTGTAATTCAAGCATAAAAACCTACAAAAACATTCATAAGACAGTACCACTGCCTGATGTACCCATAAGGACACAGACCATATTCTTGACAACAGAACTACATGAAAAAGACAGCAATTATTTTCTTAAAAAAAAAAAAAAAAGGCA
The DNA here is from genome assembly GCF_963513975.1 of Fringilla coelebs. Taxonomy (NCBI): domain Eukaryota; kingdom Metazoa; phylum Chordata; class Aves; order Passeriformes; family Fringillidae; genus Fringilla; species Fringilla coelebs. Next base: position 3,086,789 of record NC_140045.1, on the reverse strand, counting down.
AAACTGCCTGCAATTAAAAAAGTACACGTGACAGCATCCTGCTGCTTCCAGATTTTCATACTTATGTATGAAAGAAAGGTCTTAATTGTGCTAGAAAAAATATATCAGGAGAAATTAATACATCAGAATATTGTCAGTGCTACCATGATTGATTGTGACTCTGCAAGCAAGGAACCTGAGCAAAATACACCTTTTAGGGCATATTTAAGTGACTGCAGCAAGACCAGATTGAATACTTTGAAGCAGGAGGATCAGGAAGCAGTGTATTTGTTTTTGTAGGGGAGGTTAACTCAGTTTAAGTTTTAAAACTCACTTGAGAAACTGCACAAAGACTTGGCTGCCAAGCCCTGTGTCACCCTGAATTTATTGGCTGCAGAAGTTTAAACCTTGGGTACTTCCACTGTTTGCAGTCACTGCAACACCTCCCTGAGGCTCAATGAGGACAGCATGGAATTGATTCCACGTGTTCCCAAGCCCTCAGCCAACAGGGAATGCCAGGTAAGAATGGGACTTGCTGTCACCTTGCTGTTAGGGACACCCCAAATCCATCTGCTGGATCCTGTAGTGTTCAGTTTCTGGAGTTCAGTACCAGGAATTCAGCAGTGCAGGAAGAGGTGTCAGAGTGAACCTAACAGCAACCAGATGTTCTGGAAGTCAATGAGAAGGGGATTTAGAGAGAGGGGATGGTGTCCCCTGAAAGGTTTCTCTCAAAGGAAAAAAAAAAGAGATCTAAGGCAAAACTTGGGGTCAGTTACATGATCCAATGCACCTTAATGGGAACTTGCCTTCCTGAAATGTCCTGCTGTCATTAGGACATTAGGTCCCCTTCTGAGGACTTCTGCTAGGCCAAGAAAGGGTTTTGGATTGTGCAAGTTAAGATCTGGTCCAAGCAATGAGAAACAGTCACTCCAGAGAAAATGCTTTCATTTTATCTCAATAGCTTGAAAAGCCAATGCTAAACTTTTTAAATTAAACAAGTATGGCAGTAATTAAAAACAAAACACTGAGACTAAAGATTTGGTCAATGTTTCCCAGAAAAGCCAGATGGGACAAGAGGAATCTCCACTGAGGTTGAACACAACACTTATTTTAAAGAGGCAGCACGATCTTAAAAACACAGAGGTCTTCAGTTAGGCAAGGAATAAATCTTTGCAGAACAAAGTTTAAAAACTTCCAAGAATTCTTTCAGATCACTTGACACTTTGCTGACCAGTTAAGGATTAGTACTTATTTCAAGCTCCAAACACAACTACAATTATGTAACTACACAAGTAGCTTGCACAAAGAAACAAATCCACTCTGACCTCCCCATCTCATGTCACAGTAATTTTCTTATTTTCACCTCAGTCTACTCATTTTTTTTTTCTCAGTTCATTTTTAAAACAGCCACAGAAATAATGAAAAAAAGAGGAAGATCAATCAACACGTTTGTATTTTATTCCACTTTTGGGTTTGAAACAAACAGTTCAGAGAGGTATCAGTCCTTATTTTCTGTTTAACAAATAATGATTTCTCTCTGCATCACTAATGGGGCCTGAAATTAAAATGGATTTTTAGTTGAGCTCCTGTTCATACACTTGTGTCATCATCAATACCAGGCTCGCTCTAGGAACAAGATTTATCTCAACTATCCATTACAGGGAGGCAAGCTGCTTATAAAAAGCACCAGGCATATTCCCAGGAGCCCCACAAACAGAGCCAAACATCAGGGTTACATAAAGCTTGAGATTCTCTAGGACTCCACTCATTAGGCTTATAAACCTAAAAATAGGGCAACCTTGCAATCAGTCTGCCTCAGCCAGTGAAAGCAAAGGCTCAGGGCTGCAATTGGGGTTAAATCCACGTTCAGGCTGAGTTTCTGTCAAGTACCTGAAGTGCAGGGCAGCGCTCAAGGAAAGCACCAAACCCCCTCCCACACAGGAGAGCTTGAGCACCTTTCCAAGTGATGCTGGAGCTCTGCTGCAATTTGCTGCCAAAGCCTCCATTAGTGCAGACACTGGAGTGCAGGTAAGTAAAATTCAATACCTTGCCTGAAGCCAACAAGGTGTGCAATTTATAACCTGAGCCAAGGAAAGCAGTTTGTATCCAGGTAGTTCACTTTTCTTTTCTGAGACCTTCCTTTCAGTGCTGCAGAAGATACAGGGCAATTTTTTTTCCAAACATCATCTGAATATTTTAAAAACAGCAAAATATCTAAAGATGGGAGTGTCTGCACCTCCCTAAAGGCAGAGCTTTTAAAAAATATATTTATACCTTGAAGCAAGGAAATAAGACTGGGAGGGAAGCTCCAGCAAACTGTTTAAATCCTATCTGTGTTTTTTGCACAAATAAGAGGATCTTCAAACAAGCACTCTTCTCCCTCCCCCCCACATCTATAATTTAGCAACAAGAGCACTCCTCTCTTTATACCTAGGGGGATATGCTCATTTTAGGTCTATTTGGCATATGAAAATGAAAGGACTGGAAAAAAATCAGTGAGAAAACATCAAAGCTGAATTAAGGAGCATGCTGTATTCTAATGAATATGAAATTACTTCAAATAGGGACTTTCAACACCTTCTGTACGTGTTTTTAACAAGCTTATGACACATTTATGCCCCAAATTGTCCTACAAATTAAGGGAAGTACTTATCTTGCTTAGAAAACCTGAAGGCAATCAGGAAAGAGACAAATATATGCAGCTTTTACCTGCCTACAAGACTGTTAAATTCTCTTAATAACTAGTGCAATCCTCCCAGAAAAAGTCTACACAGCAAGACAACAACAGAAGAAAATGCAAAATTACCAAAAAAGAAAGGTTTATCAGAAAGCAGAACACACATAAAAGAAGTAAACAGCCTAAAATAATGCAGATTGTCCAGTATTGTTCCCAATGGCCTGATTTTAAGAATTTAATCCAGGACACATCTCCTTTGTCACAAAGAGGTTGATTAGGTTAATGCAAGGATGGCCACACAGCTGTGAAGGGTACATCCTCTGAAAGCAGAACAGAAAATGAAACTGATTTCACAGAGGCCAACTATTTTACTAATAATATCTAACATTCTCCATCAAACTAAGCAGTTTATCATGGGATTACAAGGAGATTACTGAAATGCATCATATAAAAAAAGGAATAAAAAAAAAACAACAACAAACCCTCCAAAACAGATTTTGACACAGTGACAGCCTTTGAGGAGGTAAAATATACAAAATCTGGTAAAAACCTTCGAGCTCATGCTTGTCTTCATATCATCATATTTTTATATTTTCACAAATACAGCAGCTTCCATACATTATAATAACAGGATTTTAATTTCAATTAATTTTTTTCTATCTCATATCATCAGCATTTACAAGATCAGTATTAACTTATTAGCTGAATAGAGCAAAATCCTACTTAATTAGGACTAGAGGACTGAAAGGAACCTCCAAGGGTAATTGAATCCAGCCCCTTGCTCCTGCTGGCAACCATGGCCATTTTTTTTGGAAGGTCATATTGAAATCACTTGGTTTCTTGGTCTGCTAATCTCTTCACAAAGCTATTCCTGGACAAATGCTCCCCAGCAGCCAGAAGATCAGCAATTTCCATCCTAAACTTATTAACAACAAGTTTATGCTTATTTGTCCTCAAATTAACACACCATCACTGGCACCAGATCCAAGCACTTCTGAGATAAAAATGTCACTGGCAGCCATGTGAGGGGAAAAGGAAAAGGTGCAGGGCAGAAAATAAAACTCATCAGTGCTGAAATATCAGGCTGGATTTTTTAACTGTACAGCAGCTGCCTTCAGTATTGAGTGAAAATGAACCTGCAGGATCTGTCAGCCAGCCCCACCACTCAGAGCCCTGGCATAACAAAGCAGAAAACTGCAGGATGGAAATGAGGGTGCTGCCATCTGAAAGGTGATTTATCATTCTCACATTGCTGCTGAGGAGAGAGCAAAACTTTCAGAATTCATGTTTAAAACAATTAGAGATTACTAAGCTCCCCATTAACTTTTTTCTTTTCAGGATGGCAGAATGTGGTGAAAAAATCCAGAGCACATCATCTAAGAGACTTGGGGCTTTGCAGCACTGTCAAGGAGTCCCAGCTGAGATAACCACAGTTACAGAACCTTTATCCTGAGAGCACTACAGGGCCTGCCTGGCTGAAACCTCTCCTTTTATAATGTTTTAGTTCATCCATATCTGACAACTGAAACAACTCTGATCATGCAGATTCCTACAGAAATTACCAAATAATGCAAAATACACACAAGTGAAGTGCCAGAGAGCACCAACACCTTCCCCTCATTTAAATTCCTGCTTTTTGAAATACCAAAAATGCTGTCACATACTTCAGCTTCTTCCCTTTAAAACTTCCTGTATTAAACACTGGTATTGATTTCAACTCATATTTAACAGTGAAAACTACAAAGACAGTAATTAAGTTTTCCAATTTAACACTGTCTCAAGTCTTCTTACATCATATTTTTGAAGATATTAATAGAAGCCCTAAATATAAGCATCATACAGAGCAGCCAGGAGAGATACCTAATACTCAACAAAATGCAGTCAAGGGGATGAGCACTGTGCCTATTTTTAGAAAACTTCTTTTTTTTTATAGCAGTTGAAAGACTAATTAATTTTGTGGGGAAATGAAAAGGTTGAAAATAAAATACATCAAATATGTGACAACTGGTTGGTTTGTGGGGCTACACCTCATCCTCCTTGGCCTGGGCCATTCAAGGAGGAGAGTTTGGTTCTGGCATCACTCATCCCAAACTTTTGCTATATTTAAATTGAGGAACGGAAATTAGTTACAATTAAAAATAAATTTACACAGAAATGTATTTATAACATATTATAAACAATGTCTTAGCATTCCACTGTCAAAAAACAGTGGCTCCTCACCAAAACCACATACAAGGGAAGGTTCACTCATAAACATTCTGAGTCTTTATTGTTATTTAAAGTTAAAATAAAGAATCAAGAAATAAATTGATATATTTCAGAATATTAGAACTGACAATATTTGGGGGAAGATATAAAAGTTCCTTCTAATGTGACTGGAGTTTGATTACATCAAGATTTTGAATAAATCATAGAACCACAGAATGGTTTGGGGTTTAAGGGATTATAAAGATCATCTACTTCTATCCCCTCACCATATTTCAGTCTTAAATGTTATAATTACATCATAATTTGAATAAAAATAAGCTCTGAAAAATAAAAATAAGAGATGACAGCAATTAATTTAAGCAATTAGACTTTAAAGACAAGGGGTAAAGGCAATTTATTCCCTAAATTTGAGCACTGAATAAAAACTTCAGCTGTGGAATATTCAACCTAAATATGGTTTATTGTTGTGTACAAATGAGAATGCCACATTTATGAAATAATCTGAGGATCAAGTGAGTTTCAATAATATTTACTTTTTAATATCTAGCTGCCTTTCATCTGAGCCTATGTAAATGACTAAGGTACAGAGAAATAACTCACAGCAGGAGCAAAACTTTAGAACACTGCCACAGACAGAGTGATAATACAGAAATAAAACCCAATTTCCTCCATTCACACCAATGTGAAAGCACTGCTTTTCTTTCAGCTTCTTCAAATGATTCTTTTGAGATGGTTTCTTGGTAGGTAAAATGTTCTTCCTCCCCCAAACTTTCTAATATGGCCAGACAGAGCAAGGTTCAGCTTTTGTTACTATCACTTTTAAACTCAGGATAAGAAACCTGCACAATATTTGAGTAACTTATTTACAGGATAACTGACGAAAAGGAGAGGAAGGAAAACATTCACACGAGGAAAAAAAGGCAGGCAGGAGTATTCAAACAATACTCAGAGTGTTTAGTTCAGTCAAATATTTAATGATTTCCAACGAGCAACACCCCTATTAAGAGGAAGGAAACAAGGTGTTTGAAATCATAGTTGAAATTCCTACTGCAATTTCACCAGGGGAATGAAACCCTGTGAATGACCCACTGGAATCTGTGAGCAGGAGGAAGCAGAGGATGGCACAGACAGGCAGTGCTGGGGCACAGAACCCCAGGACAGCTCCTCTGGTGCCAGGATGGGGCTGGCAGCACCAGCAGCCCTGAGTTAATTATTTCTAAAGAGCAATAATTAACCTCTGGGGCAGCTGCAGTGCTGTGCTCCACATCTTCCTGTGCAAGGCATCCCAAGCCTTACCACTCAAACCATGGGAGATGAGGAATCCTCCTGACAACCTAAAATCAGCACAGCCCCAAAGCCAGCTCCCAAACGTGTCAAGCACAGATGAGAAACCAAATAGGCTGGAAGTAGAACACTCATTTTCCCTCATTTTCCAGATTTTTATCCTGTTTTCAAGGAACAAAAGCAAAGTACCTGAGGGCTGGGGGCAACAGTGGTCAAACCACCACAAAGAGTGCTGGAAAGTGAAATGTTCTGTCCCTTGTCAGAGCAAGTCCCAAATAACACATTCAACCATATTCCAATATGAACACAGAGAGTGTAAGAGTTTTCCTTACACCTCACAGAAGTTATCCTTCCTTATAATGTATCTGTAAATAATAATGCCAGGGTGTACAAGGAAGGGGTTATTTTTAGCTGAGACCAGCTGACTGCTATGGTTCAAAGTGTGATTTGAGTGTAATAAAAGAAAATTAATCTGGCAGTAAATTAAGGAAAAATATGGAGGTTGCATGCAGCTCCATTATAAAGTGGTTTCTAAGTGTAAAATTAAATGAATGCGCTTTATACTGAAAGAATTGAATAATTGTTTCAGAATAAATTTCTGAAATATTTTTTGTTTATGTGAAAGTGACTGAGAGTGGAAAGGCAAAACACTAGAAGCCAAAGATCCTGTTACTAGTTTCATTTTTGATGGAAATTCTAGCATACAAGGCTTTATTGAAATTAAATAATGCAAGCCACACTTCGCTTCTTGCTAATAAAAAAATGAATAACTGAAAAAAAAAAAACCAACAAAACAACCTTCCAAGAGATGCAGCAAGGACTAGAGGAAATGCTTCATGTCAGGTAAAATCCCAAAAGTGAAAAAACAATGGTGAAATGCAGCACTGAAGTTTTTTAAACAGATGCAAAGCGGCATCATGTGGAAGGCTCAGTTTACTGGAATCCATTCCTTCTCCAAGTGTTCCAACAACACAGAGGCCACAGAGGTGCAAACCCAGCTGCTGGCACGCTCCAGAGCCACTCCTGCCACCTGCAAGGATGCCCAGGCAGGTCCCAGCTCTCTGCTCCTGGCACTCTCCCTTCTCCAAGGCTCCTCCTGGTGCCTGTTCCCTGCTCCTCTCCCCTCCTGTGCTCACAGGAATCCCTTTGGTGATGGTGCAAGCTCAGGGCAGGTCCCCTCTTGCCTGGCACAAATTCCTTTGCAGGCTGGCAGGGAGGAGAAGGAGCCACGAGTTTCAGTGAACTCCCTGCCCTGCTTGGAAGCAGCCTGGCACCAGGCTCATCTCCAGGGGAAAATATGAGCTCTCCCTCCAGCCTGAGAGCTGCTAAACCAGAAAAAAATCTGCCTCCAATCGAGGCCAAAGGGTGTTCCTGGATGAAAGAAATGACGTCAGGAAGCCAAAATGCTTCTCGAACTCAGGGATTAGAGCTCTGCTGGATGCTGTATTTTTAATAAATCTCCGTTTCATTCCATCAGCTTCAAATAAGGAAACATCCCAAGGATGGTGATAGCATGCTGGATTTGTTGCTATCTGCAGAAATTAGTTCCTATAAATAGTTTTCCCAGGCTTTTTAAGACACAGCTGTACCAAGTTTCCCCTAGAATCAAACTCACCAAGACATTGATTCCCTGCATCATTTGTCACTTGCACAAAGGTTGTGACAAGATCCCAACACCATCCCGGGCTTGTTCTGGAAATGCCTCATCACACATTTTAATCTTATTATCTGTAAAGATGGAACACCATCTGCAACAAGCTTTTAAAGAATTTCTTCTCCAGAAGCAGAATTCAGCGATGATAACGAGATTCTGTGAGCATGACTGGATAAAATTCTAGCGTGTTAACCATGACCCAAAAAACAGTGCCACGGTTTAGGAGGAGGATTCAGAATTGCAGGAATATAGTACAAATCTCACTCCAACCTCAACATGTGCTCACTACTTCAGCCCTTCCACACAACCTGTCAACTGCAAAGAGGGATTTGACAAAGCCAGGGTAGATACCATCAGTACACATAATAATATCCAAAAAATCTCAGGCTCGTATGGATTTCTCAAGTTAAATCCTGCAACGAACTAAAAGAGTGGAAGCAGCTCACTGACTTCCCAACCTAAATACATAAAATATTTTAACTCTGCAATCAGGATTTAAATTCACACCTGCCAAGTGAGAGATGAAATGACAACACTGGAGCAGAGACAAGCTTGGGTCTGGCACGGGCAGGGTTATTGCAGCTTACAGAAACTCATCGCTGGATTGGTGCCAGCCACATGGATGATGCTGGGAACAGATTACTTGGGAGCAAGCAGCCAGTGAGAAAGGTATCCAGGACACATTTATTCTCATTTAAACAAGCCTTGAGTCATAGAGTGTGCTCAAGAAGGCAAAAGAGGTTTAGATTAAGAATACACTCCCCATCAGAAAACCAAATGGAAGAGTAAGAAAAAGAATTAATTCTTCAGATGTAGTAAGTAATAAAAATAATTCTTCAGTGAAAGACAAAATTCCTTCTAGGTAGTGATCTCCTCTACAATGTCCTGCTTGAAAAACTACAAATTCCCACCAGCCAAAACTCACCTCTTATTTTGCAGAATCAAGAGCAAGGGCAATCGGGGGAGAAACTCTGCTCGAGCAACACTGTACAGGCAGCTCACTGCATCAGGGGTCAGAATTGCAGGGCTCTGTTCTTATTCTGACTCATCCCTTTAATATTCACACTCCTCAGGACCAGGAGCTCGTGAAGCATAAGTGCATCTTTGCACAAGACTTTGCAGCACAGCAATGAAAAACAAAACAAGTCCTGTCTCACGTTTATCTCACGTTCATCTCCTTGATCCTGTGCAAGCCAAGCACTGCTCAATATCCCCATTTTACAGGTGGAGGCATTATTACTGTAACACACAAATAAAACTCAAAGCAATTCCATTTTTAGTGTTTTGGGAGAGCCTTAAATCAATGACAGAAATGCAGAGTGTTGTCTAGAAACAACATTTAGGAATGCCAGACACATTTTTGCTTTGAATACCAAAAGCCTGTTATGATCTGCAGGTCCAAGTGTGAAGAAACAGCCCAAGGGTGTGCAGACACAGGTTAATTAGCAAAACTAGAACATCTGGATTGCTGATAAATTTCTGTCTTGTAAACACATCAGCGATCTATAAATAAAAAGTTGTGCTATCAGAGATCTGGGTATCTACTCAAGAGACAGCATGCAATTTTTTTTAACCCTAAAACCACCCAACATCTTCACAACTGGCTCTTTTCATAAAACTAATCTGGAAAACACTGAATTTTGAATAACACCTCGGTTTAGTGCATTATTTTAGAGAAAGCCTGAAGTCTCCCATCAACAGAGAAACCATTCTGGACACATCTGTTTTGAAGCTGAGCAAGCTTTGACATTTTACATTGTTCAACTGAATTTCTGTAGAAACTGATCTCACAACTTAACAAAAAAGATCTACAGAGAGAAGTTTTCACATCCCAACTCAACTTGAAAGCAATTCACATTTAAAACCATTTAAAAACTGACTAATTTTAGAACCATTGTGCAGGTACTACACACATTAAATAATAACCAGTGTTCTACCTCTCCTAAAACCAAAGTCCAAAATGTGCAAGAGCAGAAAAATTTAATTTTTTTATTTTATTTTCAGTCTGAAATCTTTGAAGGTTTCATAGCTAAGAGTGCTGGAAAAAGTGATGATTTATCCTGTGTTAACAACTAGACCAGGACTCATTACTTTGCTTCATGTGCCACACCAAGGTTTTGACAAGCCTGTAAATAATTAAGATAATAAATAAATAATTGGCCATGATGTGATGTGAAGAACAGGTAAGGGAGGCTGTGGTGCCTTTGCAGAGAGTGTGAGGCGGGAGGAGGAACCAGGCTGGCAGCTCTGTGTCAGGGACATGCCAGAATTAGGACAGGCTGCTGGAAAACTCAGCAGGACATCAGCTCCTGAGAGCAGCCTTCAAAAGCATCCTCATGGCAACATGAGTTCTGCCATTAAAGCAAATTAATAAAATATCAAAGCTGGGGGCTAGGCAAATGTTATAGAGTGGATTTGTAGCTTCATGCTTTCCTTTGGAATGCAGAAATTAAGATGGTGCTCCTGGAAAAACAAGGAGGCAAGACACACAGACAAGTTGAGGCTAAATCAGGAATTATAAGCAACAAAACCTGCAAGTTTTGGATGTTGTGAAGTCACACAAACCCAGGCTGCTGCCCACCAGCCTGCAGAGGGGCAGATCTCAGCTGAGAGAAACCCCAGAGCTCACTCACCCGACATCCAGGGAGCCCGAGCAGCTGGAGAGAAGCCAATGGACCCAAATCCAGGGTGGTTTCTGAAAAGAGCTCATTCACATGGCCCACACCCCCTGGTGCAGCACAGCTGTCTCCAGAGCCACTCCCCAGCCCAGACATGTTTTTTCCAGTCCTATTTCACAAAAGATTGAAACTTATTTCCAACAGAAGCGTTTTGTACTCCGGTAATTCAGTGATATTTCCTGATGGCTCCAAAGATTGCATCTGTTACCCTGCATCTCACCATCAGGGCAGAATGAATGCCTAACTGCACAGAGACACCACAGAAAAAGAAATTACTCTGGTTTTAAGCCTCAACCTGGGGATAAATAATTTGCCCATGCAACAAGAGCTTGAATTAAGGCTTTTTCAAAATATGACCTAATAGGGGAAGGGAAGGAAAAAAAAAAAAGGAAACCACCACCTGAAAAGCAACTCAAACATTTTCTTATCAATTTTACAGCTAACACAACAGAAAATACCTCTTGGTTTTCTCAAGCAAGATCATCCTTGTTCCCATCAGCGCTTTGATTTTGGAGACCCTCTAAATTCAATTAACTGCATACAACAAAACAAGGATTCATTCACTCACTGGGAACTACAGACAGAACTTGGCTCAAGGAGGGAATTTCTCCTACCACAACACACAGCAGAGCCATCACCTGAGCTTTCTGTGCACACGACAGCACAGCAGGAACAGTCCCACACCAAGTGAGAAGGGTGTACCTAAGGAGAATAAGTTTTAAGTATTTGATTTTCTGCTCCATCAATAACTATATCCTAGAACAAGAGGGGAGGGGATGAAAATAAATCATCTCCTTCTCATTAAGCCTGGCAAAGCTCTGTTTGCTGAGGAATGGTGCTGTGGGTTTTCCTTACAGGGTTCAGCAATGTGTGCCACGGTAAAATATACAAATTATTTCACAGGGTGTATTTATGTTTGACACAAGCACAGGGCATGAAGCCATTCTCTGAGCTTCCTAGGAAGCAAGGATTGCATCTCCTCACTTGTGCCTCTTAATTATTGTTACAAGAGATATCTGCAATGAGAAATTCTTTTTGTATGATCCATTTAATTGGCCACTTTCTCCTCACAAGCATCCAGTGAATGCTTCGGGTGGTGTTCATAGCTCTGTCCTTACACGCAGCCATAACAAGAATAATTTAAATTATATCAACTATTTATGTGGCAGAATACATTAGTGTAAAACTTCAGGAGACCTTATCGTGCTATCAAATTGAAATTTCAATACTGAGCTCCAGCAAATAATTTCCACTTCAAAAAGTACATCTGGAAAGTGAGAGGATAATATGTGCACGTATCAGCACATCTTGTGTCTCTCTAGGTTACTAAACCTCCTCTATCAAGGGCAGCTTGCTTTACTAAATATTAATGCAGAACTCTGCATAATATAAGGCTTCAGTTATTCAGAGGATCTCTGAACTGCAAATAAAAATAAGCATTAAAGCCCACACTATTAACTACAGATTAAGGTCAGATCCCAACAGTTGTTCCATATAGAAGAATGTAATAGATAAACATCCACTGACCGTGATACTGATCCCTTCTACAAAGCAGATTGCAAGATCCAGGCTTTACATTTTTAAGAACATTTATTAGCTCAGCATGAAGGCAATTCTTCACTCCCAGAAAGAGTGCAGAACTGGGACAAACTGTGTTTTGGAAGTTCTGGAAAGGCATCACTTAGGCACCTGCTGGCCAGCCCAGTTTGCATTGCTGCTCTACAAATCTGACACTTCTAAGATTAACCCCACTCATTTTTATCACTGATTTCCTTTTCATTTGGTCATGTTAAATGTCAAATGATCCAATGTCTGACACTGCCCTTTTAGTTATTACAACCAAAGCTTAAAGATGACACACACATCCCCTCACCCCTTCAAAGTGAGACTCAATGAAACACAGGAAACAGTAAGAATTCAAAGGTCAATATTTGCATAAGTGGAATAAAAGCCAAGAAAGCAAGAATTATGAAAAATTTAATTCTACAGTAAGTTCTACAATTATCACCCTGTCTAATGTATTGATTTAAATTACAAAATAAGCTTCATAGATAGTGCTGAGGACTTCATTAAAAATTACTGAACTTATTTATCAATGCTTCTTTCAGAAAGCTCATTATAAAAACCTGCACAACCCCAATTAGATCTCCCAAATGCATTAATGATATATGAGATCTTTTATTCCCTCCATCAATCTTAGGCTACACATTTACTTATATAATCAATACTCCAAAGTTAAGGAATGTCCATAAATTCACAGCCTTGCATCAATGAATTTGTTCACTCAATACCCCCTCACACAGAGTCCCTGTCCCTGTCAGTCACATTAACCAACCAACCACATTTTATTGCTCTGTAATCAGGATTCAAAAGCACTTGAGATGACAGGAGCAATAAAAACCCTTGAGACTTTATATGTCCATTATGGTGCCTGGGTTGTTTAAAAACAGGAGCTGCAGTTGCAGCCTGTGACTATAAATATGCACAGCACCAGCACAGAGCCAGGGAAGCTCAGGGTGCAGGCAGGAAACAAAGGAATCTGAGGTCAAAGACCCTCTGCAGAAAGCAGGGGAGGGATGCAGCGGTGACAAACGTCTGTCCTCCCTCTTTCCCAAAATAGAAATAGCTCTCTTAGCAAATATTTTACAGTGGTTTAGGACTTTTTCTAGTGCATTTATGAAAAAAGAAACCTGGACAAGGCATATTGAGCAAGATGTCAGGGTGAGGTATTTGTGCTCCATTATGTCTGTCCAAGGTACTTGAGCAGTCCCAGGCCTCCAGGGATTTGCTGCTTGCTGGACTTTCAGGAGAACCCCTGACACTGACAGACCTTGCCTTCAGCACATTTGTTGTCAAGTATCCAAACCCACAGAAACCATGCAAAACCTCTGCTGCCACAAAGCCACGGTGCAGCACTGAATAAAACACGAGCCTTAAATGTTTGTAACATCAGGCATTTATATTCTGAAATGAAAGTGACGCCTGGCCTTGTACCAGGTTTAATAATATACAAGAAAATTCTGTTTTTGCAAAGGGTTCAAAGAAGCTCAAGCTCAATTAGATCATCAGCACTTTATATAAACTTGACAACTAAGCTGTTCCTCATTACACAGCATCAAGAGATGCTGACAAGACTCGGGTTTTGCAGAAATCTTAAGAGATGAGCTTTGCTGCCTTTTAGGAAAACAAGGGCAGGCATCAGTTTTACAGCTCCATCAAGCACACCTGGGTACCTGAGGCAGAACAAAACACTTAAAAGAACTGCTCAGTAAAACAACAACTGGCAAGAGCACACAGGGAGCAGCAGAACGTAAAACCCTCTAATGCAACAGCCTGCTGTGCAGTTGGCATAACGACTGCAGATCCATTAGGAAACAATACAGCTTCCCAGGAAAATGTATCAAACATCTCCACCACTTGCACTTCAAAACCCTCTTCAGCACTACACAGCTTTTTAGTGCTCCTTTTCAGAGGCAAATCAAGGATTCTGCTGCACTGGGGTAGCAGCTACAGACACTGCAGGATCTGTACTGGTGGCACCAACACACGGGTCACAGTCAGACAAGCAAAGAGCTGAAGGCCCCTGCACAAGGAGGAGCTGGAGCTGCTGGAGAGAGCCCAGAGGAGGCACCAGGATGAGCAGAGGGAAGGAGCAGCTCTGCTGGGAGGAAAGGCTTGGGAGGATTGGGATTGATCAGCCTGGAGAGGAGAAGTTTGGGGTGACCTCATTGTGACTCTGAATGAGTCACAAGAAAGGTGGAGAGAGACTTTTTACAAGGGATGAAGGGACAGACACGTGGAATGGCTTCAAAGTGACAGAGGATAGGTTTGGATGGGATACTGGGAAGAAATTCCTCCTTGTGAGGGTGGGCAGGCCCTGGCATAGGGTCTGCCACAGCTGCTCTGGATCCCTGGCAATGCCCAAGGCCAGGCTGGACAGGGCTTGGAGCAGAGGAAAGTGGCCCTGCCCATGGCAGGGGGTGGCACTGGATGGGCTTTAAGGTCCCTTCCAGCCAAAACCATCCTGTGATTCTGTGAACACAAAAATAAACTACCATTAAAGAAATACCACTTTTTCTCACTGATATACTGAGCTAAGAATGATACTTCAGGAAGTTTTCATATCTAACAAAACACAAAATTCCCCAGGGCAATTACCACAGCTGTGTGTTTGTCCTGGCCATACACTGCATTAAAAACACCATAAAATACAGTTTAACCAAGCTGCACAACAAGATTTATTGAGCCTTTGCTGTGTTTTAAAGGTTCACAGCTTAGGATCTCTCAATAAGATCTAAAGGAATTCTGAGCAATATCTAGGCATCAAACTATTTGAAACAGACCATAAATGAAATAATATTTTTTCTCCTTTCTTTCTGTAACATTGCAGTATTTGTCTCAATGGCACATACACAGAGCAGAACTGAAAAACACCCACCAGAGGAATCTACCTATTGCTTTCTGCTGCATCCACAATACCTGTTTTAACAGGGAAGTTTCACTCTATAAAATTACATCCAGCAGATGAAATTTGCAAAAGCTGATGACAAAAAAAAGAAGATATAAAACTGACATACTTGGAATAAGCTCAGAATTAATTAATTTAAAGTTTGCAAGCAAGGCAGGAACAGTCCAAAATCCAATTCTACAGCACATCACAAATTCAATCAGCTAACCTGTCACATGGAAGAACACGAAAATAACTGTATATACACTTTAAAATAAACTCTGCTGCTTAGTCTGTTTCTATGTTTATCATTATTTTGTAATATTTTTTATGGGAACAAGTTCAGGGAATCATTAGGCTGAAATCTATTTTATGCAATTCTGGAACAGGAGAAAAGTGGAGCTGCCCAGAACCTGTCAGCACCTCACAGGGTGTCACCTTCAGACACATAAAAATCCTCTCAGGACCAAATCCTGGATGCAAGAAATGGAAAAGTATTTCAGGTAAGAGGCTCTGGGGAACAGGAGAGGTAACACCTCTCCCAGGGAATCAGGAGATGCCATGGAAATGCACATAGGGTGATAAAGGAGCAAAAATAACTATGAGGGGGATTTTTCCCAACAGCAATGCCTTAAGAAACAAAGAAAACTGAAAATCAACCCAATAAAACACTGATGTACACAATCACTTTGCATAAAATAAGGATAATTTCTGCACTCTCAGAACATAAAGATTCACATTTTTGTTTTCCTTTTTTTACTATTAAAGGCCAATTTCTTGAGAACAAGATTACTTTGACATAGATTCTGGCTAATCCTGCTGAGTAAAAACCAAAATAATAAACCCACACAGACTAGAAGCTGAAAGAAGATAAAGTATTATTCCAACTCCTCCTTGTACATGAATAATGGCTTGTTTACTAAGAAGCTGAAATACCACACTCAGCACACATTCCAGGGAAGTTAAAAATGCTGATAAATTTCAAAGGAAAAGGAAGAGTGTGCTTTGGGAAGGGAGTTACATTGGGAATAACCTTCAGCACTCTTCAAAATGAGCATTTCTATCTACAGGCCATGCCTTGGACATGTACCTGTCCCTGATTCAACAGTAAAATAAGGAAAATCAGTGTTTAAACCACTTTTGAGTCACTAATTCTTTTTAAACATATTCTATGTAGACACCTGCATGCACATCCTGGTGTCAGAACCCAACTTCTAACCATCAGAATCTTGTAGATTTTATATTTGAAAATATATTTGAAAATGGCAAAATAAATTGCCACCAATATTCAATTGTGCCATCAGTGTAAGGATCATTTAGAGGGATAAAAATGTTGAATTCTCAGCAACACAATCTTCATAAAATTTTGCTTCAGAATAAATTACAAGCTTCATTTAACTATATGGAAATGCTTGCAGTGTATGCAATACTGAGAGCTGTATACAACCCTTTTAATTGAAGTTAAAGACAAATAAGGAGCAATAGCTGCAACTCCAGTTAAAAATCAGTTTTTCAAATATAAGCTATTTTTTTAGCAAAAGGAAGACAACTTGACACTTGCTACACAAGGCAAATAAAGCCCTGAATATGCAATTTGTGTTGATCACTGTCCATCCACTGACACTTCTGACAGTGGCAAAACCTCTATTTGTAAATGATGAGCAAATCTTCTAAATCTTGAAAGGCCATTGTATAAAGACAAGCATTAATTAGACTTTTGCAGCTTCATTTTAAAAACTAAAAAAGTAGCAAACTAAGAGCAATAATGGCTAAATTTTTGGTGTTTCTGGATGAATTTGCAGTTTTAGTTCAAAAAGTGTTTCTGTATCAGACTAAACAATAAATAAAAAAGGACATTTTGTAAACCAGACAGGACAGAAAAACATAATAATTCCAGCAGACTTCTACATTTATAAGGACATATTTCCAACTTTTAATAAAGCTCACTTGATGAAAAAATTCTAATTAATTCAATAATGTGATTTCAAAATCTAAATTAAGCCAACTAGATTATAAACTGAAGACCTACATGCCTGCAGTACCTTAAAGTCTGTATTATGTAATTGCAAAAAGGAACAAAAAAACTTCATATAGATGCCATTCTAATTAAGAAACCAGAGTAAATGACACTGCAATGCAAAGAAAGTTACATATGCACATGTTTGGCTGCCTGACTTAGAAGGTAAGAGTTATAAATGACATTTATGGAAGGCATTATTCATAAATAGCTGCAATTGAAAAATTAACAGTTGATAACCAGCTCCAAGCACTCCCAGCCTCTGCAAGCCTTCAACAGGCACTGCTGGAAACAGTTAGAATTAAAATGTTCACAAGAATTTAAAAACACTTAAAGGGTAGTTCCTGTTATTGATTACACACAAGAGAGTCCTTCTCTCTTAGATTTTCATGCTTTCTACTGCAGATGGAAAAGCTGAGGAACTCAGCCTAAAGTATTTATTAAATAACTTATTTTTTTCCTCTCACCCTAAAGAGAAAAAACCCACAAAAGCAAACATAAAAGAAATAATTATCAATGCAGCCCAACAGGGAAATCTTTTTCTTTATCTTCTTGCAACTTTCTTTCCAATGTTTCATTAAATTCTGCTTACGGCATCCACAAAAATCTTGTCTAAAATGAACACCATATGTGGCTGTGTAACAGCAGCTGATGTGCAGGATTACCAAGGGAGAGGGAAAAATTAAGAATATGACAAACTTTATCTTTCCCAGGCCTCAAACTGGTTTATCTGTCAGCTGGGGATGAGCTATCACTCCCTCATGTTCAGTTACAAGCTGAAGAGCTTCATGGAATTACATCCAGGGCACTGGAACAGTCAGTCTCCTAACTGGAACTCACTGCTGGGATATCTGAGCAATGCCAGTAAACAAAACCAAACTTCACATGGTAGAACATGGGAAGTGTGAAGATGCTTTTGCTCTTGAAGTGGAATATAAGAAATAAAATGTCTGCTGCAAGATAAGGTTTAATCATGCTTGAGGTTTGATGAGCATGGTATCACCAAGGAAATTTTCTACGAAACAGGAGCACAACTCCATATTTATTTATTTTACTGCCATATTCAGTGTTGAGTGAATGACACAGTTAATTGTGTACTGAGCATTGAGAATCAGAATCATTTAGGCTGGAGAAGGCCTGCAAACAATGAGGGAATGATTTGGGTAGGAGGGACCTTAAAGCTCACCCAGTGCCACCCCCTGCCACGTTCAGGGACACTTCCACTGTCCCAGGCTGCTCCCAGCCCTGTCCAGCCTGGCCTTGGGCACTGCCAGGGATCCAGGGGCAGCCACAGCTGCTCTAGGCACCTATTCCAGGGTCTCCCCACCCTTTCAGGAAAGAATTCTTCCCAATTTCTAATCTAAACCTGCCTTCCTTTAGTCCTATCACTGCACACCCTGGTGATCACCAAGTCCAACCCTTTACACTGCCAATGCACCACTAAACCATGTCCCCAAGTGCCACATCCACATCTTCAAATCCCTCCAGGAATGGGAACTCATCCTGATCTACTCAATATATTGAACTTTTGTCAAAGCATGTGATTGTAGTAACAAAGAATCCCCAGCAACACAGAGGCACCTTCCCTGTCCTGACAGAGATGTCCTGCTGCCCCTTCTACCCAGCTCAGGGACAGCAAATCCCCCTCCCAGCACAGAAGGCAATGGCTGAAAGCAGAACCTGCACACCTGCATTGTCAGGTAGTGCTCCAACAGGAACACATCTGTGGAGGAAAATGCTGTGAACTAAGCTCCCAATTTCAGGGCTTTTATGTCTGCTGAGCTGCAGTGGGATCAGGAACCCAAACCCCCCAGCACCTGCTCTGCAGCAGCCAAAGGTAAAGCAAGCTCAGTGCTCCAGCACCACCAGCAACACAGACAAAGCTGGGATGACCGGGATGCACCTTTCCAAAGGGTTCTCTGAGCCAGCACTGATGGCTCTGCACTCATTAAGACTCAGGAGTTTCACCCATCACTGCTGTTCTCAGGAGGAACTCAGAACATGGGCAATTTTTCAAAAACCTCTCAGAGTTCACCTGCAGAAATAGGAACAGAATCTCAACTTTCACAAGCATCAGCAATGAATGGCACCACATTTCCTCATAAAATGGGTCAGATGCTGCAGAAGTAAGGACAGCCAAAGGAGGGGAGGAACAATAAATAGAAGCTGACAAGACAAATGCACAACAAGCATCTTATCTGTGTGTCCATGTCAAATTATCTGCAGATGAGTAAAATAACTGCCCTTTGAGAAGGGGTCCAGAAATACAAAGTCCACAGATCAGGCTGAGGGCAAAAGGCCAAAGGAGAGGACAAAGGAGACAGAGGAATCATGGAAACTGTGTGCAGATACAATTTATGCTCCCAGGTGCTGTTTATTATTTTGTTTGGATTGTTATTTTTGGGGAGTGTGTGTAACTGTTGGGGTTTTGCTCTGGGGGGGTTCCAGTTTTTGACAGATACCTCCAAGTTATGCACACAAAAATACATTAACGAGGCAGCTGCTGCAAGTGTATTTTTACTGAGTTCCCATTTCAGAAGATTTCATGCTGACTTTCAAGCTCCACAGTCACAGCTTTCCATGGAATTAATTTCTCAATCTCAGGCTTACAGCAACATTAGTTAATGTAAACTGTAGCACATGACTAATAAATATTATAAAGAGCACAAAAGAAAACACCCACATTGTTCAAGCCCTGGTCTGTAATACCCCATCTCACCACAAAAATGATAATGATACAAGAGAAGCAGCTCTGGCATAGAAAAGGGAACTTGCTTTCTGTCTTGTCCACCCTTTGGCAAAAACATTTCCAAGTAAAGAAGACAAATTATTTTTATGAGAAGCAACGCTGCAATGCAATAGGTTTTTCATTCTTAGGTTACAAAGGAAAATGAAGATTGTAAAAGAAAGAAGAAACTGCAGGGGAAACACAGCCATCAGGATGGAAAACCAAGAATTAAGCCTTGATACAGACACAGAAAAGAATAAATGGTTCTGCTCCTACTATAAATATATCAGCACTGAGGATTGATGAAAAACTCTGTGCATCAACCAGGTTGGAAGTAGTCAGAGTTTTCACTGGTTCAAATCTTCAGATCACAGAACATTAAAAATTAGTTTCTCAACCAAATCACTACACAGACCTTTAATGGAACATTTTTAATGAAAATACATGATTTAAAAACGAGGTGGCACCAAGGGGTTCTTTGGTATTTGTGCTGTAGAAGAGAGGTCAAGAATCATCAGATAAAAGATAAACAATGCAGAGGAAATGAAGTGCTGGTTTGATGTGCCAATGTTACAATATTTGAGTATTAAAAACTGATAAAATGTCCCCATTTTCCTTTTTGGTGAAGGAAGTGCTGTAGATGTCTGCCCAGCCCAGACCCAACACGGCACGAGCTGTTCCAAGCAGCTTAGGACAGCAGTGGAAGGTAAAATTCAACATTTGGAGAGAACTGATCTGAAAATAAATTGAGGGAAGACAGGAAAAAAAACTGTGGAAAGAGCAATAGTTGCCCAGATAGGGAAGCATAATGATCTGCTTTAATTGATTTCTCTAATTCTTATTTATGTAAATTAGGGAACAAATGTGAAACTCTTCCTTAGCTCATTACTATCCTAAAGCCAAATGTATTTCACAGCTGAACTACAGCAGAATATTGCAGTTCACTAAAGCCTGCAGCAATCATGTCAAAGAGGGAAAACTTGCTGTTAATAACTACAAATTTTGACCATTTAGGAGAGAATGAACAACACACCCTTGATCAGGAACATGAGCTGATCTCATTTATATTACTGTAACTAAAAATATTTCTGCCCTGAGGAAATGTGCTGAGCCTTCAGTGCTGAACTTAAAACAACCTCTAAACCTACATAAATACATGTTCTACAATGTTTGTTCTTCACATCTTAGTGAGTTCCTATTTGTTGATGTCTGTTCAGCAGAAAAATGCTTCTTACAAATGCAACAGAAAGAAACAAGTATAGGTTACACTCAGAGTGGAACAGTCTATCAAAAGAATGATGAAGCCAAAATTTAACTTAATTGCTTGCTTAATTTAAAGTTGGCTGTCTCAAAAGAGGAACTTTCATGCTGCAGCAGATTGAAAAAGGTTTAAATTATTCTGTTTTTCACATTGCTCTTGCAGTATTTCCAGGTGCACATCAGAGGAAAGCTTTCAGTGCTACAGACAGCTTGCTGGCCTGCTTGACAATGTAAGAAAACAAAACAAAGCCAAAACTTCCTGGAATAATCCTCCCGTCGTGTTTGCACTGCCACAGACATGATCAACAGCAAACAGCAAAAGCAAAACAGCAGAATGAGAACTCCTGCTTCACAAGAACAATATTTAAAATACTTCATGCTTCTATAAATCAACAACAAAGCACAAATACCAAAAGGCAAAATGCTTTCTAATAACAGGAATAAAAACTGCACAGAATCCCAGAATCACTGAGGTTGGCAAAGACCTCCCAGACCATTGAGTCCAACCTGTGACCAACCCCCACCTTGTCACCAGCCCAGAAACTGAGTCCACACCCAGTTAATCCTTGGACGCCTCCAGGGACGGAGACTCCAAACCTCCCTGGGCAGCCCCTCCCAGTGCTGGACCACCCTTCCTGTGGAAGAAATTCTTCCTGAATCCCATCCCTAGGAGAACATGAATCCAGCTGAAGTCTTTCAAGCTCATTTTCAAACCCACACATGGCCAAAAAGACAGACATTTTCCACTACTACTTCATGATCCCCAACTCCCTTCTCTAAAAACCGTATTTTCAATCATGCAACAGAATTCTGTCTCTTCTCCATGAACTAACACATGGCTGGGTGCAAACCTCAGCAGTCTTTCTGAGCTTCTGTTTGCTGGAATATTCAGCAGCCACATTAAAATGCACCCATTAAGAAAGACAAACTACTTAGGATATGGACTGTCCCTTGCTGAGCATTTGTGTGGTAATAATGCAATTGCACCTGACCCTCTGCCACATTCAGGGCGTTAAAACCACACCAAAATTTAATTTGCTGTCTTTTGCAAATTCATCAGGATCCCATAAATAAGGAGGTGGAAAAAAATTATATGTTTTAGGAAAATAAATTGAAATAATTCTCTTCAATTCTAAAGAGCTCATTTAAATGTCTTTATGTAATGCTGAAGCTGAACACTACAGCAGAAACAGACATCTAAGCAAGTCCAATGAAAAAAGGTATTAATCGCTCAAAATCAAATCATTTCACACTATAGCAGTGTAAATTCTAATAAAATATACATTAAAATATTAAATTAAAATATTTTGTTTGAGGGCATCTCAAAAATAAAACTAAAACTGTATTTTGTGTGACTTTTTTTTAGAGGAATTTAAAAAAATATATAAAAACATTCTACATTTGCTGCAATACTTAAAACTGCGTAACAATTAAGACCTTTTGTTTAATTAAAGAACTCTAATGCAAATATTGATAGAATTGCACTTTTTTTATAGTAGAAACATCATTTGAGCGTGGTGTGACTGTTGTGGGCGTTCCTCTTCCCCTTGGGATCAAAGGCCAGAGGAATTTCAAACAACTTTGGAAATGACAAAACCCCCAGCTCTGAATTCTGCCTGAGATCAAGTTGGAGTCTAGTGGGAGATTTTACAACACTCTTGAAAACTGAGTAGAAAAGACTTTTTTTAATGAAAACACTGAAGGACCAAGAAGAACTCCACCACTGAAGAACTCCAGTCATGCTAAGAGCTGTCACTGCAATATTCTTTCCTTCATGTCCTACTGAAAATTCCACTTTATTCTCCATTTGTCATTCTCCTCTGTAAAGACAGCCACTTCATTATAGAAATTAGGCTTTTTTTTCTGCAGCCTACCTTCTAGTTTCAGACTTTTGGTTTTAATTCCTCATGTTCTCAGTAATTTTGATCGCTAATTTGGCTTTCCAGCTTCAGCTGGTGACATTTTAGACAGAAGCTTCAGAAAGCTGAACTGAAAAAACACTGATTCAGTGGCTTAACTTTATCATGGAAGTTTTATTTTTCAAGAATATTATCCAAAGAGCATGAACTCCTTGATTTTGAACACAAGTGTAATGAATGACGGTTAAAAAACCCCATTGCTTAAAATTATTAGTGCACTAACAACAGCTTGCTACAAACCATGTAAAATCAGAATATTTCTCAGATTCTGCCCAAGAACACAGACAAAATCACTGGATACAGCAGTCTCCAAAGAGAAAGAGTAAGTTCTCACCCTGATACAGACAAAACTCAAGTTTGAGCATATTTAGATTCCTAAAAAGTGTCACTTCTGAGGCATTTAAAAACAAACAGAGCTGCTCTACTGCTTTTACTCTTGGTTGTGTGCACGAATGGCATCTGCAGGGGAAACAAGACTGAATCAGAACTTCAGCTGGCTCTGTACACATCAGTCCTCAGCAGAAGAACTGTTCCTGGCTCAGAGAATTACAATGTTAGAAGGAATGCCAGACAGAGGAAAGGAAAATGAAGAGAAAAGGAAATCCAAACCCCTGGAGATGAGCTGCCAGGCCAGGGTGGATCTGTGGCTAGGGCAGGGCATCCTGCCCAGCCTGAGCCCCCAGCTGGGAGACAGGAGAAAGTCAGCACTGTGCAAGCTGCAAAAGCTAAGCTGGATAACTGCACCATTAAATGCAGCCCCAATTATTTTCTGTATACCAACAGAAATCTCTAAATGAAGCTCTAAATAATTCCTCAGCTAGGAACCACTGAGCTGTCCTGAAAGAGACTGGGGAAATGCCATTCCATTAGCACCTAAGCACTGCACACTCATCTGCAGCACTGCTTTGGATGTGATGGGTGGCAAAAACCTGGAGGATATCTACAAAATTGAATATTAATGTTTTGGGGCACAGAGAAAAAATCATGGAAGTCTGCTCACCTCCATCAGGAAATGCTGTGTGTGTCTGCAAGGCTCAACTTGCAGAAAGAAAACTTATTTATTGCTAATCTTTAAAAGGCATCAGTCTTTGACATCCACTTTCTCAGAGGTTTAATTTCAAAAACCATCAGCTCCCATCAACTTTCAAAAAAATACCACAGAATCCATCATTTCCCTAACTGCTACGTAAAAGCAATGTTCAGGAGAGTCAAATGTGCTCTAAGGCAAGAGCAAATACCCATCAGAAATGCCATGAAAGAAAGAAGGAAAAGGCCAGCTAATGAGTACACAACATGCAGCTGCAGCAGAAGTGACAGGGAGAAGGTGGGGAAGGGAGAGGGACAACAAAAAGGCTCATCCTAATTAAGCAAACATATGACAAAGGAAAAAAACCTGCACTAGTTGGGTGTGGTTATTTCATGATTAAATGCTAAATAATGATAAGTATTTGGCAGAAATACAGGCTGTGTGAGAATACAGCATTTACAGTTATACTACAGCAGCTTTCAGTTTCTCAAGGTTAGCAGGTTTATTAAATCAGTGATTTTATACAGGTGGATTTTTCTTTTTTGTAATTCAGTATTACATAAGACAGAATTGTCTTGTCCTAATACAGAGATAAAGCCAAAGGTCCTTCTGAACATGCATTGTATGAAAATGAAAACCAGGGACTTTGGGTTATGAAAAGAAGCCATATGACTAAAAAGTGAATCCATTTTCCAAAACGCCCACACAGACAAGAGCTTCTGATGAGAAAAATGATCTCTGCAAAGCTAAATTGCACAGATTATTTCCATGAAAAGTTAGAATCTTGCAGATTATACGATATTTACTGTGCTGGGATTTAAAAAAAAAAAAAAACAAAAGCCACTGACTTTTTATATTATTACAGTATGAATAATTACTTGATTGTTCAATGTAAATTATATTAAAATCAATAATTACTTAATTGAATAATTGCCTTCTTTTAGAATTCACACAGGCAATGATGCTTGCTTGGTTTTTCGTTTTTCCAGGATTGCTTCTCTCTTCCTGCTGGCAAGTTTTAGGTACCTTTAGAATGAGGTGCCACCACCTGTGTGTGCCAGCAAAGCAGCTGTGGCTTACCTTGGCACTGGAATCCCTGCTTCCCAAATCCCCTGTGTAAAGAAGGAAAAAAAAAACTGCCTTAGTATGTTTGGTTTTAATTTCTACTCAGTGATCTCTAAAAACATAAAAATAGCTTCATATTAAATTACTTCAGGTTTTGCTACGACAGCAACAGATTTTCAAATACACAACATAGACCAGCCTACCCATTTCAAAGCAGAGAACAATAGCTGTCACCAGCTATGTAATTTCAGCTTCTGGCAACAATTTTTTTATTATTATTATTTTACAAGCTATTTTGGATCTACAATTATCATCATCTGTGATTGCTGCATAATATTTCAACTCGTTTAATGCCACATGTATATTTAACAGCCACGTAAAATATTCCAAGTTCCAGCAAAGGCACGTAAAACAAACCAGACTTGGGGTTTCATCCAGATTTTGGGATTACAAACTGCTGCTGTGAGGCTCAGCTAGAGTCCAGCCGTTTGCTGCATGGAAAGCAAGCAGGTGAAAAGTTTTGCTTGTTTCAACAGAAATGACAAGACAGGCCCCTGATTTTCATACTGATTATTCTCCAGCTTCCTTGCTCCATTTCCATAACAAAATACAAATGTGTGTGTAGCACTTCTGCAATGAATACAATGACAGTGGTAGCCAGAGTTCCAACACATTTTGTACCTCTGGCAAACTCCACTGCTGTGGATTTATTTGTTTATCTTTAAGCATCTAACATTCTCTTCCCACAAAAATAACTGTTTTGAGTATCCTGCCTCTAAACATTTCTCTGCCTTTTTCTTTGCAGCCTGTTTTTCATCTGGAGAGCTGGAGATGCTCACACAAACAGACAAAAGCCATGAGCTGGAGAAGCTGTGTACAATTAACAACATGGGGCTTAATTATCAACTTTATGGAAATGGTTTCTTAAAAAAAATGTATCAACAATTTCTCCACTTTTTTTTTTTTTAATTTATTTATGGAAGACACAAAACCTTCAGTGCAGTGTTCCTTCAGGATGAAGCTGAAATGACACAGCTTAGAGCATTTCTCTACATTTCTCTGCACAAGTTGCTACTTCTTGTTATTATAAGCAAACCAAAACTAGGAAAAACATGAGAAAAATCAAATTATTTGTTTACTTGACAGCACATGTGCCTATATTGTCATTCTGATGCTTTTACCACTCATCTTCACAAAACTCAAAAGCTGGAAGCGTGGAAATGCAATCACAGGAAAGCCGATGGTGGGACTAAGAACATGAAACAGACTTGAGATAAGTCTATTTCAAAGGATTAAAAATTATTTGCAAATATTCCTGTTTTATCTACTCCAGAAGCACGGCTGTTGCTCAGCGTCTGAGGTGAATCCCTGCAGAGCCGCAGCCTATTCCACTCCCAAAGCAATTACGATGTAATTTTTAAGTAAAAAGTATTTTAAAAAATATCAACACTCCAGAACCAAAGCGGAGAGGTGAAAGTTGCTGAAGAGAAAAAGGAGGCACTAAACTCTTTTGGTAAATATTACCTGATGAAACGTAATCTAAGGAAAAGAATCTATTTGTAGATTTCATTGAAAGGTTGTGTTTACTGTTCTTTATACCTTCAAACATTGTTAATTGACACAAGTCAACTTGGAAACATTCAGTGGTGCGTGATGGTTGTTTGAGAGCGGCCCATCTCCAAACCCGAAAACCAAACGAGTTTTCGAGGTGTCAGATGCTCTTCTAAAGAACGTGAGGAGCTTCCCCAGGCTCAGGAAGCACGACAAGACAAGAGCACAGTCGCTCTTGCCACCTGTCAGCCACAGGATACCCTTTCAATTCCTGTCATTACTGACAGAGCTCTGCTTTGTTTTACAGTTGTGCTGCTGGTGTGCGCAAACACCGCTCGCAACAACCCTGCAGCGGTTTTTCACACCTCCCAACTCATTCTGGTTTAGATTAACTTTGAAGCAGTTTTTGAAGGTCTCTCACTTTTACCGCACCCAACTTCACTTTTTTTTTATTTCCCCCCCCCCCTCCAAAAAAAATTTAAAAGAAATAAAAACTCAAAAATTTGACTTGTTTCTTGTGCAGTCTACCATGTCAGCTTTCCTCCCCTTACTCTGTGAATATATTTCAATCATTTCTGGCACAAGCACAGTCTTTGCTTCAGCATGCAGCAAGCAGAGGAAAAGTGACAGGAAGGAAAAGGTCCGTGTCCAGACACATAAACACACATAAAAAGAGCAAGAAGCGTGCCACGGACACACAGCCAGCTGCGTGCAGACCCTTTCACAACTTCGGCCAAAATAAATCACAGCTCTCGCTTTCGGCACCCGGAGCTGCAGGGCAAACTCGAGCAGCGGAGCAGGGCTGGAGCGAGGTGAAGGAGGGGAATCCCGAGCTGTTTGTGCTGCACGGTCCCTGCAGGTCCAGGACCCCCGAGGCTCCCGCCGAGCCCGGGCCGCCGCTCCTCGCTCGGGCCGCGGAAGGGGCGCGGAACGGCCCGGCCTGCGCGGAGCTGCCGCCCTGCCCCGGCCCCGCACGAACCCATGGGTGTACTTTTCCCTACCAGCTTAGTAATGAGGGTGTTGGTAGGGAGTTTTCCTGCCCTCCCGCGCAGGAACACTTCTCTCACAAAAACCACCCCTCCCTTTCCTCGGCGTGGACCGGAGCAGCGGTGTCACGGTGCCCGCCCGGCCGCGGGAGCAGGGCAGGCACTGACCAGGAGTTAAGGCTGGAGAACCCGTGTTCAACGCCCCGGTCTGACACGGGCACCCTCCGTCCCAGCGCGGCTGCGCCCGGCTGAGCCCCCCAGCCCAGCCGAGCAAAACCCGGGGACAAGGGGTGAGAAAAACAGCTCTGGACCGTGTGGGAAGCGATGGTCCCAGCGCAGGGCTCCAGACCCTGCTGGTCTCTGGGACCCCCCGAGCGCCGGCAAGTTTGGGGGCTCCCGCCGCCCCGAAAGCGGGGTGCGCCCAGACCCGGGCCCTCGAACTGCGGCGGCCGCACACAACCCGCCGGGAGGGGGATGCGACAGCACCGGGGCAGCGAGGTGACACGAGGGGTCACCCCCAGCGGGGTCACCTGCCCGGCCCCGGCGAGAGCGGCAGCACCGCGACCCGGCTGCCCGGGGACGCGGCGGGTGGGCGGGGAAGGGAAGGCAGGGCAGGGACGGCGGCTCCCCGGAGCCGGGGCTGCCCGAGGCGGGGAATCCCCCGCGGCGGAGCGGGCCCGGGCGGCGGCGGGCGCGAGGGGAACGCGCGCCCCGGGCTCTCACCAGATGAAGTCGGTGCAGTGGCTGCAGAAGGTGGGCTGCTTGAAGAAGCGCGCGATGAATTTGTGCTCCTTCACCTCGTGCACGTTCTTCTGCCTCAGGGCGCCCTTGCGAGCGAAGCGCCGCGCCGCCTCCGGGTCGGCGCCGGGCTCGGAGCCCGGGAACACGTCGGCCATAGCGCCTCCTCCCCACCCCCCGCCGCTCCGGGAGTCGCCGCCCCGACGTCCGCCCCGTCCGGCGGCCGCCGAGCCTCTGGCAACGGCGGCGCTGGGCGCTGCCTCCCGCTCCCAGCCTGACGTCGGAGCGGAGGAGGATCCCGAGCCCTCTCGCCGGCTGCTCCGCCCGCGGCTGAGCGAGCGAGCCCCCGGCCGGGGCGGGGCGGGCGCGGGGCCGCCCCCGCCGGGGAGCGCCGGGGGAGAACGGGGGGGCGGCCGCACCTGCTGGCCCTCGTCAGCTCCCGCAGCGCGCCCCGGGGCTCTCTCTCACACACGCACACACCGGCTGCTCTCACGCACCCCGGGGGCTCTCTCTTTCTCTCTCACACACTCACACACACACACAGACACACACCGGGGCTCTCTCTTGCACACGCACCAGAGCTCCCACACTCACCGGGGGCTCTCAGACACACACCGGCTCCCCCCGCACACCAGTTCCTCCCAAAACGCACCGGTTCCACTCAGGCACACGCCGGTTCCCTTCTCTCTCTCTCACATTCACCTACACAGGCTTCCCTCACACACCGGCACGCACAAAAGCTCCCCTCACTCACACGCGCACGCTCAGAGGTTCCCTTAAAACACGCACACGGAATCTCCCCTCTCACTTTCTCTCCCTCTCCCCCACACACAGAGATTCGCTCACACAGAGATTCACTCTCGTGTCACGCACAGACTGAGGATCCCCTCGCACACACGCACAGAAGGTCCCCTCTCAGTTTCTCTCTCTCGCACACACAGACCGGCTCCTCTCGCCCCCCAGCTCCCTCCATGCCCACACAGACACAGCAGCCCGTTCTCTCTCCCCCTCACACACTCACACAGCCCCAGGCAGGTCACACACACAGAGTTTGCCCGCTGTCAGCCATGGAAACCCACACGTCCCCTCCCTGCAGGCAGCAGCAGGACCGTGACCTCCATCCCTGCTTCCCCCGCTGCCTCCTTCGCCCGGCCCGGCACGGCCACCACCGTGTCACAAAGCACGGGGAGCCTGTCCCCCGCTGCTCCCGGCCGCCTTCGCCGCACGGGCTTCCTGCACCCACCCGAGAATCGTTATTCCTGCGCCACAACAAACAAAGTGCAGCCCTGTGCTCTCCCCCGCACACCTTTCCCCTTCCTGCCGCTCTCAAACGCAGCCACAGACATGTGAGCGCTGAACCGCCGAGCATCTCACAGCACCACAGGATGTCCTGCCACTGTGCCATGGATCTTTATGTATCAATGCAAATATACCGCAGTAGTTCTTATTTCAATACAGATCCTCAACAGAAAGTGGAGGAAACATGCACCAAGTCTCTTTCTCTCATTAGCGCGTTCAGCACATACACAACAGACTTTTACCTTGGTTTTATGTCATCAAGTATTCCATAAAATAGTAGATCTGTCTGTCTTCACTTACTCACAATACATACAAAATATTCCCAACTCCCTGGATACAGAAACATCTGCCCATGGCATCCTCTCTTATTAATACACTCAGAAAAATCATGACTATGCTAACATAAAACCACAATATAAAGCAAGGAAAACAAGTATTAATCATATTGTTTTTATTAAATGTTATTCCCGTGGTTACAAATTTACACATATGGGGAATAAATGCATGTTAAAAGTTCTACCCCAGTACATCTACACACTCATCTGTCTGTGTAAGCATGTGCAAGATGTTTTATTTCACAAGAATGAAAGCCAGCTAATTAACTCAAATTAAGTGCTGATGGGAAAAGTGTGCATGGACACTTAGCACAGAACAGAAATAACTTGCTACATACTATCTTAATTTAAAAGCCTCAGTTTCTGGGTGCAACTTG
The DNA here is from genome assembly GCF_963513975.1 of Fringilla coelebs. Classification (NCBI taxonomy): domain Eukaryota; kingdom Metazoa; phylum Chordata; class Aves; order Passeriformes; family Fringillidae; genus Fringilla; species Fringilla coelebs. The sequence continues at coordinate 3,056,560 of NC_140045.1, read as the reverse complement.
GCAGAACTGGAATGTCCATGGCATTTCACCAAATAACCGAGGACAGGGATGGCCCCGCTTTTCTCTAAACTTAGAGAATCACACCAGATGCCCTGGAAACTGTTGCCATATGCCCTTGCTTCATGGATTTTATTTTGTGAGCAACTACTTCCAAATTTGATCTGAAATCCAATGAAATATAAAGATTTTTAATTTGGTCTCCACCTATTCTGCACATGTTGCAAATCTCTTCTTCCTCTTCAGAGGGAATAGATTTTTCTTGCCTTAATCAATTTATGCCAAAGCATGAGGAGCACTAAGAAACATTTTGTACTCTTGTTAAGGGTTCTATCAAGAAACATGAAACGTGTTTATTTCCATTCCTTTTGTGCTGTATTACAAACACAGCCACCAAAACTGGGGAATCTGAAAGGGACCCAGCTTGGATTGCATCGGGTTTGGGGCGATCTGCATATTTTGCTGTTCCTTAAAATCTCCCAGACCTTCTGAATCATTTTGGATTCCAGTTTCTTTCCTGCCACTGACTCTGGACCAGATTCATTCACTGAAACACTGATGAGTGTGCCAGGCTCATGTCAGGCCCCAGGGAAGAGCCAAATGGCACCAGTCACAGCACTACGGGATCACAGTAGGATTGCTTTACTGATTCTCTCTGTAAAGAATCTATTTCACCTCAAACCTAGCAATTATTTGTACATCATGACTAGACACACCAGACAAAGCAAAACTCCATTATGTGTGCCCAGACATCCTGGCAAACCTTTAAAGCACATCCTTGCCCTACTGTATTTAACACACAACTCCTTTTACTGCTGCAGTTTGGATACACAGCACTTACACAGTACTTCTGTTATACTCACCTTCCATACCAGGCTTTGTCACCCTGGCCAGGCCACTCTCACAGTGATACCATAGGGGCATGGTGTGTTCCACTCCCAGACACCTTTGGGATGTGCTGTTGTGACACCAGCTTCTCTTGCTCATTGCCTCCACACTCATTTTTCCTACTCTGGGCTCAGGTCCTGTGGGTGATGCAGGAACTCATCCCTCCTTTGTAAATAACTGGAGGAAAGACGTCTGCCACCTCTTCCTCAGTGAGCACATTCCCCCAGCAGCTCATGGCTTGCTCTTCTGCCCAGGGGAGTGTTTGCAATTTGCTTCTGGTTCAGGCCATCTGGACGAGGAGTCAGCATTTTCACTGTTTGTGTTCAGGCACATACGTGGCCATTAAATCAGAGCACCAGCTTTTCCAATCTCCTGGCCAGCACCTTCAGAACTCCTGACTCCAAAGTGCCCTTTATGGGGTTTTCTCATAGCAAATTTACTCCTGTCTGGCTATTTGGATAATATCCTAGAGACTGTCCCTGACAGAAGTTCCCATTGGATGATTTAAGAGGGTTTTTTTGTCTATAAAATTTGATTATTGCTGTAACAAGCACAACTTCTGAAGTTCTCTCTATATTTCCATCAATACCACCCTAGGTCTGTAAGTGCATCTGGGTTCATTTTGAAACAGGTTTCTCCTGAAATGTCTTTGCTTTTACTCATCTGCTGGAACAGCAATCCACCGTCTGCATCACTTTTTAATCAAAAAGCAATAAAAAAGGAAACATGTATCAGGCTCTGCTCTGCCTCAGATCCATTCAAAGGGAGCCAAGGAGAACACCTCCATCAACTGTTTTGGCAACTGTGACTGTTTTATTATTTCCTGCTTCTGAGAAATACTCAGCCAACAGGAGACACTTCCTGCTGGAGGCCTATAAGGAAGTTCACAAGCCAATTCCTCCTCACATTTCAAAGCAAATCACAACTGCTTCCCTCTCCAGAGGGACAGGGGGACAAGTGTCTATTCTCCAAAGCCCTTTTAGGAAGGATGATCTGATCATTGCAACACTGCTGCCTACAAATAATTTGCTTCACCCATTCTCATCTTCCAAAGGAATTTCCACAGGCCCAGCTCATGAGACATCTCCACCAGCAACTGTTGTGGGATAATTACTTGTCATAATTAGGTCAAAACCAGTTACCAGTTTCCATTAATTCCATTAATTCACAGACTTCATGCTATAAACTAAGGAGCCATGTTTTCCTAATTTATTTCTCCATGCAATATAAACTTTGTTTCTCTCTTTGTCTGATATCATTCATCAAGTTTAATGTTGAAGCTCCCCTTCTTAAGTTTGTCATGTTTTAACCAGTCCTGGTTTTCTACTACAAATTCATTCATAAAAAAACCCCCAAAAACCCAAACAAACAAAAAACCACCAAAAACCACCACCAACAACAAAAAGCCTGTTTATTGTTCTTACCCCTGCTTTGGCAACAATATACCTTAAATGCCTCAGAAAAAATTGAAAAAGGTAGGCTGTGGTAACATAAACAGATACATTTCTGTAAGAAGCTGTCTGTCTTTTATCCCAGTGGGGAGGAGATGGAAATAATTTTCTCTCAGCGTGGGTTTCTACATCTTTCTGTGTCTTTTAGCATCTGTGTTTAGAGTCCCCTCAATTTTATCCCGGTCTCTGCAGTTACACTGGTCCTCCTCTCTGCCCCTTTCCCCTCAAAGTTCCACAGAGTGCAGGTTGGGAAGCCCTGGGTCACAAGACAGGTTTTATTATTAAATTATTCCATGTGACAGACAGCTTGTTTACACAGGCCAGTGCTGCATTAGAACACTGTCAAAAAGAACACTAAGTACAGGGGGAAACAAAAGTCCTGTGAGAGATGAAATGTCACAAAAAGAGTATTTCTGAAAAAACTCTGGGGAAAAGAAAAATGGTATTTTACAATAATTAATCATTTCCCAGGGATGAAACTTCAGTCCATCGATATGTCCTAATCAGGAAAATCCTCCTTCCATCATGACAGATAAATGATGCCATTATTGACTTGAGTTTCCTTGAAAGCCTTGCAAAACCCATTCCTCATGCAAATAGCTTGTGCATTATCCTCATAGCAGCTCTCCATAGAATTGGAAATAAATGGCTGATCATATACAGAACATTGAGTGTAAAATAGTTTTTTTATATCAGACTTATCAGAATACTGAGTGACAACCCATTGCTTTCTTTTCTCATATCTCAGGAGTATGAGGAGCATGGTAAAATCTCTCCTAGTTATAGAGCTTGATGCTGTTACACACTGAAGAGTGATGGGGTCCTTTGGGATGTTTCCTGGATTTTGCTGCTTTCCAGATTGTACAAACAAAAATTTCTGCCTCAGCTGGAGTATTTGCTGTCTTTGTTGTTTTGCTGATTTTGTCCTTCCCACCGGCAGTCACTCTGGAAAAGTGTTGAATATCTCTTCCAAAAAGGAATTCACACCCCTTTGAGTGCATCAGAACAATTCTCTGGCGTAGGCAAACTTTCAGTCTTCAACTGTACACACAAAAAAAAAGGCAGAAAGACTGAGACTTTGAAATACAAACAAAGCGCTCAAACCATGTGGAAAAAACAAACTGCTCTTGTACCAGCTAAACAAGGGAGCCTCTGTGATTGATTTAGAGAAACATGGGGCACAGGTTTGTAAGGAACAGAGTAGGTGGGGTTGGCCAGGCCAGCTGACCCCTGGAATTCCTTGCCCAGAAGAACCAAACCCACAGGACCAGCGCTGGTGCAGGGTGTGAGCGGTGGGGTGGCCTAGGACAGACAGAAATCGGATGTCACAGGCCAAACACAGCCCACAGCTGGCTCAGAAAGCTCTCTGAATGGAAAGTGCTCAGAAAGTGAGAGATTCTCTGGAGGAAGGATCGAGCTTTGCTCACTTCTCCTCCGGTGAGCACCTGGCCCTGCCTGAGCCACCACCCCCATCACCATCTCTAGGGCTTTCTCTTTTTTCTTTAATTAAAACAAAATTACTGTATCACTGCCAGCTGACAAAAATGACTCTTAAAAGCTATTTTTCCTCCAGTTCTTGCATTAGAATGTAAGCTGTACCTGGAGGGCTTAGGTTTGCAGGTCAAGGCCCTCTGTAGGTACGTCACGGGGTGAGGCCTTGACAAGCAGAATGTGTCACTGTCCTGAAACCTTGTTGGAACCTCCAAGGGGCTTTTCTGATGTTCAACTGCTACAAAGAGTAAATGACTTTGTACTGCTGCATGGCTGGGAAATATCAGCTCCAGAATATCAGCCTGTGAAGCAGCAGAGAGCTCCTGGCGGAGCAGGACAAAAAAAAGCCATTTCTTTATGGGGTGAACGCAGCATCAGGGGATCCCAGAGTCACTGGGGCTGGAAAAGCCCTCCAAGACCACCAAGTCCAACCTGTGAATGATCCTCACCTGAGTGACACACCCAGGCCTTCCTTGGACGCCTCCAGGGATGGAGACTCCAAACCTCCCTTTGCAGCCCCCTCCAATTCCTAGCCACCCTTTCCATGGAGAATTGTTTCTTGATGTTCAGCCTGAACTTCTCCTGCTTGAGGCTGTGCTCTGTCTTCACTGGCACTGAAGCCAAAGTGAAAATTCCCACCATTTCAATGTGAGGAGGAAAGTGTGGGCCATTTTATTTACCATATTCCCACAAATCTTCAATAGAAAGGGATGATTATTTTGTAAGAGTAGAATTTTGCCTTGTGAGGATGAACTGTAAATAGTTATTATGTATATCATACTGTAACTCATTATTTCTGACAGGTCAATAGCATTTATCAGAGACACAAGAAAGCAACTTTCATGTTGTATTTTGTTTATTCCAGAGAATAAATGTGAGAGAAAAACAAAATTGTATCATCTGGAATATTGAGGATATTCCCTTCTTTTCCTGTGCCACCCCCCTATTATGACATGTTGACACAGGGAAAGCAGAATGCCATTTCCAATGGTAAGATTTCCAATTATACCACGTCCGTCTGTGCTCTGCACAAGTGTTTACACTCCTGGAAACACTAATAATTGAAATGACAAGAGTTTGGCTGGACAAACACAGCTTTAAAACATTTGTTTAATTTAGAAAGACTGAGAAGTGACAACACTGACGCACAAAACAAGCTAACATTAATTTCAAAAAAACATTTTCAAAGCCCAGAGTGATAAAAAATGAAGTGTGGAAAACCTCTGTGCCACAAAGAAGGAAGGAGAGGAAGGATTCTCTTTGTCAGCACTGAACATTCATTCAACTCCCTGCTAGAATTCACATTTAAGAAAAGAAAAAAAAAAAAAAAGCAGAAACAGTCCTTTAATTACTGTGGAGACTATTTTTGGTCTTTTAATACAGTATTGTGGATTAAAGACTGGAAAGATTAGCAGACTAATACATATCATAACAAGGAACATCTCCTCAGGTGGCTCTAAGTCAGTCTCATGCTGCCATTCAGGTTCACAAGCTATTGTGACCTCTACAGCCCAAAATTTCTATCTGGAGGTAAACAAAATTATTGACTGTTTACAGATTATTTAGAGATTTCAACATGAATTGCATTTAAGATAGTTTTCTTCCAGAAAATGCAATTTTAAAAATCAAACATCTCACCCACAATGCTGTTAAGAAAAAAGAAAGATAACTCAGGGCATTCCATGTGAAAGTGCCAGTGACTTTTATTCCAGATATGTTATGCCTGTGAGAAGGAGCTGGGAATCTTGGTTTAAAAAGCTTTTGAACAGTGGTTGAACAAATTTGTACAGAGGAATAATATTATTTGACTATAGCCTGATGAACATGAAAAAAAATGTCCTTATCATTAATGACCACATAATTAGATGACATGAGGGAGAAAAATGAGATTTTTTTTTCCTTAGAATTAATAACACACAAAAAAAACCCCCCCAAAATATGCAGCGAACATACTTGTGCTTTCTGTGCATTTTCAACTTCTGTAATAAATACTTTTCACTTTGTAAAGTGCTCATGATCTGTGCTTTCCAAAACATCTGGACATCTTCTCCTTTCAAGACTTGAATTTATGAGAATGTCACTGATATCAGTCCTGGCAATGCTGGAACGATTGCAATTTTATTTCATTCCTGTTGCCAAAATGCTGGCAGCATCATTCTGTCTTCCTGGGCAATGAAAAAAAATCTCCATGTGCAATGAGTAAAAGAAAAATGACCTCTGATATTTATTTTTGTCATTTTTACAGAAGATTACAAAATAAATGCAAAACTCCAAGAAGAGCCTGGCTTGCTGATGGTGCAGATGACACCACCAGAATCAGAATTTTTACAGATTCACACACATGTGGAAATTGTCAAAGCAGCTGAGTCAAAGATTTCCAGATTGTCAAAGCCTTCTGGAAACCACAAGACAGAGCTGCATCTTCTGAAGAAACCAACACACCAAAAATGTACTTTAATAAAGTGAGCACTTTTTAAAGCTCACTTTATGGCCTTCATTTCTTTGTCCAAATAGGATTTGAGCCCTTCAGAAAATCTGATTCCAGTTATTGATACCAGCCCCTCCAAAATATCTTTCCTCTTAGGAAAGCTTCCCCTTGGATTTATTGCTGCAGATTAGAGGCTGGAACGAAGGGAAATTAGTTTATTGAGATCTTCCTAATGGTTCCCAGCACAAAAGAAGCATCCCTGTGGTACAGCACAAACCTGTAACAGGATCCAGACACAGAATAATGCCATGGGCATCGGGCACAGCCTCACCCCAGAGGTGGAGGAGCAACTACAACAGCAGCATGATGATTCTAGAAAAATTCTTAGCTCACCACAAATCTGCAGCATTAGGTCTGAACTCATCCACTTGTGTTTAAATATTCAAGAGCACTCGCAGATACCAGCTCGTAAAATCAACGGTCTTCCCTCTGGATCCAACATTACGTGGAGTTTGCAGTTCTGGGAGTGTGTTTTTAGATTTTTCAGGCTTGTCAGTCAACAGTGAAATGAGGAATCTCCCCCTTCAGAGTCACTTGCTAAGAATGCAAGCATATATATGTTTAAAAATGAGGACCTAGACACAAACGTATAAAAATATATAAAATATCTCCTGTTTATTAATTTATTTAATATATAGACATACATAATATATAAATATAAATATTAAAACATATAAATAACAATAAATATATGCTATATCGTTATTTTATATGTTTATATGTCATATGTTTTATATGTTATATTGTATTGAACATACAATATGTGTTATATAATATAATCGACATTATATATTATCAAAATATATAAGAAAAAACCTCAGGCAACTGTTTGTGTAGATTAATAAAGATCTGGGGAAAAAAACCCTAATCTAGTAATTTTGTTAATTGTATATAACACGTGTTTATATGTATATAAACACATAAATAATATGTGTTTATATATAATATGTGATTCAAATCACATATTTAAACACTGCTGAAATCCCATTTTAGAAAGCCTCAGATGAAGCCAATGACAGGACTTGGACCAGCGTGGGAAGGGTTTGGATCACCATAAGGGAGATCAGTATCCACTTTCTGATTGCACTGCACAGGAACTGAGTCACAGAGAAGGTAGATTTAATCATCCGGAACACTCTGGGCTCGGGCCCAGGCAGAATTTCCCAGCTGATATCTGGGCTTCACACAGATCCCAGGGTTCCTCTGGATGGGATTGACGGGAAGGCTCTGACAGGGATTGAGCCCAGACACGCCCTGTTTGCTGGGGTTTTAACGTGGGTGAATATCCCAAACAGCTCCTCCGTGGCTGATCCTCTTATCCTCACTTGGGAAAGCCACGGAGTGCAGGAAATGAATCTGCTGGTGGCCGGGCTCTGGGACAGCGCTGTGGCACCGAGCCAGGGCGGGGCTGGACAGAAATCCTCCCTGGGGTCACGCCAGGGTGAGCCTGGCCAGGATTCCCTGCTGGAACACAGGGTGGGAAAATGGCAATGACAGCTTGATGTACTCAGTGTAAAGTGCTTTCTGCAGCACAGAGCGCTCCTTGGAGAACCTGCCGCAGATCCTGACCACGCCTGACCTTTCTCCAACTCGTAAACAAGATGACAACCACAGGCAAAACACACACATATATATAAAATAATTTTTAAAAATAGGTCAGATGCTGCTGTGACAGAAATCCGTGGCATTTGGCACAATAGAAAGTGGTAGAATAATGATGAAGAGAATCTTGAAAGCTTTGTTGCCAGCTTGCTGGGAGAAGAGAAGCAGTTTGGCTTGAGCATGGAGAGCACCCTGGCTCTGAGGTTTCTCTTTTCTCTCTTTTTCTTCTTTTCTCTCTGATGGCTTCTCCCTGGAATGCACTGAGGGAAAGGCAAAAAGGTGGGACCAGCCAAAAAAAAGGAGACCAAGTCTGTTCCTCCATGCTGTGCTTTTACACTGACATGTCAAAAGCTGTCCCTTGCAGATCTGCTCCCTGCAGATTCAAACTCTCACAGAGAATAATTTGCCCCTGAGGCTTCATAATTAGACATTCCTGAGGAAGAAATTTAACACAAGATTTTTTTAGACATGATTTAGATAAATTTATCAGAGGAACAGACTGTTTCACAATATTTGGGTCACAGCAGAACTGTGAGAGAGATTCTCTGGGTTTTCTGTGCAGGAAATGAGAAGGCGGGGAGGAGGAAGGAGCTGTAAAATGCTCTCTGGTTTTGTACACTGTGAGTTTAATGTATGTGAAAACTGGAACACCTTCTTGCCTCTGCAGGGGAACACAGGCCTGCTGTCACCTGGAACACTTGTTAGTGCCAGCCCTCTGACATCTCAGGTTCACACAGAAGTGGGGATTTTAATACCCACAGTGGGTGCTTAAAGGGATTTAAGATCCAGGACTAAAATCATAATTATTTTGCTAACTTCAGAAAAAAATTCAGAAAAATTTAGAAAAAATTCAGAAAAAAATTCAGAAAAATTCAGTGGTAACTAGAAATGCAATTTACCCCTAAGTTTGCTACTGAGTGAAAATAGTATTTTTAAGAATTATATACTCACTGTTAACTTTTTCTGTGCCCAAGACATTCTGTTAGGTCAGTATCTGTTACTACATGTTTACATCCAACATCAGAGAATTATTGAATGGTTTGGGTTAGAAGGGACCTTAAAGATCATCCTGTTCAAACCATGGAACAACAGAGGCAAGGACATCTTTCACTAGAACAGTGACCACTAGACCAATATAAAAATATGAATAAATTTATTTATACTTATAAAATATATCACCAGAAAATAATACACTGCAAGTGGATCCTGGTTTCTGGCTGGCTGAACATGAAAACCCAGTCACCAACAGGTGGAACAAGAGAAACAGTGGGAAAAAAGCTGGAATCTGAGTATCTGATCCTTATGGGAGAAGGATGAGATTGCTGGTTCCACTGCAGCCCCAAAGGCAGCTTTCCTGCCTGACAGAAATCTGCAGCAAGCTGGGGTTGGCACACAGGGATAGCTGCACTTACCAGAGACACAAGAAAGCAACTTTCATGTTGTATTTTGTTTATTCCAGAGAATAAATGTAAGAGAAAAACAAAATTGTATCATCTGGAATATTGAGGATATTCCCTTCTTTTCCTGTGCCACCCCCCTATTATGACATGTTGACACAGGGAAAGCAGAATGCCATTTTCAATGGTAAGATTTCCAATTATGCCATGTCTGTCTGTGCTCTGCACAAGTGTTTACACTCCTGGAAACACTAATAATTGAAATGACAAGAGTTTGGCTGGACAAACACAGCTTTAAAACATTTGTTTAATTGTAAATGCACTCAGGCCTCTCCTTAATATTCACAGAGTTCACAGAATGACCAGGTTGGAAGAGATCTTCAAGGTCATCGAGTGCAACCCAGCCCCAACATCTCAACTAAACCCTGGCCTCCAGTGCCACATCCAGGCTTTGTTAAACACACCCAGGGATGGGGACTCCACCACCTCCAGGGCAGAACATTCCAGAACTTTATCCCCCTTTCTATAAAACACTTTTCCCTGCTATCCAGCCTGTATTTCCCTTGGTGCAGCTCAGGCTGTGTGCTCTGGTTGTGTCAGTGCTGCTGCAGACAGAGCCCAGCCCAGCTGAGCACAGGCACCTTTCAGGGGTTATAGACAGTGATAAGCTCAACTCTGAGTCTCCTTTTCTGCAGGCTGAGCCCCCCCAGCTCCCTCAGGGGTTCCTCTCAGGGTTTGTGTTCCCAGCTCCTCCCCAGCCTCGCTGTCCCCTCTGGATGTGCTCAAGTGTCTCAGTGTCCTTCCCAAACTGAGGGGCAGACCTGGACACAGCGCTCCAGGTGTGCCCTCACTAGTGTCCCCAGTCAATGCATTCCTGTTGATTTGAGAAAATGCTGCATCTTGGCCTGGCTGTGTGATGCATTTTGTGGTTGAAGAGAAGCAGAGCAGAGGGCAGTGCAGACCCAGCCCTCACTGTCCTGCAGGACAGACTCCCAGCAAGTCTGTGCCAGGAGCAGAGTGACACATCCTACCCCAGCAGGAAAATGACAGCATCAACCAGACAAGTAGAACAGCAGGTTAGAGGACAGAAGGTCATTATCTGGGAGCTGTTACCTCACTGACACTCAGCCTGCCTGGTCCTTGAAAACTTCCTGCAGAATAACTCCAGGGGAGACCAATTCCAGTCGAAAGCCTTTGCTTATCTTATTATCTTGTGTCCCAATTATTATAATGTCTTTTCCTACTGTCCTGACAGCTCCAGTTCATCCTGCTGTCAGTGAACAATGCTGCTGCACAAATTGCTTTCATCACCAGTTTTCTTTTATTTTTCTCTATTTTTTTGTCCTTCTTTTTCATTTTTACCTTCACTTTCAAGGTCTTTTCTGACTTATCCTCTTCCTCTCCTGTTTCTTGCAGTAATTCCTCTGATCAACCAGCAATGCCAGTCTCCATCATTTAATTGCTGCCTTTTCAAACATTCACTCTTGATCTCTGCTTTGCTGCCCTTCACATTTTAGCTGGGCAGCACCACTTCTGCAAAGGCAGTTTGTTCACATCCTCCTGCATGTTGTCCCTTCAGGCTGTGTTAGCACAACCCCAGGTAACCATGAGATGGCTGGGACACTGATGTGGCTCCCATCACACTGGCTGATATCCCCTCAGAGTGCTCCTGCACTGCTTTCTCTGCTTGCAGCTGCCCTTTCTTTCCTGAGTATATGGCATTATCTGGGCAGAGACCACCACTCTGCTCTGAGTTTGAGGTCTCTGATGAAACCAAATTCTGCTTCATTCTTTGGTTTGCAGGAGCTATGATATGAAATAGCTCACATGTGAAAGGAGTGGGCTGGATTTGATGGAAGATCACCTGATGTATATAATTGCACACAATCACAATCACGGCAAGAGCTGGGTCGGTTTTGCTCATGCTGTGCTAAGGTAAATCCATATGATAATAGTCACATTTTCATAGAATCACAGAACCAAAAAATCATAGAATCACAGAACAGTTTGGGTTGGAAAGGACCTTAAGGATCATCTCATCCACCCTCCAGCCATGGCAGGGACACCTCCACCGTCCCAGGGTGCTCCCAGCTCCAGTGTCCAGCCTGGCCTTGGGCACTGCCAGGGATCCAGGGGCAGCCACAGCTGCTCTGGGCACCCTCACAGCCAGGAATTCCTTCCCAGTATTCCATCTAACCCTGCCCTCTGGCAGTGGGAGCCATTCCCTGTGTCCTGCCCCCCCATCCCTGGTCCCAAGTTCCTCTCCAGCTCTCCTGGAGCCCCTTTAGCCCCTGGAAAGGGCTCTGAGGTTTCCCTGGATCCTTCTCCTCTCAAGGTGAGCGCCCCCAGCTCTCCCAGCCTGGCTCAGAGCAGAGGGGCTCCAATCCTATGATTGGCTCAGTGTCCTTCTCCAATTTCTGGAACATGCACAGTTATTTGTAACATACTTTCAGATGTTTCTCATTGCAGAAAAATAAGTTTTCAAAAAGAATCACAACATTGGCAGTTACTATGCACTTCAACACATAAATATTCATTCCCCTGTCCCTGTCACATGCAGTTTTAAATCTTAGTTTTAAGAGCGGTAAAGTTTTAACGTAGGAAATCGATGGAAAATGAATGTGCAGGTCATTTAACTTTTTTTCCTTGTTTTTTTAGTACAGAAAACTTTGGAATTCCCTGTCCAAGGCAGAGCGCGTTGCGGCCCCTGCTGCGCGCGGGGGGAACTGCGTGTGAGCGACGCCGAAATGCCCCAAATTGTTCCCGGTGGATTAAACACAGAAAGGGACAAAATCCAAATATCGGGCAGATCTATTCAAACCAGAGGAAATAAAGCTCATTAAAGCAGCGTGCCTTGAAGGGAAAAGCTCCTTGTGAAAGAGAAGAGGAAAAAGCAGGCTGTGACAAATGGAAAAATTATCAGATCTAAATACAGAAAATGAAGTCAATTTTTTCTGTTGGTTTAGCAGTGGTACTTTGCCCTTCGGCACTGTGTATTTGGTAAATATTCTGAGCAGGACATTGACAGCGTTTTCTTTCTGAGAAGAATAGCATGTTCCCAATTGTTTAATGTTGTGGCTAAAATTCATGTTTCAAATACAAACAGAGAAATTTCATAAAACAAAAACAAACTATTGGAGATCCCAGCAGCTAGAGCTTGACATAACCCAACTTCTCTTAGAGCTTCAAATGTCCCTCACTCCCCCTCACAGGCTGTGAGTCAGCAGGGGAGGAGGATACTTAGATTAGAAACACCAAACTGTGGAACAATCATTACACAATGTTATTTTGGTTGCTCTTCAGATGCTCCTGCAGTTAAAATCTGCTAAATTAGGAGAACTGCAGTGATCAGAACCTCAGCTGATACCTGTCGAGTTCTGCCTTGATGCCCCAAACTTGCAGTGCAACAACAAGGCTTCATGCCACCCAAAACTCTGATTTATGACCCCCTTGTCACAAATAAGAACAGGAATCATCATTTCAGCCTTCCTGCAGAGCTGGCACTGAGCACTGTCTCTGCTGCTTTTGGTTAGCTGGTAATTGGAAGACAACAGGAATCAGATCAAACAGGACCCTGAAGTCCCGAGTTTCAGGCCAGATCATCATCTGTGTAAACTGGCATGAGGTTGGTACCTCACTGGGGGCACATTCCAACACCAATATCACTCCAAAACCGATCATTTTGCCTTGGAAAGATTTTGCTATAACTGTCAGGAGTCTTTGGTACGCAGAAATGTCTGCGCTCCAGTGACAAACACGAGCCTCGGAGTGACAGTTCTATTATTCAACCCAATTTTGCATTCCAAATATCCTCATCCTCTACAGATGCTGAGAATACTGTTTTCCCCAACACCATGGGTCCCAGCAGAAGATGCTCTGCAGAAACAACCAGAGAGGAGCCTGTGTGGAGCAGAAATTGCCATCTGAATTCCTGCATTATGCCCCCAGAGCAACATGTGATGCTTGTTTCAGCCTTTATTAGCAGCCACACAAGGAAGCTTTTATCTTCTGTTTACTGGGATGGGAATAAACACAAAGAGTTAATATGTAACCATCCTTTTGTGGGTTTTTAAGGGCAGAGCCCTGGCCCGGGGGGCACTCGGGACGTCAGGGACTGGCAGGATGCATCCCCTGGCACTGCTCGGGTGCCTCGTGGCTCTGAGCCACTGCGCTCTCATGTCCAAAGGTGAGTGCCTTCCATTTCCTAGGGACACCCCCATCCTGAGGTGGCAATGGGGGAAACTTGAGAAAACAATGGGATTTTAAAGCCTTTAGATAATCCTGGTCAAGTGTTTTGAACAGGGCTTTTCTCTGAGAGCTTTTCTTCTCTTTTCACTTTCCCTTCTTTCCTCTGTCTCTTCCTGTGGTGAGGTGAGTGGCTGTGTACAAAAGCATAAAATGAAGGAAAGCAGAAGAAATGCTGACAGATGTTGTGGGACCCAGCTGCCTGGATGCCAGGGGGGAACTGTGTGTGCCAGGAATTAACCTGCTCCATCCCTGCTCACCCCTCCATGCCCGCACAGCCCCTGCTTCGCTTTTCTCCTCCTTTCCCCCGCGCCAAGAGCTCCAGGCTCTGTCTCATATCCCCTCTCCCTGTGTTTGCCATTTATTTCTCCATCCTGAGCTCCCTGTCCCTCTGTGCTCTCCCCTCGATGGCAGCAGGAGCCTCTCTCCATGTCCTCAGCGGGAGCTCAGGCTGCACCCTCCGTTCCTCCCTCGCTGTTCCCTCCTGTTCTCACCCTCTGGCTGATGAGCTGTTCCTGCTGTCACCGTGTTAAAGCTGTTTGGGAAGCAGAGCTGGCTCATGGAACAGAGGGTCTACCCCAGTAAACAGAAAAGTTGGGGACAAAAAGGAATTTCATTACAAGAAGAAATACCTGATTTCAGGCAGACCCCTACCAAACAGATTTTGATTAAAAATGAAAGGCATTTGTTTGCTTCTAAGTCCTTCTCACCCTGTTTTGTCCAAGGCAATTTACTGTAATTGAATTCACAGAATCACAGAATGACCTGGTTGGAAGAGACCTTCAAGGTCACGGAGTCCAGCCCAGCTCCAACCCCTCACCCAAACCCTGGCCCCCAGTGCCACATCCAGGTTTTGTTAAACACATCCAGGGATGGAGACTCCACCACCTCCCTGGGCAGAACATTCCAGAACTTTATCCCCCTTTCTATAAAGCACTTTTTCCTGATATCCAACCTTGACACAGCTTGACTCAATTTGTGCACCACCTTCATAAATGTATTTTGGAGGAAAAGGAAATTTTAGTTTAAAAAGTGACACGAAATCTAACTGGGACCATTGGTAGAGCTGCTGAGGAGAAGAACACCACATTTTTTTCTGGCTAATACTTATGGCAGCCATCAGCTGCCTCAGGAAGACAAAAGCTCAGGGCAGGGAGATTCTGTAACTCATAACAATAGAGAATCCTGTGCCTCAAGCTGAGAAATCAAAACAACTCCAATTTGCTAATTAGAGAACCTGCAGCAGATCCTTACCACGCCTGACCTCTCTCCAACTTGTAAACAAAATCTTTTGTAAATTCCTCTCCTCCAGTCTGTCCCAGGCCACCAGAAGTGTTGTTTGCCACACTCAATGTAGACAAAAAGGTGTATGAAGTGGGTGAGGAAGTGGAGTACACCTGCCGGCCGGGGTTCATGCCCAACAATGGGCAGAGGAAGTACACGTGCCTCCCGACGGGCAAGTGGGCCTTCAACACCCTGCTCTGCCTCCGTGAGTACCAGCACCTCCTGCTCCTGTGGGCACAGCAGCAATCAGAGGGGTTTCAGCAGGTCTCTCTCCACTGGTTATCCCCTCACTTGTGTGGAAGAGGGGTGGTGATGGAAAGGATCTTCCCATCTGTGTCCTGCACCCACATCTGTCCCCTGTAGCAGAAATTACAGCGAGGCTGGATTTTCACTGGAAACTTTTGACCCTACACTTCAGGGTCTAAATTTCTTCAGCATTTTAATACCAGCAGAAGTTCTGTCCATATGTAGGACACATTTTTCATTCCCAAATGTCACATACACAGATGGGGATGGAGATTGGAGCTGGACAGGGGGAACCTTCATCCATCCCAGCCCAGCAGTGCTCATTCCCTAACAACATGTGCTGCTTCATAACTCCTGCATTTATTGCATCCCATCATTTCATTGCAGACAACTTACATTCCTCAGGCAATCGAGTGTTAAAAATATTTTATGTTTATACAGAAACTTGTATTTTAATGGAAATGTAGAACAGCCAGACTTGTGGAATGTAGTACATGGGAGTGGAGAAATGTAAAAGACACCAGGATGAACCTTTATGATCTACTTGTTCCCACTATAATGAAATTATTATTTCATGCCTCATGAAATAAAAGGATCCTTTTTTATTTTTAATAAACAGCAAAGAGATGTCCCCCTCCTCCACCCCTGCAGAATGGCAAAATGGATTTTGAAGAGCTTCAGTACCAGAGTACTGTAACTTTTTCATGTGATCCAGGGTAAGTGTTCCCTTAAATCACATTGTAGTATCACCCACTGCCATGCTGCAAGACAGAGAACATTGAAAGCTGCACATAAAAACTCATCTACATTTCAGAAATCATTAAAAAAAGCTTGTCTGGTGATCCACCTCTATACAGTCTTGGCTATGACATTATGGGGCTTTGCTACTCCAAAGAAAAATCTTACAAATACAGAAACCACCAAAATAGCAGAGATTTTATGCAAAAAATTTATTCTGGACTGCTTTCCCCTGCTTTTCAAATCCTCTTATTACATCATGAGATGAAATCCTACAGCAGAGAGTAGATAATCTCCATCAAAGTTATGCTGTTGGGCTCTGAGGACTGGAAATTGAGTTTCTATGCCTCTCCAAGCTCAGTAAATAAAAACATGAGGTTAATCCTAATTTACCTGAAGTAAATGCACTTTTTCTCAGGACTACTTGTTAGCTTTAGGAAAAAGGATGCATTTTAAAAAGTAGTTATGGTAAATGTAGGGAAGCATTTGCTAGTAGCACGTATTTAATTGTACTTGGGTAATTAATGACAAATCAGGGCTTACCTGGAAGGTCACAGGTGAGACAGCCTAGAGCTCACTGAAAAGTGTCAACAGCCTCAACAACCTCCTTCTGTAAAAAAGGAGCAAGATAAGGAATAAAAAACCACAACTGTGACATGAAGTGTAGCAATGGGGCTTGATTTGATTTTGTTAATTCTAATTTACTGGTTTTCAGCTGTGTGATATTGACATGCTAGACACATGATGAATATTTCTTTAAAATTCAGAGCAGATGTTAATAGTGTGAATACGGAGGATGGGAGAGAAGTGTATAATGTGCATATGGAAATAGAAATGTCTGGGATTTAAATACAACAGTGCACCTCAGTGACTTTAGTTCTTAAGAGCACTGAATTCTCTCCAATATAATTACCATAATTAATTGGGAACTCCTCACAAGAAACCATACCATTTGCATCAGCAATCCCAGATCAATATTTGCTATTTACATACATCCACAGTATTAACCAGTTGTAGTAATTGATATGTAAAACAGCATATAAAGTTGAAACAACAAAACATCTTGTTGTACCAAGCCTTCTGCCTGGGTCTTTGCAATATTTGGATATTAACAGTTTTTCTGATCTGATTCTAAACTTCCTTTGAGGTCAGGAAACGTTAAACTAGAAAAGGATTTCAGAGCTGGATTCTTCATTCTGTTTATGAGAAATGACAGATCTTTGATTGATCTCCCTGCTCTGATAAACCAGGTCTGTTTGTTTCCAGCTACAACCTCGTTGGGTCAAGAACGAGCCAGTGCATGGCAGATGGAAAGTGGACTGGAACTTTTCCCCAGTGTCAACGTATGTGTTTCAATCAAAAATCAATTTCCTTATTCTTATTCCAGAAACATTCCTTTGCATTGCTCAGAATTATGTATACTCTTACTCAGAAGTCTCCTCTAGTGCTGTGCAGAAGCTGGTTAGGAAAAATCAAGCAGAATGCTGCATATTTGGTTTTCTATGTGTGGGTTTTAGAGAAATACAGTTGAAAGGTCTGAACAAAAGGTCGGGATCAGGGATGCTATTTACAGCTGGAGGTAAGATGCTTATCCACTCAAATTCCTCCTCCCTGTGTATAAAAAGAGGATATTGTCATGCCTTTGTGCTTATGCAGGGTTTTGCTATAACCTATCCTGCAAAAACACTTGACTGAAAAGCAGTAATATTACCTGAAAAAATAAAAATCCAGCAAAATTCATGAATTCCATACTCTGAGGCCCCTCTGACACTTTTAATTTAAACTATATTTTGCCAGCTATGATTCCACCTGGGTTCATTTAGTCCTAAGAATGTTGCTCCTCTGATTCCACAATTATTTGATCTTTAAGATTTAATTTTCTGAGTGCTGTGCTTTTGTAGCTGTGACTTGTGCACCTCCCTCGTTCTCGGAATTTGGGGTCATCTCTTTCCGTCGCCTCCATCCTGGGAATGTCTCTCATTTCCTGGACACAATCCAGTTTGAATGTGTCCCTCCTCTGGCCCTGATTGGGAATGAGACAGCCACCTGCACAGCCAATGGCACCTGGAGCAGCATTCCAGTGTGCAAGGGTGAGTAACTCACTTTTATCCACACCGAAAAATATTCCTGAGAATTGCACGTACAAAACTAAATGAACAATAATATTTTAATTTTTTTTACAACTGTAATTGCAAACATACAGCACAATTCCTCTGCAGCTGAATTCTGCAATCGTTCAGGCTTGTGGATCAAGGAGATTGCTAACCCATGGCACATAACATGGGATTGACAAAACATTTGCTGCAGGTGTAAAGGTTATATAAACAAACCCTGCTAAACATGGTGCACAGCGGGGAACCTGAGCCTGGCCTCCAGTGTGCAGCCAACATTTGATTCTAAGTGCTCAGATTCACCTAAGAAACAGCCAACCTTACCCTCAGTCCTAAAAATTTCCCTGCTTTTAGTTAAATTACACCATGTTTAAGTCATGTTATAACCACAGATTGCAATGGATGTGCATTTAAAACAAGTAACGTTTATTTATTTGCTGTGGTTTTTAAGCTGTCTTTCCCCTGGCTGTGTTCCCACTGTGAAAGTTTTTGTACATTTTTCAGGTTTATAGTTGTCTTTTTGACCTGTGACACTGCTAAAGCTCTGGGTTTGGTTTTGTCCCCCAGCTGTCACCTGCCCCACTCCCATAGGAATAGAGAATGGGTTCATAGAGTTTGCCGTGCGCAGAACCTACCACTACAACGAGAGCGTCAGCTTCGGCTGCCAGGCCGGCTTCGTGATGGACGGACCCAAACATTCCCGCTGTGAAAACACTGGAAACTGGTCCACAAAGCCAGTCTGCAGAGGTGAGCACTGCCCATCCCCAGAAACCAGGGAACAAACTGAACTCTTCCCTCTGACCACTGCTCTGTTGGGCTGTCACTTCTCGGGACTGCTGCTGGTCACAGTGTACCCCAAGATGTGTTAGAAAGTCTCTTTTCCCAGCCCAGCAGTCAAAGAAGGAGTCAGAACTCTTCAGTTCTCGTTCTCAAGGTTGTTTATTGTTTCTCATCTATAAAATTCTTTCTCTGGTCTTTCTCTGAGGTCTGTTCAGCAGGTTAGACAGAGGCACGCTGCCCATCCTTGTAGTGGTGTTATCTTTTTATACTAAAAACCACATGTACCATATTTACCATAACTTCCCAATAGCTATCACCCATGTTAGACAGTGAGCTGCTACTCTAAACCTAATCCAAAAGTGCCAGCGTCACAGCAGAAGATGGAGGCCAAGAAGAAGAAGGAGAAAGACTGGACACGCCCAGATTCCTCCATCTTGCCTCCTGAACCCCCATTCTAAAAACCCCAAAAAATCTATTTTTCACCCCGTGACAGACTAACTATTATTCTACTTAGACTTTCGTGGCTTGCAGATCCTCATATAAGGGTGGTAACTTTTTCCATGGGTCATAATCAAAGTCACAGGCATCTTGGGCTCTGTGCCAAGGTCTCTGAGCCCCCTGGCAGAGGTTCAGGCAATCCAGGATGGCCAGAGGGATGTCCTGAATTCCCACAGCCACTTCTTTGTGCAAGAGCTGTCCTCAAAAGGAAGCCAAAAAAGGAATTGCAAGGCCCTGATAATCTAAGCCCACTCCCAACACAGAATGTTGTATGACATTGATGTATCTGGATTGACTTCCATAATTAGCCACGTAACTTTATTCTGTCTGAGTATTTCTTCTCCTCTTCCTATTTCATGTCATTAGAAATTACACTGAGGCTGGATTTGTGCTGGAAACTTTTGACCCTATGCTTCAGGGTCTGAATTTCTTCAGCATTTTAATACTAACAGAAGTTCTGTCCATATGTAGGGCACATTTTTCATTTCCAAATGCCACATACACAGAATTCTGCTGGAATCTGATCTACCCTTTTCCTGCTCCTTATAACTGGATTTTATAACCTGCTCCTTATAACTGGATTTTTTTTCCAGCACCATGTAAAATACCAGTTAAGAAAGCTGTAGTATTGTACAATGGTGAGAAGAAGAGAGTTCAGAACGACCTGAAGGATGGCATTCTGCATGGGGAAACTGTATCCTTCTTCTGCAAGAACAAGGAAAAATCCTGTGCCTACACTGTAGAAGCGGCATGTGTGGATGGCAACTTCACCCTCCCTGCCTGTTTTAAAGGTATGAGCCAGGCTGCCCACAAACCAGCTCCTGGTGGGGGAATTACAACTGCTTGAGCGTGGGGGACAATTTCATAATTCATCTTCAAGCCCTATTTGAATGGCTACTTAAATTCCTGGGTGTTTGAGTTATTGGGTATTCTGGAAGAAAACAGCCCAAGGAGAGAATGCTCGGCAAGCATTTTCATTTGGTTGTGTCAGAGCCCTGCTTTAATTCCTGTCCTGTTCTAGAAGATGCTACTTAAAGATGTTACTAGCCCAAAGAAAAGGCCATATGTAAAGCATTCTGGGATTTCCCAAATCCTTGGATCAGCACCTTCTTTAGTGACAAAAAGCCTGCACTGCTGCAGGTTTGAGGATCTGACATATTCCCTCCTATTCTGGTGAATTATTCACACCTTATGCTGATCAGGAAACCACTTTGGACCAAGAGTGTTGAAAAGCAGCTGAGAGCTGTGGGGAGGAATTGATGCTGGAGGAACAGTTTCACAGGCACTCAGGCTTTTAGAATAAATAAACAGACATTACCAACTTCTCTAGCAAGAGGAAATGTCTCACATTTGTTTTATCAATATCCCTTGCATAGGATTTTCCTTGTAAGTTTTATTTTCATTTCTAAGCAAAGGAAAAGCACAGCCTATCCATGATGAAAACATCTCTCCTCACATTTGGCTTCTGATACACGTAGCTCAGCTTTATTAAGATAGAAAATAAAAGTGTATTTCTTCCTACAGTTTCATTATGATGCAAAGATTGACGGCTCACCTCACTGTTGTTTTCAGCTGTCACATGTTATAAGAAATTAACCCAAGTTCTTCACTTGTCTCCAACAGAACGTGGCTTTTTCTCAAGCCTGGTGAAGAAAGACCCCTCAGAGATGAAAGCATGTGAAGATGAAGCTTGAAGCAGAGAAATAACCCAGTACTAAACTTCTGCCTTACTGAGACAGAACATTCCATATGCAAGAGGAAAACTTAGCTCCTGTGAGTGTAACTTGGGTCTTGTAAATGTAACTCAGGTCCTGTAAGTGTAAATTTCCAGGTGAACTCTGGAATCTGTGAATGCTTTCTTCCCTCCCACCCTCCCCTCCAGTCTCCTCCACAAGCTACAACACATCATTTCAGCCATTGACTTCCATGCTCTTGTCTCTGCTTTCTTCCAAATCCCTGCACTAGTGCTTCTCTCTCCACATTTCCAACATTTATGCAACTGTAAATGACCTCCTCAACAGCAGTTGCTTTACAATAAAGTGATTTTCAGCCACTAGTGTGTTCTTATTTAATATTATCTAATCATCAATCAGATCCTTTAGCTCTAGACTGATTTATAGCAAGAGGCCTTAATCATTAGTAATTACTGGGTTCTGATTCCATTACCACTCCCCTGTGACAGGGAGTGGACCTTTAATTATAGATAGACAGAAGGCCATGAGCCTGGGATTTTCCAGAATTTACGTAAGTAGAAAGACTGAGATTTCCAAATGAGTTTAGAAGCCAAGAATCCAACCATGATTTAAACATCAACAGCATCAGATAAAGGGGTTTTTTAATATTTCTAAAAAATTGCTTCAGTTAGTAAGACTATTTACATTTTAGGGATTCTAACTTCACCTGAAACTGTTTTAAACCACTGTTAATTTTTACCTCTGTTTCAATATTACACAACATAATTGCTTCAGTTTTTTTTTGTTGTTGTTTTTTTTTTTTTAAGAGAACTCTACACCATTGAGCAACAGTTCTGATCTCTGATCATTAAGTAGCTCTGAAGTAAACTGTACTTTAATTTGATTTATGATACAGGCAGCTTACTGGTATGATCCAGTCTGGCAAGTTTTGTGCTTATGTCTGTATTTTCATTCAGAAAAAGTAATTATAATTTCAACATATTAGAAAGTGATAGAGAAATATTTGTGGTACACTTACAATAAATTGTCATGAGTCATACAGGGTTCCCTCTGCAGTTTAAAAGGTTTTTATTTGATAAAAAGCATGAGCTCCACAGTAAGTAAAAATCCACTGCAGAACTTTTAAAAGGACCTTTTAACATTAAGATCAAGCTACTTGTAAGATGGCAGAGCTGCCATTAAAGAAGTCCAAACATATTCTAATTATATTTTTTCTTTTTTTTTTTTTGTAAGGTTGCATATGAATATTTTAATAGTATGACTGATATAATTCATCCTTATGCTTCCTATTTTTAAGAAAACATTGAGGCAGCTATTATTAAGTATTTAGGACTTTGTGCAATTTAATTTTCATGCTGGCAACTGAAGTGGGTATTTTTTTGGTGTAGTGTATGCCATATTTTGGTTGGACACGTTTAGGTGGGATCCTCAAATGAATTTGCAGGCCAAGACACCCATAAGTCCCTCTAACACAAACATAGCTCAGCTGGCAGAAGCCAATTAATTTGGAAATCCAGTCTAAATGTGGTGTGGATCCATCTCTGGGATCAGGATGTTCAGGACAGCTGCTGAGATACCTAACACAGTTTAATATTAACTCGTGTGTCACAGCAAACCCTGTGAAGTTGGTGTAAGCAAACCTAGCATTCACTGCCCCCCAAATGCAGCTTGGCCCTGAAATGCCTTGTGTTTTGCACAAAAAAACAGCTGCCCCAGGAAAACTGAGGTTTTCCTAAGGAAATGTTCCCAGTTCTACTTACCCATACAGCAGAATAATGACTGAACAAATCAGCTGGCCCTGCTTCCTCACTGGATGTGAAGCACTGGAATACTTGAAAGGATCACCCTTAGGAGCCAATGTTCACATGCTGAATTTATTATCTACTCTCCTGAAGCAAGAAGAGGCAGCAAAAAATATCTGTGACCTGTTAACTCTTTGAAGTAGTGAGGTGTTTGTGAATCACAACTTTCCAGACATGAAAGATTTGCTCAGAAGGGCTGAAAAATAATGTCTTGCAACTCAAAGTGTTCCAGAAGCTGGTGTGAGGCAGTGAGACCTGCCTTCTTTTTCTTTCTGTATTTTTTGAGATGTTTGAAAAAAATGCCTTAAGCTGTGTTCATGTTACTTGTGACAACCTGCTGAGGCAGTAAAAGAGATAAGAGAACATGGTAAAATGTGGGGGGAAAAAAAAGTATTGAGTATGTTTTACTTAAATGACCGTATTTTTACAATTCAAATTGGGAATTTGTTCTGTATTCTGGCTGGGATATCTTTGTGTTCTGCATCAGTGTGTCTCCAGTGATTTACTCAGGAGGGTCAGGGCATATCAGTGCTCCTCATGTCCAGGCTGCAGCTTTGGATGGAGACAAGACCTCAATCATTTCCTCAATCTTGTGTTTTTCTTTCTGCTTTTTTGGACAGAAGTTATGCAATTGTCAAATCACTTCAGGTAGGCTCCAACCTCTCTGGCCACCCTGCTCTGCCTTGGGAAGCAGACCCAGAAACTGGATCTACTCCCTCAGGAAATTTCTCCTGGAGTAGTGGTTCCAGTCATTGATTTTGCTTGGCCTAGTGCTCTTTTTGATCATGTTCCAGCAAATTCAGTTTTTCAAAGTACTCTGTGATGAGTATGACAGAGATATACTCAAATCTGAAGGCAACATGCAGAAACACAGCAGCCTTACTCTGCTGCAAGGATCTACCATGGATTTAACGCAGATGAGAAGTGACCCGTGTTCCAATATAAATCAAATGACAACTATTTTAAATTTGGAATTTCAAGATAATAAATCATCCTTGCAATGTACTCTTGAGATTCTACCGTGGTTGAAATACTGCATCACTGATTTTTGTACAGCTTCTGTGCAAATGTGGCTTTAAGGCACTCTGAGGAGGCCCCAGTGTAGCTGTCAGATCTATCACCCAACGAGCCCTAACACAGAATCATTCCTGCTGAAGATTAGCTCAGAAATCAAAGAAAACAGCCAATTTCCTACTGTACATGTAAGGGTTTCTTGTTTGATCTGTATGTGCATCTGAATCAAACTCAGAAGTGCTGAAGAGTTTGTTTGTTCGAGATAAAAGCGCTTTGGATGCTACACACAGAGCAAAGCCCATGACAGATTTTGGGGAAAGAGAAATGTATGAATCAAAGAGGTCAGAGGGTTTATTTGGGATCATTCATACACACAATCACTTCATTCTCTCAGGAAGAGACTGAGCAGCTGAAAGATTTCTCTAATTCTTTTGGATTAATTGATGGTTTTCTTGAAATGGCCACAAAACAAGTACAACTCATGGGTTTTGTGCAGAAGTGTCAGGCACGTGCTTTGAAATTCTTCTATTTCACAACACCCCCTCGTGCTCTCTGTCCTTGGGATAGGACACAAACAACCCAGAAACCATCAGCAATATGGAGCACATTTCATGTTTTAAAGTGATCTCAAAATCTCTCTATTACCTACAAGAATATACTTGAACAGATTTTACTCAGAAACTGTGAATAAAATTGGCTCTGCAATTATTGAACCTTCTCCTGAAATTTCATTCTCATTTTATCCACTCATATTTCTGGCACCCAGCCCCCACTGCTTAGGATCAAAAGCTACTTCTGATTTATTGACCTTTAACTTCAGGGTGGCAAATATTTCTCACTAAGCTCTGAATATAAACATTTTTTTCCCCCAAATGTTGATCATAATGAAGATACAAGAATAGAAACAGCCAATATCCAGTTTCAGGAATAAAATACCACATCACAAAGAACCTGGGCTTGTCCCCCACTGCTGCTGTACCCTCACTTTCCTAGTCCCAGCTCTCCTGTACTCACAAGGCACCAAGTCCATCCCCTGCATATCAAGGACCTGGACCACTCCCATTAAATTCATAGCACAGAATTGTAGAATTGAGTTGGAAGAGACCTTAAAGCCCATCCCATTCTACCCCCTACCATGGGCAGGGACACTTCCACTGTCCCAGGTTGCTCCAACCACCAGGTTATCCAGCCTGGCCTTGGGCACTGCCAGGGATCCAGGGACAGCCAGAGCTGCTCTGGGCTCCTATTCCAGGGTCTCCCCAGCCTCACAGCCAGGAATTCCTTCCCAATATCCCATCCATCCCTGCCCTCTGGCAGTGGGAGCCATTCCCTGTGTCCTGTCCCTCCATCCCCTGTCCCCAGTCCCTCTCCAGCTCTCCTGGAGCCCCTTTAACCCCTGGAAGAGGCTCTGAGGTTTCCCTGGATCCTTCTCCTCTCCAGGTGAGCACCCCCAGCTCTCCCAGCCTGGCTCCTGAGATCATCCTGGATCCTCCCCTGGGCTCTCTGCAGCAGCTCCAGCTCCTCCCTGTGCTGGGCCAGGGCTGGGGCAGCTCTGCAGGTGGGCAGAGGGCAGAGCCCCCTCCCCTGCTGCCCAGGCTGGCATCAGAGCCCAGGGCACAAAACCCGGGGCACGCTGAGCTCCTCACCCATCGACACCCGAGTCCTTGCCCAGGAGGGCTCTGCATCCATTCCCCACCCAGCCCGGGTTTGTGCTGGGATCGGCCAAACCCAGGGACAGCACTTTGCACTCGGCATTTTTTTTCACGGAAAGATGACAAAGTTCTGGAATGTTCTGCCCAGGGAGGTGGTGGAGTCCCCATCCCTGGGTGTGTTTAACAAAGCCTGGATGTGGCACTGGGGGCCAGGGTTTGGGTGAGGGGTTGGGGCTGGGTTGGACCCGATGATTTTGAAGGTCTCCTCCAACCTTGTGTGATTCTGTGATTCTGCCATCTCCCGTTTCTGCCCCGCAGCTCCCCGAGGCTCTGCTGGGGACTCCTGAGGCGTTTTCCGTGCGTGTCTGAGCGGATCCATAACTACTACAAAGGCAATCTGGGGGAGAGCACTGGGTGTAGCCATGTGGTGACATTCATCGCTTCGGGCAGGAATCACAGAATATCCTGAGCGGGAAAGATCATCGAGTCCAGCCCCTGTCCCTGCCCAGACATCCCAACAGCCCCGCCCTGGGCATCCCTGGCAGCGCTGTCCCAACGCTCCGGAGCTCCGGCAGCCTCGGGGCCGGGACCATTCCCTGGGGAGCCTGGGCAGTGCCAGCACCCTTGGGGGAAGAACCTTTCAAAAACCAACCTGACCCTCCCCTGGCACAGCTCCAGCCGTGCCCTGGCTCCCGTCCCCGGTCACCAGAGGGAAGAGCCCAGCGCCTCTCAGAGCTGTGACTGTGTTTCCGCGGTGCCCCTTCCTCGCACTCCTCAGTGCCGAGAGCTTTCCCCGTTCCTGGGGACGAACAAGTCCCCAGCCCCTGCGGGCTGTGCTCGCAGTCTCCATCCCCCGCCTGAGGCCGCCGGGCCGGGCCGGGCCGGGCCAGCCCCGGTCACCGCGGAAACGGAAACGCGCGGGGCCGGGGCCGCCGGGAGCGGGGCCGGTTTGAACGTTCGGCCGCCGCCTCCCCCCGCCGTGGCCGCGACCCGCAGCCCCCCGAGGTAACGGGGCAGGGCCCGCGGGGCCCGGCGGGGCAGGGAGGGCTGCCGGGGACGCTGGAGTGCTCCCCGGGCCGGGGCACGGCCGGGGGCACGGCCGGGGGCCGGGGCTGAGCGCCGGGAAGGGCCCGGGGCGGGCCCGGGTGTGCGGCTCCGCCGGCACGGAGCGCGGTCATTGCTGGAATGTGCCTGGAAAGGCCTCGCTCCGCCGGGGAACGGACGGCGCGGGAGCGGAGAGCGCTGCCCCGGGCGGTGCTGCCTCCCGAAGAACGGCCCTGACAGCTTCTTGCTGCTGTTACTTGTAACTATCGCTCTACTTGATGTTTTCCCGCCTTCCTCCCCCCTCTTCTTTAAAAAAATCCCAAACCTCTAATTCTAAGGGATACCAAGTTAGGAATGCGGTATCACACAAACGCCTTGAGGTGTTTTATACAAATTGGGTGTAATGAATATATTTATTGTGTGGTTGGCTATCCAGTTTCAAATCTAAACAAGCTCATTCTTGTAGATTACACTGAAAACCTGTTAGTTACAAAGAATCTGGCTTAGTTTTGTGTTTGTTTGAACATAACACATCTAGTTTCACTTTCTGTATTGTTCCAAGCACATCTTTGTGTGGCCTAAGACGAAGAGAGACTGATGTAAAACAGAGTTTAACCTTTTCTACATCAATGGCATTAATTTTGCAGGTTAATTTGTGTGCTTTCAACATGAGCAGTGAAGATGAAATAAAGGAAAAACTGGATGTGGAATTAGATCGCTGTATTGTGGCTATGAAGCCCTATGTCCTTAACCTGCAGAACAGTTCAGGTACAGATGGTAAAATGTGCATTTAAACACTAATAGCAAAGCCCTAGGGACTGACAATTATTATTTGTAATTAATTTAACCAGGCACTTCATCTCTCACATTACAAGGTATAGTTTTGGGGGTTGTTGGGGGGTTTGCACAACTTCTAAAGTTGGATGTTTTAGGTGCCTACTGCAAGTGTTTGACCTTATCTGTCTTGTTTTCATGATGTAAATGTGCTTTTGCACATTTACAATACATTAACATCAATCTTTAAAAGCCTAGTTCAGTAGAAGCTAAAAGCTTTTAAAGGGCGTTGTTTCTGAGATAGCAAATATTTTTTAATTATAAAATTGTTAACATTTGTTCTGGAATATGTAATAATAGGAACATTAATTAATAAATGATGTTGCATAAACCTAATTTTTACAATAGGCTGGTTATTATTAAAGTCTACAAACCCTACAAATTAAGAGCTTTATGCATAAACATTTAACCAAATGAATAATTTCCTTATCTGATAGCAAATCTTGTCTAAATAGAGTTTTATTTTTTTAAATGGATGAGGATTTATTGTGTATTTAAAGTGTTAATGCTCATGCAAGCTGTAAGTTTATGGCAGCTCTTGCAATGAGTGCAGAATTCCTGGGCTTCCAATTCCATGTTGTTTACAAAAGTGATGTAAACTTCTGGTAAACACGAATTTATAGAAAATGTTTGTGCAATGTGTAAATTTGAACCATTGTTAAAGACTTGTTTTTATTCTAAGTCTTTAACCATTTTATTATATTTATTTGGTTTGGTCATTTGGGAGTTTGTTTTGTTTTAAACTTCGGTGTAGAAGGGAGAAACATACAAAATTGGTGCCAGTGATGGCTTCTGTTTTCTGCATGTGTTTGATTTGCTCTGAAAATGTATATATCTGTATTTTCAGAAAGAGTAAGATGCTCACTATGGATTAAAAAACTCTGCA
This sequence comes from Fringilla coelebs, assembly GCF_963513975.1. Taxonomy (NCBI): domain Eukaryota; kingdom Metazoa; phylum Chordata; class Aves; order Passeriformes; family Fringillidae; genus Fringilla; species Fringilla coelebs. Next base: position 3,028,418 of record NC_140045.1, on the reverse strand, counting down.
AACCTTCAGCAGCAGGCACAGGAATAGTGGGAAGGGAGAATCGAAACTTGTACGCAAAACTGCTGCTCCACATGCTGGAGAGAGGAGTTCTGAATGGTCCCTTCAGCCAGAAACCAGAGGAAGGAACGCTGAAAACTCTGCCTGCCTACATGGTGAGTGTCATTACTTTATGAGACAAGCTTGCTAAAATGTATCCTGGAATTGCTTCTCCATCTTAGATTTGGCACAGATGTGACAAATGGTTCTGAATGGGTTCAGTGGAACTTGTGGGATAAATAAAGTTATTTCTTGTAATTGATGCTGGGGAAACCTTTCAATGGGCAAAACTTCTTGTGTCTTCAAAATTCTGGTTGAAGGCTTATGAAAATAGGTGTTTGAAGGAATAGGAAGGTAATCTTTTTCTAGTTTTTTGGAAAATGTAATAAAAGGCCCTTGAGGCTTTCTTTTGTCCTAATCAGTAGATAGCTCTTGTAAAAGGAAAATTGTTCTTAAAGGTGGTGATTTTAGTAGCCTAAGAAGACTATAGAATTCAAATAGACATCATTAAAGTTGCAGTTTGTTTTCTGAAGAACTGAATATGCTGTGTCAACCCTTGACATCAGCTTCCTTGACTTAATAATGCCAATTTCTGCTAAAATTACCCATCCTGTAAGATGTATTGGAAAATATTGACACTGTTGCCATGAATTCCCATGGGTTGGGAAGGTGGCATTTGCACACCTCACTGACCTCCCTGGAAAAGGAATGATTGTACTGCAGACAGTCCTGCAAGAAATGACATTAAGGGTCTAAATAATGCATCTGTGTAAATATATTCTGCTGTTGATTTTGCCTTTGTTCTCATTCCAGTCAGTTTATTTTGATGAACCAAGTTCACCAAGAGTTCAGAACAACCACCCTGGCTGCTTATCTGAGTGGGTGCTGAGAGACCTGGGAAACCAGGACAGCAATGTATCCTCTGTGGAGGACTCATCTTCAGGAACAGCTCCTGCACAGGGGTAAGGTTTCTGTCCTTGCTTCAGCAGTGTTTGATTTGTATTTAATAGCTGTAAGCTCTGGATGTCTCAGTTTGGATGAGTTTATTGCACACCCTCAGGGACTCACCATCAGAGTTTATAGTCAGAAACTCTGCTAACAGCTTCAGTGTAATGAGAACTTCTAGACTCCTCTGTTCTTACTTTTCTCCATTATGCCTTCTTCTCTGACTTCTTTACATCTCCTTCCATGTCCCATCCCCCTATCCTCTTTCTCTTCCTCTTGTTCTCCTCCTCCTTTCAGTTCCAGACACCTAACATGGAAAATCAAAGCCTACATCTGTAGTCTAAGGCCATGATGCTGAAAGCAGCTGTTTTATCAAATACTTTTAAATGGCTTTTCCCCCTGTAGATTAGAAGTATAAACAAGCATACAGATGGTAGATTTAGAGGTTGTTCTATGTTTGCTGCTCACAGGTTTTTTAGAGGAAATGGAATAGTGGCTCCTTGCAGATAAGCAAGTTTTGCTGAGTGAGATTTAGGTTTTTGATTTGCAGCAGCCAGTGAGCTTAAACTGCATCTTCAGTCCCAGTCAGCTGAGGATAGAGCTGTTTACAGCAGGGAAAAAGGGTGAAATGTGTAGTTATTAAGGCTTGTTTTCCTGTTGGCTTAGAAAGATGTCCCTGCAGTATTGAAGGAGTGACAAGCTGGTCATTTGGACACTTGGAAAACTTCAGCTCTATTCTGTCCTAATTTGTGAGAATCTTAAGTAAATTTCAGTTTAATCTACTGTTCTTAAGTATTTACTTTCTGGATTTTCTTACATAGTGCAACTTTGTGCTGATTATCAGGATCTGTGTTCCTTTTTTTCTTTATGTGTCTGCATTTCAGTCATGGATGGAATTTCCTCTTTTTTGCCCCTTTTAAAGTCTCATTAATGTTTAACCTCTCTGAAATCCTTGGTGAAGGAAGCACTCTTAGACATGGAGTGAATATTAGTCAAAGCTCAGTAGTTACTGTACAAGAGGAAGTGAGAGTTTGCTCTGCTTCTGGTTTCGTTTCATTGTGTTGGAAATACATTTTCAAGTTTAGTTTCAGAAGTCCAATGCTTTTTTCATGTCTTCACTTACATCTTTCATAAGTGGCCACTATTAGCTGTTCTCTTGTAGGCACACTGATGTTTAGGCTGTTTATCATCATTTTTCAATCATGTTTTTATTTTCCCAGCAGTGATTTGGATAAGTGACAGATGGACACTTGCAAGTTAAATCACATTAATATTGAGTGAATCATGAAACTCTTCTGTATCCATTAACTGTGTGTAATTCTAACAATAATTTCAAAAGTTACTCTTATGTCTGAGGTCTTTGTATCTCCCTTTCTTGAGGATTAGGGGCTCTTCTGGTTGCTTGCATTCGGGCTCTGATTACAACCTGTGGTTTTGATAAGAGACTTGTGGTTTAAATACCAGAGGCAGACAATGGAGAATTTCCAGTTGAGTTACGATATTACTGATTTGGTCAGTGAATTACAGAGAATTCACTGGAAAAGGAATGATTCTGGTTACGTTTCATTGTGTTAGAAACACATTTTCAAGTTTAGTTTCAGACAGATACAGAAAATTGTTAGGAGGAGCTGTTCAGATATCCTTAATTTAAAAAAAAAAAAAATTGACAGTATGAAAACAAGGAATGTATAATGTTTTAAAAATGTTTTTTGAGACCTTGGAAGAATTTTTGTTAGTGTTGTGCAATGTCAGGATACCTGGCCTGGGTCTGACCAGGTTGTGTGAGTCCCTGGGAGCAGCATCAAGTCAAAGTATTACTCTGGGTGTTAGAAGCAATAAAACAATATCAGCACAACTCTCCTCTGTTAGGCCCAATTTAGCACACTGAAATATTTGTGGTGTAAAAATACACCTAATTACTCTAAATTCCTGGCTTGTGCTGTCAGCTGGGGTGAGATTTGCATATTCCTCCCTCTGCAGCCCACTGGGGCTGGTCCCTGCTGGAGGAAAGCTGAGGTGCAGTTCCACTTATTCCCTCCCTTCTTTGCCATAGTTTTCTCTTTTTTCTACCTGGTTTGTAGTAGAATACTGGGAATTTGATGTTTTTTCCCACTTTGTGTCTGAACCTAAGATTCAGCTTGGCCTGGCAAAGTTCCCAAAGTTATTTTTCATGTAGTGAAACTTTATTTCACTCTTCCCCTTCTATCCTGTGGGAATGAAGCAATACCTACATTGGTGATCAGAGTGGTTCCCAAGACTCTGCTGAGTTCTCTAGAGACCTGCATTGCAAATTATTTCCTAGGTTGCAAATTGTTCCATGCCAGGAGAAGCAAGTAAATGTAATTGAATAATGTTACTCGTTTAAAGGAATTAAAAATCAGGTGTATATGCACAGCTCTGCCAGTGGATGCTTGGACAAGAGTGGGGCTATGTCTAAGGAAATCTGAATTTGTGTTGGAAAATTTTGATAGTTCTGTAGATTAAATAAATTAATCTTCACTGCAATAAGAAACTTCATTTTCCTGCAAGTTTTGCAGAAAAATACTGAAGGTAAATATTTCAGCTGTTGTGTTTTGAAAAATACAAAATATTTACATATTTAGTATTTACTTAAATGTGAAAATGTTAAGATATTACCTATATACAACCTATAGATCCTGGTTGTCTTTGTATTTACAATTCTGGATGAGCAATCAGTGCAGGTAAAACTGTAATATATTAAATATTTCTGGATGTGCAGTTTGTAGGGAGAGCCAGCAGATGGTGACCGAGTTCCACTGTATTTGTCTCTCTCCTCTGAATGTGCACTGGGAAACTGCATCCATGGGCATGGAATTTGTGTAGTTGGATGAAAATTTTGCATTCCAGCCATGACTCAGTTCCTACAACATTTTCTCAGGGCAAAATAGATAATGTCAGTGAGACATGTTTGAGTAACTGCTTGATGTTCTTTATCTCAAGATTCTCTCCTTTCAAAGACCCAAACAAACAGAAATTCTTTTCATAGTGATTTTTATCTTGCAATACAGATAATTCTGTGTTGGACAATTTTGACTTTTCCATATGAAGTTGTTTTTCTGCCTAAATAAAAGCCTTAGATATATATATATACATACCTTACTTGCAAACTGGGGTGTTGATGAATAAATCCAACCTGCTGGGACTGGAAAGGTGCAGCTTTATTTTGAAATGTGAGAGGGTTGGTTTGAGAAATGTTGAGATTGGTTTGAACAGAAACCTGGGCTTTCTGACCCTGCAGGAAAATTCTGCTCTATGTTTATAAAGTGTGCCTGAAAACATTGTTAAAGGTGGGTGTGTAGTCATGCTGGACCAGGAGTAATCAGTGAATTTCCCTCACTTTGTTCCTAGAAGGAATATTTACTAATCTCCTTTATTAGCAGCAAATTGCTGCCTCCTCCCGTGCCAGCTCCCTGCTTGTGCTGGAGCAGGAGGTCACAGGTTGATGTCAAAACTCTGCTCATCCTTCACTCACCTGCAGTGGGAGGAAAAAGAATTAATCTTGTGCTTTTTGGAGCCTGACCTGTATTAGCAGGAGGCTGGAAAAGGTAATGGATGGGTGGTACATACCTGATAGGAGCAAAATTGTGTTCATCCTTGAGAATTGTTTCAAATTCTGGTTGTACAGTTAAGTAAAGGAGCTTCCTTTTCAGTTCCTCTTCAAAAGAGCAAGTACAGAACTAAGAATGCATCTAGGCTTTTGTCCTCCCTTTGGTGTATTTGCAAATATACAGGTAGCTTGGGTTGGCTTGTGTATTTGTTGATACTCCTGATTATCTGAATGACGAGGGCATGAATTCTGTTTTCTCTCATTTTTAACAATTGGAACTTTATTGCATTGTTAGGTAACCTGAGTATTACTCAGAAAGGAAATCTGATGAAAGGGCAGATTTACTCACAGGCAAAGATTTATCTCCCTTTAATTAAAGGTAATTTTGTGTCAAATGAAATCTCGGTAAGAAATGCAAGAGGCAGTCATTGTGTTATCATATTCCTTTTGATCTTTTTTACCCCTAAGACTTTGCTTATCTAAACTATTTACTGCTTTGTAATTGTTATTGTGCATCCATACATGTTGTTTATATGGGATTTATTGGTGCTGGAAGGGAAGGTAGGCTCCCAGTTGTTGTATTTCTCTGTTCCCTGCTGTTCTGATGAAAGCTGGGGCCCTGTGCTTTGTGAAAACTTTGTGTTTGTCTCCCTAGAAGTGACTGGTTTATATTGTGCATCCAACAGTCGTTGTTCTGTTCATAAACACTTCATTCATCTCAGTGTCTTTTTGGCATAGCAGCCATCTCATTTGCTGCCAGATGGAAAGGAGGGGAGGTATTGAATGGTCTGATTTGACTTTAATATAATATGGCCAGTCACAGCAAGGTGAAGGGACCAACAGCAGTTTTTAATTACTTTAATACCTGTGGATTTGACAGTGGAGTATGTGCTGATGGGTGTTTCACTACTGTTTTGGATCTTTTGCTGTATCAGCCCATCTAATAATGCTTAAAACTTCTACTTTATTTTGTTCTTTTCCCCCTACTCTGTGGCTGAGAAATGTCTGTGACCAGGTGCATCAGTGACAATTCTCTTCACCTGCCTGCTGATCTGCATTTCCCTTTGCTCAAGTGCTTTATTTGCAACAAAAGCTTTTCCAGAAAATCCCTCTGCTGGACAGAGCACTTGGTCATGCTGTGCTTGTGTCCTGTCTTGTGGGCATTTCGTTATCACCCCCCATAAATTCCACTTTAGTCCATAAAACAGAAATTAAATGAAACCAAGACAATCTCTGGGACTTGTTCCTCTCCACCTTGGCCTTTCAAGCCACTGCCTTTGTACAGAGCTGTGTCATTCCTGCCCTTTGTGTGTTATAGCATCATTTACCTTGTTCTAACCTAATTTTTGGTCTTAAAAGTCTCCCCTATGGTGCAACCAACCATCACCTTAATTCCTCTTTCTTCTCTGAGTCACTGGACTCCATTTTATGTTGTTTCATATTCTTAGCAATATTGTTTCAAAAACATTGACTTAGGTCAGCCCTCTCCTTAGCTGGGATTTACCCTAAAATCCTTTGGGAGATGTTGGGTCATGTAGTGAAAGAAAACAAAGAACACTTTTTAATGTACAGTCAGGTACACAATATTTCTAGTGGGTTTTTTGATTTGGGGTTGTATGGCAGTGTTTTTTTAATGGAACACTTAAGGCTTTTGTTTGCCTTTAACATGAAATTTTTCTCCTTTTTTTTTTTTTTTTTTGATCTTTCCATCTTGACAGTTATTTTCTTGTATATATTTTACCCAGTTCTATTCTGTGATTTAACATCCTTTGTGTGCCACAAGTTGCTGAAAATGAACTCCTCTCTTTCTGCTTCCTCCTGTCATTACTAACAGGGAAAGACTCAGTGAGAAGCCATCAGTAATATCCTGTTGTCTGAGCTCTCCTCACCGGACAGATGAAGATGACCTAGGCACGTCACTGTCTGTAAGATGCTCCTCCTTTTTGTCCTAAAGCTCTGCTTTCCCTGAGGTGCTTTTATATATCCCTGTCAAGCTGTTATTTCCAGCTGTGTGGGTCATGATCCCTGTGTAAAGGTGCAGACATTTGGGAGGGAGTGATAGGGAGTGTCGAGCTTTTTTCTTCTTTTTGTCAGGGTCAGGATTAAATGTGCTGGAGGGGATTTCTTGTTGGGACTCAGATGTTTATTAGTTCTTATCTATGTCTTATCTACGTCACAGTCTCACAAACCCTGAGTTCTGCAGCACTTCACTCTAACAAACTAAAAATGGAGCCCCATCTCTCTTTCTATATAAGGCTTTTAAGAATAAACTGTCCAATTAAGAAATGATACCTAAATTATTTTTACTTTTAACCCAATAACCAACCACCCGTGCCTGCAATGGGAACTTCTTTATCCAATTACACAAAACCACCCAAACCCATGGAGAAGAAGGTGAAGAAGAAGGAGCAGCCTCCGCCCTAAAACCTCCATCCTGCTTTATATCTATTACTATATTCTAAACCCTTCAACTCTGAGTTTTCCACCCTGTGATATCACACACTTCTATTCAAACTCCACACCCACAATCCCAAATCTGCCATTCCATTCTGGAAGCTTCTCCACAGCCTCAGGTCAATGCAGTGTTCTCATGGGGTCAGTGCCTGGCAGCACAGAAAGTCTGAAATTCTCAGTAACCAGGGTTCCAACAAGGGAGGACTAAAGCTCATCAAAACCTATCCTCTGCAGTGCAGGGGAAAAGAATTTCTTGTAGGATGCTGAGTTCATCCTAATGCTTGACCTCTGTTTAGTGTTGTGTGTTCAGTGTCTGCTGCATTGTTTTCCCCGGGCTTGGCAACGTGCCTGCATTGACATCATCTTGTATTTTGCAATAACAGATTAAAGAAAGCTGCATAGATGCCTCTGGCTCTGTTCAGTGATGGTTGACCTCTGAAAGAGTGAATTTTGGACAGTTTGTTTCATCAGACTTTCCACAACAAGCATTTTGACTGATGAAAGGGCATTGAACAGGCTTTGTCTGAAACCCTTTTAGTCCAACATATTCAATGATGTTGTTTATATGATTGCAAGCTTTGCACTGACAATTACTCCTGACAAATGTGTGATACCAAGAAATGTGCTGTTTACCTTCCAAAATGTGCTCTGTGGCCTTGCAGTGTCCTTCACCACACCTAGAGCAGCCCTCACCCCTCTGTGAACACTGAATTTCCTGTTTGTTCCTCCAGCTCTGCCCACGCTTCATTTTTGATTCTATCAGAGGAATAGTTTAGAAAGATTGCAGCTGGGCACAGTTGAGGATTTATGAGGACATGAAGTGCAAATAGGATAAACTGGAAGCTCCTTTCTGAGGAAATTTGTGTTCTGCTGTGCATCTGGAATAGAGGATTAGCAAGGGGATGGTTTATCAGGGCAGGTTACAGGTGCTCAGTGGGCAAAAATCAGTGTCTGTGCTCTAGGCTCTGATTGCTGGGAATGTATTTATGTGTGTGTTGATTGTATGTATACAAATGGAATTTAAATACAGAAATGCCATCATTAAAAATAAAACCACATGCTGGCTTTACTACATGTCTCCTTATTGGTTTCCTGTTTATTTTACTTCAGGAAATATTCCTTATGGAAGAGTTATTTTTAAAAAAAATGTATTCTTCAGTTGAAACCTGGATGTGGGGCTTTAAAGTTTTGTTGGGGAGTTTTGCTGCTTTGGCTTGTTTATTTTTAATATTTTTTTTGTTGTTATTGCTGGCTCTGCTGCAGCTTCCAGGTCAGTGTTGGACAAATTACTGCACTTCATTGTTCTTCAGCTCCATATACTGGATTCTCCTGTGATTACAGCTCTAAAAGGGCCTTTAAGTGAAACAATGCTCTCTTGCTTTGCCAGTTTGATAATGTTTGGCTGGCTGGAACAAGCAATACCTCGTTCCATTGTCAGGGATGTTCTGGGATTTCACAGATGTTCTGGCATGGTTTAGGCCCAGGTAGAGGAGCAGGAAGACTTTCAAGAAACATTAAGAGCTGCTTCAACCAAGTGTGGATTAAGAGCAGCCCAAGCTCTGGCCACCGGATGCTTGTGACAAATGAGATTTAAAGAAAAGGTGCTGGCAGACCCATACACAAACCTCACTTCATGACACAAAGTAATTCAGGCTTCAGTGTTGGTTTTTAAATACCTGGGCCAAGGGAAATGTTCTGTACCAGCTTTCCCTGCTAGATCCATTTAATGTTGGTAGTTGTTGTTATCCCCCAGGAAAAACCTTTCTTCTGAGAGGCAATTCCCTGGTACTTCCTGCAGCAGCAATAACCACAGCCCTGGCTGGGTGCTGGAAATCAGGGAAGAGCTCTGAGCTGGGCAGCAGCTGCTCTGTCCTCTGCTTTGACAATCATCCCTGCCTTGGTTTCCTTCCATTTCTAAATCTGCTTTTTTTATTTGGAGGCTGATCCTGTGATTGCTGAATTCTGCATTAGCCCCAGAAAAGGCACTGTGGAGGTGATAGATACCTGAAAATGGAGTATATTGGGTCTTTTAGTAAATTCACCCTCTACAAGGGAGACCATTGCTTTGGAAATAAATAAAGAAGAACATTAAAGTGCAGAGCCAGGCGAATTTATCCTCTGAGCTGCTTTCTCAGCCCAGTATCCTCTGGAAGCTGAAAACTGTCAGAAATATTGTGACACTACTAGGAAGTGCAGTGTAGCTATGACCAAGTCAATGAGAAGTTTAATTTTAAATTAAAAAAATAATTGCCAGTAATTCTGATATTTTCTTTGACATTTTTTATGTTCCAGGATGATCAACACAAAAGAAAGTTTTCATTTGATGATGATGACCTGGAAGCACGGCTCAATAGTTGGAATCTTGGGGTAAAATAAACTGAGTACTTTACTTATTTATTATCTTGCAGTGAAGGGAACTTCTCAGTAATGTAGTTTGCTCTCTGAGCTTAGCCAGCAAAACTTTGTGTGGGAATCAGTCTTTTAGAAATGAGTTGCTAAGGCTTGGAAAGGTTATTTAGGAATGTATGAGGGAAAAAATTGAAATTTTAAGTAATAATAATCTTTACACATTTAGTATGGTTACTCATAAATCAGGCCAAATAATGGCTGTTGGTCAAAACCAAGAGTCTTACTCTGGTAGAAATTCAGACTAATTCTTGATGACTCTGTAACATTACTTTTTATTTACACTTGTATTAATGAAGGAAGAATTTGGCTTTCTGTGTTTATTTTTTTTTAACCAAAGCAGAATTTGTAAGTCGTTAGTACAACTCAGATTTTTTTTGGTCAATGTGCCTCCTTTTGAAAGTGTTCAGGAGGCTTTTCTGTGCATTCACCTCTTTCTTTCCCTTTTAATAATTCAAATTTATTACTCTTATAAGACTTTATTCCCTTGGTTGTGTTTTCTGTGGTATTAGTCCACAATAGTTCTAAGGAGACAATGAAGCACCTCTTTTCTGTAGATGTATTTTAATGTATTTTTCCTATTGTGTTATTTTATCTTTTTTGTAACCCTTTCACTTGTACCACCAAATCTTTAACCTATTTCATTGGAATTAATATCCTTATAGCAGTTTAGTTTTATTAAGATCACTTTGATTTTAACAGGGAGGTTTCATCTTTCTTTTCTTCCTTATTTTGCCTTATTCTCATAGGTTGAAAGCTCACAGAGTTGCAGCCAAAGTTAGGAGTGATGAGAGCGAGTCTAATGAAATAGTTCAGCCTTGTTTTTTGCAAAATAATCACGTATTTTCATGTTGTCATTTTAATCAGCTGCCAAATGATCCTTATTCTTCCTGCACTATTGTCAGTCCAGAGGGATATGACAGCATTTAAAAATCTTGCCTATTACACTGCAGGTTTTTCATGGATGGCCAAGTTCTCTTCAGTGCAATCAGAAAGGATAACAGAGAATATTAATGGTTTTCTGTCCTTCTTGGTGTTTCTCCTGCTTTTTCCAAGCTGAGGGTGGAGATGGGTGAAAGTGTCAACATTGCACAGGTGCCTGAAACAAAGGTGCAATCACTTGCAGATTTTGAATATTTGGGCTGTATTTATCCATTGGATGATATGAGCAGAAAGCTGTAATACCTTGAGCTTTTAAAGCTGCTTTAAGGGGGGGGAGCTTGCTCATGGCCATTTTACAAATTACACCAACTGATGCTGACAAAGGATCTCTTTATAGCCTGCATTTTTATATCAGTGTCAATCTGCCTGCCTGCTTATCTCTTATCTCTGTCATTTTATTTGTATTTTATTTCTTTCCCTAATTGAAATTCCAGTTTGCAATCATGTTGTGCTGATAATGGCTGGTTATTAAAGTGTGATGATCCTCTGCTGATACAGGAGCTCCCTTGGATAACAAATTGGCTACCGTGGCACATAAATCAGTTTTTCAAGTCTCCTCTCCAGGGATGGTAATTAAAGAAGTCGCTCATGAGAGACTTTGATTGCCTGATAAGACTTGTTGGGAGTTACCTGACAAAGGGGATTGGAGGTTGTAAAGGAGAGGTCTGTGAGGGGTTGTGCTGAACAGCATTTCCCTGCTGTGGATCACGGCCTCCAGTGGGTTCTGAAAGGGTCAGGAAGTTTTAAGTGGAGTGTCACGCTTAAAGAATATGTCACTGCTAAAAATAAAAAACCCCACTAAATGATCCCTTGGAATCTGTAAGGTTTGAGTGTCAGATGTGGCTGCTGTTATTTGCAAGCATTTAAATTGCCATGGGAGCATCTTGCTTTCCTTTAATTGCTACTCCCAGCTGCAAACCGTTTGGGAAATTTAATTTACAGTGATCCTACCTGAGATACAGGAGACCCTTGACCCAAAAAATACTTCAGTAGTGGGGGAAGATAAGAAAGGAGATACAGAATGGCTTTCACTTTGAGCTGCCTGGCCTGAAGAACAGTTGTTTTGAAAAGCTTTTGAAACTTTCCTTGGGTTTTTTTGGTTGTTCAAGGATTTTTATTGGTAAGAATCTGTGTCATTTTAGGAAGCTGTGAGTATTTCAGGCAAGTTTACATGCAGACCATGCTTTTATCCCAGAATCTGCAAATACCCAGCTAGGTACACACATTGGTGAGACAGCCCTGGTGTCTTCCAGCTGTGAGGTGCTGCTGAGCCTTCAGTGCTCCAGCTTGGGATTGAAGTGACCAGTTATAAATTGATAATTTATTTTTTGCTGTTGTCTTTCAGCCTCTTCCTTCTGTAATATATTTTAAATTTCCTCTTCTTCAAAGCTCTTGTATTTTTAAGGTCACCTTCTGGATGTATTTTTAGTTTTTATGATATACCCACATCAGTGATTGAGATTTTTTTTTAATATTATTATTAAAAATACTGTGGAAAGTTTTGGGAAATGCTTTTATGAGTTTTCTACTAAGCTGAGAGGTCAAATCTGGAGGTTTCAGATATTTTGTTCTTAATAATAACATTTTCTACAGGAGAAATAAATCTGTTGTGTTACTTTGCTGATATTGTTACTTTTTGTGAGTAATCAAAGAATTTTCCCCTTTTCCTTGCAGCATTCCTGATTATCCCTATCAAACATTTTATGATTGAAGTTCTTTAGATTCTAATCAGGCATGAGTAAATGTTTGAAAAAAAAGTTGAGTTTTGATTGTGATAAATTTGCCTTTCATACGTGGAATACTAATTTACACTCATTTTACATATATTATAAAATGTGTTTTTCTTAGCCTGCATTGACTCTTATCTAAACTGATGTGGGGACTGTCCTTTATCAGTTGTTCCTGCCTTGAAGGTGCATTTGCAATGTAGAAAAACAGAAATCCTTTTGTATGGCTGTTTGAAGGGAAAAGTTTCAGGAGCAGGAGCTGAGACAAATAAATGCCAGTAATCTTTGGTCATGTTGTTACTTTAAACTTTTTGTCCTTCTTCAGGAATCCTGAAATATAATAAAAGTAACCTGGGCTAGGGGAATGAGAAGAACTTTAGGATCCCTTCCCAGACTTTTCTGTGATTCTATATTCTTATTTCATTAACAGCTGTCAATAAATTTCTGCACATTGTTGCAGCTCTAGTGGACTTCATAACTGAAGGGGAGGTGATTATCTCCTGTTTATATCTCAGAAATCATGAAATATTGTGAGAGATGTGTAGTGTCAGGGAAAAAACCTTGTTGGATAATGGAATTAAGCTGCCCTTTTTTCCTCTTTAGCTGAGCTTTTTAGATTGTAGGCAAACATAATTTTTGGATAAAAAAAATAAAAGCTACGTAAAGAAACAACAATTAATTAAACCCCTGCAAATTCTTACCTCACCTGTCTGTCTCTCACTCTCTTTCATGATGTTTGTGATGCAGTTTCACTTGTCACCAAATTGTAGCCACTTTTAGGGGTGACAAAGCATCTCTTTCAAACATCCCAGGAAATTCAGCACATCATTTTAGGTGGAAAGCACACAAAGAGATTGCACCCTGGGGAAACAGCAAAGGGCTTTTTAATCAGGGAGAACACGATTTTTCATCGCTGGAATTCAGCCAGGACAAGAATTAACTCTTTAGCTTTTCCCAGAAGTGATGTGGGGCTGACTGGGCGCTCAGTCTTGCCCAGAAGAACTTGTCCTGGCAAATGTGATTGCTTAGGAAAGGTTGGAGAAGACTGAGACCAAAGAAATTCCCTGGTTGGTGGCTGTGTTCCTTTCTCCTTCCTTGGAGCAAAGTGGTGTAACACAGGGTTAAGTGATGGAGTGCTGGGAATTCCTGGGAGGCTGCAGCAGCAGTGGATGCTGTGCCTGCTCTGTGTGCTTGGCTCACATCTGCCTATGTCTTTCCAGTCTAGTTAAGCTCAACCATTTCTGCACAAGCCATTTGATTATCTTTTGTTTGGTTTCTCAGTCTGGCTGCTTACTATAAACATACCTACTGTATATGTTGTGGCCTTGGAGGGCAGCAGTGCTGGGAAAACTTTCCCACAGTGAACTCCAAGTGGTGTTGTGACTTCAAAAAATAAATTCAACTTCCATGCTGACAAACAGCCTTCATGTGCTTTAATGTCCTTCCACTAAGACTGCAACAGCAGCATTAAAGTGAACTTCCCTACAAATTATGATGTTAGATAAGAATGTCCTTACTCAAATTTCCTGAAGCTACTCAGCAGTTATTTCTGTAGGGAACATGCTGGCTGGCTGGGTTTGGTAGATTAAAGTAAGAATTTAGGGCAAGGTTCAGTTTAGTTGTTTACCATTTCAAAGTCTTAAGTGTTCTTAACTCTTTCATGTGTGTTTTTGTCATCCTTGTTTTGAAAACAATCCCATTTAGTCTTTGATGAAGCTTAGGGGGGAATGTGCAACGAGCCTGCAGATACAAGTGTTGGGGTTTTATTCCCTGAATCTTAATATTTAAAATATTCTGTGAGTGGACTGACACAGGCTGAAGTTGGGCACTATTGGAGATACCCATCCCTGGAGAAACATCTTCCAAAGAGTGGAACAGGACTTTGGAGGGGTAGTTTGGAACCATGGCTTCAGTGTTGTCATTGTTGTGGTATTTACTTAGCAAAAGAGCAAAGCTTTGGTGGGAGTTTCTGGAGTGGACCATATTTTCAGCCTGAGGGATGGAATGTAATTGATGAGGATGAGACTTGTGGAAGTACTTAAAGCTCAAAATCGTGCTTTTTCTGCACTGTCTTTGCTTTTTGGGGAAAGCATTTCAGCTTTTGTCAGTGCTTCACTCATTACTTCCATTGATAGCTTTAAAATTGTATAACTCATAAACATTTAGTTTTGACTGCTTTAGGTGTCGTTAAAATAAATAGAAATTGAAAATACTGAACTTATAAATTATGGCTACTTTGCCTGAAACGCAGTTTGTAATTTTATTTTTATGTACATTTTTGCAATACTTTTGTTTCAATTTAAGAAAATGGATACATTTTAATGAAGTAGATCATCTCTGTTAGGTGATGGGGAGTTTTCTTCACGGGGATCTGATCATCCAACACCCTCACAGCTCTGCTTTAGGAGAAGGAGAAGGTGACCATTGCACTCTTCACAAATTGAAACATGATTTTTTGTCAGACTGCCTAATAGAGCAGGGGAATCCAAAATCTTTCCTACAAAGACATTCAAAATACCACTTCTGTTAAGAAGTGGTATTTACAAATTAGAGTTCAGTTCTAGTTCAAATAAAGATGTCTTTCATGATGACATTTATTTGGTTCATACTCTTAAAAAAGCATGTGATTTACTGCTCTTCTCATGGCAGTCCTTCAGTTTCATACATATGTATTTTGGCTTGTCTTTGACCTTTTGCTTATTATTTTTAAATTTGCATGTTTCTCATAAATACAGACTTTTTTTTTTTCTTTTTTGGGGCATTCTTTATTGTGATAGTCCCTCTTTAATGTGGTTTAATTTGGAGAACAAGAAGTTTTGCAGAAGACCAGCATGAAAAGAATGAATGTTGAGGCATTAAATGTTTACAGATCAGTTTAAGTGGATATAATCCACAACAAGTAACAAAGTGGGAACATTTAACTTCAAAGCACATATGGCTGCTGTTACAAAATCAAAAAATGCAAGACTTGGGCCCTACAAAGTATTAGAGACACATTTTCCTTCTTTCCCATAAACAAGTAGGATGTACCTTAGCTTTTCAGATGGTTTTGAAGTGAAGGCTGCAAACAGCTGAATGTCATGGGCAGATAAAGGATTTTAATTAATTGTAAATATTTACAACACTTTTTATATTACTTTGGCTTCAAAAAGTAAAAAAGCCAAAGTGGAGGGTGATTCTGCATGAGAGACAGGGCTTTGGGAAATCATGAAGCCTTTGAAAAGTGGCTCTGCAGCCTTCTCCAGATTCCACCAGATACTGGTCAAGGCTTCCACTGATGCCAAACTGGGGAGTGCCTTGAGCTTCTGGCAAACACCTTCAGCCCTGGGGATGATCTGGAGTGTGGGCTGGATGGGGAAGTGGCCACATTGAGGTGAGAGGAGGAATAGAATACCAGTGAAATGTAGGTAGAAAGTCCTATAGTAGTTATAAATGTGTAGGACAAAGAAAATCCTCCAAAATTTTTCCAGTTTGGAATTTCTGTACCTTTTATTTCCCTCTTCTTGATTTGCTTTTCCTTCCCCTCCACTGGATCTCCTGTGGTTGGTGCTCCAGGCTGATCCCATTCCTGTATTCCTCTCCTCCCAGTCTCTTCTGTGTCCAAAATTCCTCTTTTTTTGTGGCAGTGGGTGCATCCAGGATTCCTTCATTCCCTGGTGGCTGCCTTTGGATTTAACTGCCAACACAGGATACTTTGTGTGATGGAAAATTGAGTGTAACTGTTTTAGTAAACTCCCTGACAATAAATAGGTTATTGTTAAATTATTGGTTTCCTGATGCTTTCAGCTAATGTATTAAAATTTTGGATAACACCATTCATTGCAACTGAAGGTATGTGTTAAATGTATCTGCAACAACTTCTGGGTGAAGTATGACAACTCAACGCCACACTGAAACCCTACATCACCTTTTGGGACAGGAAATGAATAATACTGTATCAAATTGAAATTTCAGAGGGATTAAGCCTCTTTTCCACTGATAAATTCAACACACAAATTTATTTCATGCTACTGCAGAAAGTGCAAGCATTTGTATATATTTGCCATGCCTTGTAGATCAACCTAATCCTACAACTTTTTTTTTTTTCATGTGTATTGCAATCTCATTCATATTCCAGATCTCACTGCCACATTTTACAAGATTATACCCTTGAAAGCTTTTTTTTGGGCATTCTGCTTTCTCTGTGATGTGATGTTTGAGCCTCATCATCTGAGAAAATGAGAAAGATAGAGCTGTCTGATAGAGGAAGTGGGTTGGGAACAATGCTTTGTCTCCAGTTCTTAAAAATAGTGATTAAGAGAGCTGTTTTAATTATACAGCCATGTTAATGAATTATTTCCTTATGTTTTGTCTCTATAACTTACATGTGTGGCTATAGTTTCCACGCACCCAACTGTAATTTTTCAAGAGCAGTAGATTTTAATCAGTACAATCTGTAAATGTATTGTAGCTTGATACTGATTTCAATGAGAATTTAGCCAGCAAAGTTGGAAATCTTTTGCATAAGTCTATGTATGTAGCTGCCAAATATTTTTATGATATGCATTGATGGAATTTTTACAACCACAAGAGGTAGGAGGAAAAAAATGCAATTTTTGGTCCATTTCCATAATCAAAATTGCTGAATAGATTTCCAACCAAATGATCTCTTAGGAAGATTTCCTATTTCTATAACATTTAAGGCATGTAGAAATCTCATCTGTGGTTCTTTGAGTGATGCAGTTCCTGTGCTAAATAGAATTTAGTTATGATGTCTTGGACTAAATCAGACATTGTTGACCTGCTGATTTTTCTCTGCCTTGTTTTTCAGTTAGAAAACCCCAGATACCTGCGAGAAAAACGGGTGCCAATGACTGTGGTAGGTATTTATATCCCCTTGGTATTTCAGAAGGGCAAACAAACCTTTTATGCTATTTTTAATCCCTGGTCAGGATTGATTGTACTTGGATTTACTGGTTTTGACTTCATTGGTTGCTTTGAACTTTTTCTTCAATAGATGACACCTAAAATTGACTTTGGGCAGAGCAGCCCCTCTCGGTACCACCAGACGCTGCTTCAAATGCAGGAGAAAGAGGTAGGATTCTTTTCCTTGGAAATTGGGCATTAACAAGGAAGTTATTGTAGCAGAAAATCTCATGGAAGAGAAATTTGCTGAAGTGACAGGGCTTGTCATTAAATACTTCATGGAATTCCCAGTTATTTCAGGAGTAAAAAAGACTTTCTGAACATATTTACCGGTCCTTTGAAAGAATTTTTAGTGGAGAGTTTGAATTCTAGGAATTTTCCAAATTACCTTTTGACAGAGGCAGTGAAACCTTTGCTTTAGTGAGGACTTTTGTTTGCTTTCTATATACCTTTCAAAATGAGCAGATTTTGACCTTATTTCTGATAGGATCTACATTATTTCTGTATTTGCTTCATTGAGCTCCAGTCCTCTTTTGGTCATATGGGGTTTTATTTTACTTCTTTGTAACTTTGTGAATTCCTGAGATTACTGTCCTAGCTTGGCTGTCTAATTCTCTCACACCATGGTTTTTTGCTTTGAATATGTGTAAAAGTAAAATTTTGTGGTCATTTTCTCCTTTTCCATGCTTTAAGGAAGTCGACTGCCTGAGATATTTTGTCACAAGCTGCTCATTTAACACATTACTTTTTTTGAAAGACAGTGAATTAATGGGCAGAAAAGAAAACTCAAGATGCATTAGGAAAATGATTAATTAGAACTCCAAACCCAACCAACCAATCATTAAAAAAAAGCTAACAAAAAACCAAATCTAGCACTCTGCTCTGTTTGTCTTCAAAATTTCTGATTTCAGCCATATGCTCTTGAAAAATTGAGACAATGTACATTGTTCACTACCATCCAGAAGGACCTGAGCCCACAAAGTACCCCAAATATGTCTGACTTGGGGAGGAAAGGGCATCATCAGCAAAGCAGGAAAACATTCTTTCATTTCCTTGGTGTCTTGTAAGGACACATGGATTGGAACTGCCCTAAAGTTACTTCCATGACAATTCAGAAAACATCTTTAGCAGAGATACAGAGGAGGGTAAAATTGATTGGCAGATCCTTGTTAATAAAAGGATGTGGATGAAATGTTTTCTGGTGCTACCTGGCTGCCTCACTCGATGCTCAAACAAGCAGCTGCACAATCCAAGTGCCTTTCACTTTCTCTGCTCTGCTGTTGACTGTTCTTCTGGATTGACAACGTTCAAACCACCAGTGCCTCAGGATGAGGCAAGGTTTCATAAGATGTGAAAATAGCCCAAGAAATAAATAAATTGAAAGCACAATGTTGTCATTTAAACAATATTTTCAAATTAAATAAACAGGAATGCATGCCAAGGAGCTACATAAAATACCCAGTTAATACTTTGCTAGTTCAGTGGAAAAATCCTCTAAGCCACACAATAAAAA
Source organism: Fringilla coelebs (assembly GCF_963513975.1). Classification (NCBI taxonomy): domain Eukaryota; kingdom Metazoa; phylum Chordata; class Aves; order Passeriformes; family Fringillidae; genus Fringilla; species Fringilla coelebs. Next base: position 3,009,922 of record NC_140045.1, on the reverse strand, counting down.
ATTCAGGATTTTTTGCTAATGGTGCTCGACTGTAGGCTGGTTTGAACTGGAAAGGTTACAGACAGTGTTTCACAATCACCATGTGTGTGCTATTAACGAGAAAACTTAAATGTGTTTTCATCTTATTTTGTTTGTGAAGCTCAATTAGGAATAAAGTCCTTTTCATTTATAGAATGTGAATGTATTAACAGAGAAATGGTGCTGTACAAAAGGGTCCGGGGGAACCATTAACTGTTTTCAACCTCTTTGTAGTACAAGGGGAGAACATAAAATAGGATAACTGTGGGGTTTTTTGCTTTTAACCTTTAGACCTTTGTTCATAAAGCATTCCTGCACCTGTTTAGAGTCTGTAATGCTGAACACATGGCCGTGAGCAGTGATAACCACATCACAGCCCTGCGAGAGCGCCGATGTCATCAGGCAGCGGCGCTTGGTCAGCTCTTCCCCAAATTCTTCTGACATGGATTAAACCATTTGGGAAATTACTGGAAAATTGTGGGTTTAAACAAGGGAGATGCAACCCAACAGGAATAAATCCACGTTCAGCAGGACAGCAAAGCAGACAGATGGGGTGATTGGCCTGTCTTGATAAAAAGGGAAAATGTCCCTTTGAACTTCACCTCTGGCCATCCTGTGTCACCCAGAGCTCCATGGGGCAGAGGAGGGGGAAAGGAGAAATCTGATTTGTGATTTTTCAGAAAAACAGATTCCAGTGCCATTGCTAAGATACAGGTTTGGAATTCTTCTGGATTGAGAAAATAAAATCAGCTATGTTAATAAACTGATTTCTTTTAACCTTTCTCAAACAGCTAGTTTATCTGATATATCACTTTGAGACATTCTGGTGTTTCTTTAAGGAATTTCTCTTTCTTAATTTTTCATTTTGTCAGTCTTATTTATTCTTAGCATTTTTTCTCAATTTCCTTCTGTTTCGTTATTTTGTAAGTGAAGATATTTATTTATCTTATCTCAACAAAGGAAGTCTAAACAAATCAGAGGCATATTGGAAATAATTTTCACTTTCCAGTTGAAGGTTATACCTGGAATAAATTTGCACTGAGTTGTATACCAGCTCTTTATTTATTTTTCAGACAAACTGGCAAGCTCAATGCTTTATGCAATAAATTGTGAAGCTTCATCTGTCTGGTTCACTGAGAACATTGAGTGTTTCCAATATTTTTGTTGACTTTTTCAGTCCTGTCACTCCTCTGTTTTGATTTTTGGGAATGCAGTGATAAAGCCTTTGGACACTGGAGCCACTGGTGCTTTTCCAGCCTCATGTGTACTAAAGCAGCCCAGATGAAATGGTGGTGCACCTGGGGGCAGGAGGAATTGTGGAGAAGGAAAGGGCTGAGTTTTCAGGAGAACACCCCTGGGACAGCTTATACCAGTTTGTCAGATGAGATAGGTGCTGTAAGATAACAGGGAACATCGAGGATGGGAAAAAGAAGTTTGGGGTTTTTTTCCCTGAAAATGCATCTTCAAGGATTCATTGGACCTTTGGAATTGTGGGGAAGGCAGTGGCTGGGTTTTCAGGAGAACACCCCTGGGACAGCTTCCACCAGTTTGTCACGTGGGCTGGGGAATGAGGAAATGGGAAAAAGAAGTTTGTTTTTTTTTTTCCCCTAAAAATGCATCTTCATGGATCAAGGACCAGAAGCAAGATGAAAAACAAAGTGTTTTATGGGTTTATGATTCAAGAAGTCTTATCTTTAGGATGCAGCCTTTTTAAAAAGCTATTTAGGACCTTCATCTTGGTAATCTTTATTTCTGTTTTTCTCCTTTTATTTTGGGAATTAGCACTCCCTTTTACTGCATGACACAAATTTTGTTTATAAAGATCATCAAGCCATTTATATGGTTTTACTGCACCAGAAGTGTTGGGATCTAGTGATATATTTACATGAAGATAAAATCTGCAGTGCTGATACAGTTAAGTCGTGGTCTGGCTAAAAGGGCTCTGGATTGAAGGTGTTGAAAGCAGCAGATTTACTGTGCTTCTCACTTATCTGGCAGGAGATTATAACTTGAAACAGAGCAAATTGCACGAGGGCTGTGATATGGATTTCCCCCAAGAGGGACCATAGAGAGAATGTAGGGAAAGGAATGCAGGGAGGAAAGAAAGTTGTAAAACTGGGGAGGGAGAGTGAATAACACTGGCTGGTGTTAGCATGGAAAAGAGAAGGGAAAGAGCATTTGAAGATAAGAGTCCCTGCAATTAGGAGATGGTGATCAGTGGGCATTGTCCTGCTGGGTTTGATTTCTTCCTCTTAATTGCCCTCTTTCCTAGTGAAGTATTTAAAGATATGAAATTTATGCCAAATATGAGCAATAAATAAACCCAGTATCCTCAAACAAGGACTCTTGTAATTAAACCACTATAAAATTAACATTATTGTGTCTTTAGCTACATCATGGATTTTATATTTTTTCCTCATGAAAAAGAAATATTTTTGTTCATATCTTCCAAGGATAGTTAAAAAAATATATCAGTATTGTTCTTTTGTGTGAGATATTGAATTAAAAGTGTGTGCTCGTGTCTGTATGTGTCTCTAGAGTTTAAATCTTGGTGGATGGGTGTATAAACATCTGTGTATGGAATCAGGAGAGCTGGATGCAGCTCAAGGAACCTCCTTAGATGTGCTGGGGCTGTTTGTGCTTTTAATAGCAGGAGGAGAGTGGTTTTGATGAACTTTCTGAAAGCACTTGAGTGGGCCCAAAAACTGAGTCTTACAAGCACTGGAGCTTTGTGTGTTGGAATTTTTTTTTTTTTTTTAATTATCCCTCTGTTCTTCCAGTTCTCTTCCTTTGCTGTTCCCCTTCTTTTGTCATCCTGTTCACTGGGGACTGTCCAAGCCATGCTTCTGCTCATAAATGTCATGCTGATCTCCAAGGGTAAAGATTGTTAAGGTTTTTAATTCTGGTTTTTAATTCTTGTTAAAACGTAAGAGCCTGTGTTGCTTACTGTTCACAGAAGTGTGACCCATGTGAGGGGGCAAGAAAAGGCAGAAATGACAGAATTATGCCTTTCATTGTGATTTTCACTTTTCTGCAATTTTTTTTTTCTTGTGACAACTTACTTCTGACAACACTGTTTTATTTCCCCTTGAAAATATTCCAGGCAGTGACAACAACTATTTTCTGGTTCATTTGATTTTTCTCCTTTTTTCCACAACCCCTGTGTCTGTTTTGAATGCAGGGTGTGATTTATCTGGAGAATCCAGTTGTAAACTGATTCTCAGCACTGAGTAATCATCCTGAGTAGGAATCTGCTCGTTCATATTTAAAATCACAGCAATCCTGACTGCTGCTAACATAATTCCTGCCTGATTAATGTCCTGCTCCCAAAAACATGTGCAAGTTGTCCATTGTGTTCCTTGTGAGGAAGTCACATCCTGCCTTGCTTTGATAACTCTTCAGAATGTAATGTAATAAACCCCAAACCTTATTTTATTGCTAGACTGGTGTGAGACACACAGTGGATGTCAAGATGAGACATGTTTTCGTAAACTGGCTGCTGATTTATAATTCCTGATACCAGTCAGGAGTACTTGTGGAGATCTAGATGTACATGTACAGTTATTTATTTATTTTTTTTTGCAATAGTTTGTGAACTGTGTCTTTAATTATTGCACATATGGGCTGGAGACATTGAGAAAGATCAAAGGGGTAGGTTAGCAATTCAAACTAGTGTTTTAACCAGTAGAATGTCCAGATGGTTGCCAAGCAGCTGGGAATTAATCTTTTGCTGCATGATTAATCTCTGCCTCAAAGTGTGTCTCTTAAAAAAAAAAAAAAGAGGAAGAAAGTTTGATTTTTTTTTTTTTTCATATATAGATTCTGATTTTTAGTGGAGAAAAGATATTGACTAGAAAAAGTAGGTGCTGTGCACTGTTATTTCTACATGTTGCACTGGTGAAAAGAAGGTGGGAGTACAGTCTGTATTAGGAGATCTTGAAATGAGTATGAAAAGTTCAGTAGCTGCTAAAATGCAGCATAAAAAACAGAGGAATAACACTGAGGAGAAAAAGTCAGTGTTGGTGACTCTGTATTCAGACTCATTCACTGGACTGGGCCCTGTGCAGAATTCCATGAAATTCTCACGTGCTGCCTTTCATTATATTCATATTTCCCTAAATCCCTCTGAAACCTCTGTGATTTCTGCATGCTCACAGACTCAGCTGGGTTCAGTTCTCAGTGCTGGCAATTGAAGATACAGCTTCTTGCATTTTTGTGCTGTCTTTTATAAAATTGCATTTAATATTGCTGTGGTTAAGCTGTCTTAATTTCTACATATATCCTGAACTCTTTTTGGTCCTTGCTGATGTCAGTGTCTCCACTGGTGGCAGACATTTGTTCCATGTGGAAGTGGGACCCTGCAAATAAAGCTGTTAAATAACAGGAGATGTTGTAGTGCTAATATCCATGTTATGTTCATTGGCCAGAGAAAACATCCCTGAGAGCACAAATACCATTTCCAGTTATTACAGTTGTTGGGATACAGAGCTGGGTGCATTTCTTCTTCTCTCTTCTTCTTCTTCCCACCACCCCCAGCATGGAAATCCATGAAAAATACATTGTTCTCTCTTGAAAGAGCCTAATGACATTTACATATGAATAAGAACAATTGTCCATTCAATTATTTCTCTGTATCAAGCAAGTGTTTATTAATCTCAGTGTCATTTAAAAAGTCAGATTTTCCTTGATGGGGGAAGCTAGGAAGATTTGATTTAGCACAAAACTTTTAATTTTTAGTAGCTATAAGAATGGGGCAATGTCATATTAATTTTTTAATTAAGGGAATATCTAGTTTCCTATTAAAGAGTAATGTGTAAAAATATTGCAACTGGAAAAAGCAATTGTACTGTTTTTGAAGAGTAAAGATACAAAGAAGAGTAGATATGTGGTGGGAATTATAAATGTTTGTTAGGTCAAATAATCCAGTCCAGATCATAAACATGGACTTTTGTGGAGGGACCTTTGAATCTGGGCAAAATGCCATGTTTATAAAGGGGCTTTTACATTCTAATTTCTGGCTGTTCCACTTGTTTAATGCTGTTTTTATTTCAGTCCATCTCTGGTTTCCTGAGCTCTTTGCAGCAAAGACTTTCCAAGACATTTATTTCACCTCAGTCATTGCATTGGATAAAAACATTGCTGATGTTGAGTGCTGTAATTGGAGGGGTTAATGATGTATTGTTTCAAAATGTAGTTATAAGATTGTTTATTTTCTGAAATGGGAAGTGAACAGTATTTTTTTCACATCCTGTAAACTGAGTGCAAAGTTTTCAGCTATTCCAATTGAAAATGGAATATTAATTCCAATATTATTAAAATTTACATTTACTGTTGAAACTTCTCTTCAAATATATTGTCATGAAATATAATTTTTTTCTGTTATGCACACCAGTGATTTTCTTTTAAATACTCTGAGTCTTTTTTGTAAAATGTGGAAAGTATTAATATACCTCAAAGCTAATCTTAAAAATTTTGAGTGTCCTGTGTGATACAGAAATGAACACAATGAGATCAGACAGCTTGTTAATGATCAAGTGAACTACACTGTTCCAAATTACCTTAGTCTGAAGTCAGTGTGTATTTATAATAAATCTTGACTGTTTTGCAAGTCCAGTCTCTTCTGTCTTGGCCTTCCTGTATGGTTTTAAACACTGTATAAATTATCAATATTTATTATTTTAACCCTGCATGTGAAAATTGAGTAAGCACAATTTGGTAGAAAGTTTGACTTGTTTGTTGATATTTTTTAAGAAACCTTTTTCTTCTGTGGAAATATCAAAGCTTTGTGTGCTGTGCACTGATTCCTTTTAGCAGCTGCAGAACACCAAGACAAATAACTTTTGTCGTGTACTGTAAGATATACAAGTCATTGTTCTGCATTGTTAGTTCTTACTTTGAAGTTCTCATTTATTGTTTACATCCTTCTCCCCCTTCCTCGCTTCCTCCCTCCCTCCCCCATATATTCATAGGCTTGGAAAAAAAAAAAACCAAAACCTGGCAAGCAACAAGTTCTGTTTTGTCAAATAGCCAAAATCCCCAATCTGATGGATGTTAAAGCTCTGAGATGTCCCCCCTGGCCTGAGGGTGAGCCCTGGAATGAAGACAAGTGGGCAGCAGTTCAGTGATTCATATTGTTAAACCACTTATGGATTTGCTTTTAAATCAGGTATTTCAATATTTCAACAAATTTCTGTAAATGGGGAGGAGATAAATGTTTGTCACAAAAAAAGGAGAGATCACTTCTGCCCCATCCCCTGGAGATTTATGACAGTTGCAGATGAGACTGTGTCAGTTTAAGCCTGACAGTTATTAAATGTTCCTAACACCTGAGCTGTGCTATGGGATCAGGACAGCGAAATCCCAAACCCCCATTTTCAGGTAACTATTTGCTGCTTTTGGTGGTGTTTTGTTTTTTTAAATGAGGAAGAAAGTGTGACTAGGCACATAAAAGCAGCTCTGTTGCTACCACCCTTCATGGCTTTAAATAACAGGGACAGCACAGATGTTTGACATCAGTATTGTTTACATGGCCTTAGGGTTTAATTGCCTCATTCTCTTTGTGAGGAGGATAAACAATGACAGAAATCCAAAGGAATGATGTTCAGCCAACAGCAATGGCTGCGTTTCATACATAGTTGCAAACTTCCCAACTATAGCTAAATATCTACACTTTTTTTTTCCTTGTCTGAATGGTAACATGCCATAAATTTCATATTCTCTGCTGCCTCCTAACTGGTGATAAAAGATATTGAAACCAACGAGCGCGAGCGCCGTAAATTGCGTTTAATGCAGTGAGCGACTTAGAAACGTTGGTTTTATCTGGTTTCTCCAAGACTTGTGAAGCTCTTTGGTCCTGCTGTAGGTTATTTTGTTTCTTAATACGTGTTTAATAAATAAAATCAAGCTGAAGTGCAGAGGGCAGTGCGTGGAAGAGCAGCACATGCAGTTACCTAGAGCTGTTCCACAGGAAATTGGGACAAGCTGAGATTTGACATTTGGGATCTGCGGACAAGCTCCACCTCAGTTTGGTGTGGCTTTAATTTGAAAGATATTCCTTGATTGGAGTTAGTATTTAATGATGTACTTCAGCTTTCAAATGGAAGGGGAGGCATTTCACTCCCAGCTGGGGAGAGCTGAGCCCTTTTGCTTCCACCCCAGCCTCCATGAGATCACTGCACAAAACGTGTTTACATGACTCAATTTTTTATCGACGTATGCGCTGAGATTGGGAGTCTGCCTCAGAGAGAGGGTGGGTCAAAAGGCAGATTTGGAAATGAAGCCAGCCCTCCAGGCTTTGCTATAGGACACTGTGGTGTTGTCCTCATGTTTTCTGGCTTCTCCAGCAGTTTTCTGCTCAAGAAATTGAGTGTTGGATTTTTAAACTAATATATCACTATTTGAACATCAAATGCTCAAATTAACACTTCCAGAAGTTGTGATGAAGATATATGTGGGGTTGGAACTATGGACCATTACAAAATTTAAATGCTGTTGGAGATTTTAAATTTTTTTTTTTTTTACCAGTTACTCAGTACAAACACCGCTTTCCTCTCAACACTAACTGAAAACTTCATGTGCACATCAACTGTTGAATTTCAGATGCTTTAATATGGGACTTCTCACATTTCTATATATGTAGAAATAAAATCAGAAAACTTTATGTCAGATTGGGGAGCTGAAGATGTGTGAGCAAAGCAATAATTCCTAAAAATTAGGAAAGTTGTGGATGAAGCACATGGGGCAGAAAAGTGCCTGGGGTGCTGGAACTTGATGAAGTTTATAGAAGTTGAGGACCTTCAAGGTGTCCCCTTTGTAGCCCTCACCTGATGAGGAGTTGGACTTTGTGATTTTTCACCTATTTTTTTATTATTTTATTTCTAATATTCAGAGGAAAAGCAACCTACTTTGTTATTCCAGTGGTTGCATTCATTAAGGGCTGATTTCTGTATCTTGGACACATTTTTCCAGTTGTTTGGTTGCAATTAGCTCTCCTTTTTGGAAAGCAGTCCCAGAACTGTGACATTTTAAGAAATGGCTGTTCTGGTGGAAGGGGTGTAATGAATTAATCAGCTAAAATTGATGGGAACTGGTGCAAGTGCAAGGGTGGTGCTAAGGGAAAGATTAATGAGAAGTGGGAACCAGCTTCAAGTACAGGGAGTTCTGTTGTCAGCCTGGGGGAAAACATCCTGTGGCTGAGAACAATCAGGAGCACTTGAAAATATGTATGTCCATCTTGAATCTGAGTGAAGTTCTCGATTTTGATTTATTTTTGCATTATTTCAGTGTACAGAATAATAAACCCTAGACCCGCTCTCAGCTGGTACAAACCACCAAGGATTCATTTCCATCAGCCAAGACATTCTGACATTATTAATGAGTTTTAAATGTAATTTCTGTGGATTTAGTAGCTGTGTGAGGGCAGTAGCTGTACCTCAGTCATTCATAAGCTTTTAATGTAATTCAAGTAGATTGGAGTCTCTTTCATATTTAGTTTCTGGTATTTGTGTTTTCACGAGACCTTCATATTTATTTATGGCATGTTCACAAGCTGTCTATCTGGAAGTGGATTACTGTGCTCTTTTTATTAAATCAACACTTATTCACCACCTGGTACTAAGATTTTCTTCTGTAATGTCACTTTGTTGCAGAGATATATGCATATATTTCTTTTCATATATACATATGTGTAGATTTCATGGAGAGAAGATGCACTTTTATCATAATGCTTATTTTGGGAAGATAAAAGTGTTGGCTGACAGCTGGGAATATGATTTATTTTCTTTGGATTAATTGTCAACCTAATTTTTTTTTCCTCCTCCATTAATTTGTATAAGTCTGTGTGCAAACAGCTGGGAGATGGATTTCTTTATCCGTGGTGTAATAAGGGGTTGTTGGGTACAACTCTTCAGTTGATGAGTTCAGAAAATGAAACAATTTTCTGCTCTTCCTTCTCTTTTCTCTTCTTGAGGAGCCTTCTGTGTTTTCTGCAGAGGATTTTTGAGTTGAGTTGGGTTTTTGTAGCTCACATTTTCAAGTCACGATAATCTTGTGATGTTTTCAAGTCCCAACAAACCTGTAAGACAAATGAGTCACATAAAAAATGAATAATCTCTACTGTGTTCAGTGTTGGTCTGTGTGAGGTAAAGACTCATGCTTGAATGGCAACTTTTGATTAGTCAAGGGCATGGAAAATAAAGGCAGGATGAATAATGCTGTTAATTCCTGTGGAGTTTGTGAGTTGGGATATTACAAATCAGATTCTGAGTTGAGCTAAATAAAAATGAGGGAGCTGGAAGTGGCTGGATGGTGATGGGAGTGCAGTGTTCAGCCTCGAGATGGGGGGACCTCAGTACTTTTCAGAACACCCCAAAGTCAAACACAAAGTTTTCTGTTGGCCAAAGACCACTCAGAGTCATCTCCTGGAGGGGGTTTGGTGCTCCCTTTCTAAAGTGAGGGGGATCAGGCTCTGTCCTCTGGAAAAGCTTTTCAGTCCACTTTGCTTTCTGAACAGTGACTGTTAATAAATGTAGGAGTGGAACAGCCTGAGTCTGAACTCAAGGTGTCACTTTTGGTTTCTAGAAAAGCCTGAGAGATTGAAATTCCTCTCATAGCTGTCCTGAGGACTGCCTTTAATGTTCTCAAAACATGCAGGAGATTCAAAACTGCTTGAAAGATGGAAACTGAGTAAGAATTGGCAGTGTATTTTTGTGTTGGAGGGGTTCAAGTACAGCTCTGAACAAACACAGGCAGAACAGGAAATGTATTTCAGTGATCCAATCCTTAATCCCATCATAAGTCACCTTTAAAAGGAAATGTGTTTATAATGTGAACTCCGTGAATAACAGAAAACAAACAAAAACAAATGTGCATCTGGGCTAAAGGACATTCTTTGTGTAAATGTAACACCTGCCTGAAGAAATGAAAATGAGTTTACCAAACTTGGTATATTAACAGAAATATTAAAGTTTTATTCCTAAGTGTTTATTTAAGTTAAGGATGATAACTTGTTCTGGGTAGTAGTAGTTGTGCATATTGCCAACTAAAACATCCTACAAATCCATTTTTCTGAGGAAATGTTGTAGGATGACATCTTTGATAACAATTGTGTCGAATAAATATGAAAATGTTGAGAAGCTGAGTATAGATTTTTTCATAAGATTTCTTTGTTGGTGACTTCCCATTGCCTTCTGAAAGACATAAATGAATTATTAAAAAGTTGTGAAAAGGTCATGGGTGTAATTTATTCTTTATTTAAATCATGTATCTATTCTGTTTTGCTTTTAAAGCTGGAAATGAAAATGAAAATAGCAGAAGGTAAATTTCACGAAGAAAAACTGAAATTACAACAGAAGCACGATGCTGATGTTCAAAAGGTAAAAAGTGTTTGTACTTTTTCCCAAAAGCAGTGTATTAAACAATAATAGAGACTATGATTATCATAAATATTTATCAGTTGTTTAGCTTCTTCACAATTGCAATTAATGTTCACTGGAAGTCAAATTGTAGGTAACAGTTGGCATAAACTGAGAGGAATGCAGAATATTTTACTTAGGAAGGGGAAAGCTCTTGCAGAAAGGAGATGAAAATACAAGGCAATTTGTTTGTTAGAACAAGACAACCTATTTTACCAGCATAACAACTTCTGTGGGAAATCATAAACTCGTGATTTTTCTGTTAGAGAGAAAACATTTGTGTTAGAGAAGAATGTGAACAAAATTAATTTTTCATGGACAAAATGCAAAATATAACTGCAGGAAAACCCACAGATATATCGTATGTATTCAGGCTCATCCAGCAGCAGTGCTTGCTGTCCTGTCTCTGTTTTGACACTGTCTTAGAGCAGAGGAAAGTCACCAGTCCCCCTTGATTTATGTTACTGCATGTTTAGCGTTTATGTGCTCGGAATTCTTGTGGCACTAACATGGCACCAGCTCCCTGGGTTTGTCTTTACTGTGTCACATTACACCCCTCCTGGGAGGATGAAACCCACCCCAGAGCACACTGTGACTTCCAATCCCACGTTTTAGAGGTGGGGTGAAGTCCTGGGAGGTGCCAGGTGCCCCCGGCAGGGCTCTGAGCCCGGGGCCGGGATCGCGATCCCGGCGCCGATCCCGCCGTAAGCTCGGCATCACTCGGTGCCTCTGCTTTGTTTCCTAAAGACTGAGTCACAGCCTTGGAGGAAGTTGGTTGACACAACTCTGTGACACATCAAAGCCTCCTGAGAGGATGTTAATATTTGGTCAGGTGCGTATTTGGCTCATCTGTTCTCAAGGCCTTGGAGCAGAAGCAGTGAGCAAAGCTGAGAGTCTAAAGGAAACAGCTTTGTGAGAATAAGAAATAGTTTAAATGCTTTCTCATCCCTTGAGTTGTCATCCCTTCCTAATTGATGTTAGAATTCCGTCTTTTGAAGTCGTTTAATAACGCTGGATATTTTAGAAAAGGTTAAATAGTGTCGTATTAATCTTTAAAGACACAAAACGTTTATTGCAGATGGAGTAATATTGTTTTAAGATGAAAGCTTCTGTTTGATAAGAGATTTGGGGCACTGTTATAAAATTTCTGCGACTTTAATCTTTATCTTAAACACAAAGTTTAAATTAAAATACTATCTCAAAGTGTGCAAATATTCAAGCTTTTTTATTTCCAAACTCAGCCTGTACAGAAATGTGGGTGTAGTTACCCTCCTATACTTGCTCTGTTCCAGTCCATTGTTCCTTAGGATCCATGTGAGGAATTTCAATTGGTGAAGCACAAAAGACTGTAATGAAGTTCACCAACTTATTTAAATATTTCTTGAATCTCCAGAGAATTTTAGATGCTTTTAAATACTGTTAGGCAACATAAGCATGGAAATCTTTTCTATTTGCAGCAGTAGCACCATGAAACTTCCAAACTCAACCAAAGCAGCACTGGGTTTGCCCAGGTTTAAAGGAAAACATAAAAAACCCTCACCTTAAAACATGAAACTCCTTTTTTAATCTGCTTTTTCCTACATTTGTCTAAACCAGTTCTTTGTTCATGGCTTGGCAGTTGTAGCTGGAAAAATGATTTAGGTTCAATCACTTAATCCTGCATGACCTGGGGACTTCTTGCAGACCGGGTATCTTGTGCATTGGTTGTAGTTGGGAATGTTTTGGACTTATTTTAAAATATTCTGAGTTTTCTCTGCAGATTTTGGATAGAAAGAATGATGAAATAGATGTGCTGAAGTCCAACTACCTAAAGAAACAAAAAGAGTCTGAGGAGATGATAAGAAAACTGGAGAAAAAAGGTGATTTTTATCCTCATGGTTGTCTTCTGTGTGGTGGTATTGTACTGCATTCTCTTGTGGCTGTGGGCTTGCGTGTTCCTTCTGCAGGCATCCCTTTCTTCATCATTTGTAGTTCTTGATTTAATTTTTTCCTTTGGATTCTGAGATTCTTGTCCAGTTGTCTGTGCTGTTCCAACCCAAGCGTTCCAAGAGGCCTGTGTTCCATTACACTGAACACAGGTTTTATGAGCGTCACCAAAAAAAGTTTCTTTGATGCCAGTGAAATATTTTGGCTACTTCTTTCCATTTTTTTTGGAATCTTTGGCTCAAAGTTCATTTTTTTATACATTCAGTACATTTTAATCAAACCACAGCGGGTTATTTTTGAGACTATTGCGGCAGGAGATTTCAAACATGAGTACTCTTGAGCGTGTCACGAGTACAAAACTCACCCTCAGAGCGTCTTGTCAGCAGTTTTGCAGTGTTAGCTTCTTTCAGAATTCCTTGGAGGCCATTTGCACTATGGACTAAACCACACTGGAAAATAATACAGGAGTTTGGTAATCTATGGACAAAAAGGAAGAGTGTTCCATGTATTTTGTTTCCTGCTCCTTGGGAAAGTAATTTGTCCAACAAGGGATGTGGGGCTTCTCTCTGTGGGCTGGTGATTGCTCTTGGCTGGAACAGCTTGAATTGGAGTTGCCCACAATGTTCCAGGTAATGAAAATCCTCAAAACAAAGTGAAAGTGTGAATATGGACCTGCTTTTCCCACTAATGGTGATGCCATAACTTGCAACTCAAGTTAGGTAACCTCATTTTCATGTTTGTCTCGGGCATTCAACCTTCACAAGAACCTTTTCTCCTGAGTATGCTCATAAAATCAGGTTAAAATAACTATTTTCTTGAGGTTATAAAGAGTTTTGCTGATGTATATTTACTCCTTCAGGAAGGAAAACTGTCTCTGAAATATTCTGTAAACAAAGTAGAAAAGAGAGAACACTTGTAATGACACAGAATTTTAAGTGCTACAACTTAAAGCAGCACATCCATTAAGTATTTAAGAGCTAAAAACCATCAGAAAGGCAGGTCAGTTGGAAAACTGACATAAACTGATGGTATCTACTGCCAACACTGAAAAATCCCAAAGGTCTTGAATGGTTGTTTATTTTTTTCCCATTTTTAACAGTTCAGACCCTTGTTCGTGAGTCCCAAGTCGTGCGAGAAGCCAAAGAGCAGCAGATTGCAGAGCTGAAGAAGATGTGTGAGCAAAGCAATGATTGCCTGAACAACGAGTGGGAGAAAAGGGTAATGAACAATGCTTCCCTCCTTTGACAGACTCCTGCAGTGTTTATCTGGGATAATACATTTTGTCACTCAAAAAATAAATATACAGAATATGTTTTAGGGGTGTTTTTTTTGCCGATTTTATTTTTTCCTGAAGTAATCAAGAGTCTTTTTGCTGATGCTTTTACACCCAGCTGGTCACCCTGTTCCTGGGGTTCATCTGGCCTCCTGGCAAGTCTCTGGATCTGTTAGGGAAGTGTTTATTTCTGGTTGACCTGACATGGAATTTTAATCTGGATAAACCTGCTGCTACCTGCTGTCACGGTGATTCCTTTGAACTCTTAGTCTTGCAATGGGTCATGAATTCTTCAATGTATTTTTATTTATTGTTGAACTCAAGACAGAAGCAAAGCAAAGGGAAGAGCATGTTTATTGTGTGACAGTGTCACCTTTGTCCAGATTATTGTCAGTATTTGTCTTGCTTCCCCCTCTCAGGGAGGGAGGGTCACAAAAAGGACAAACCCACCTCCCTTCATGAAGTTTACTGTACAATTTAATTTTTTTGCAGCCCTGCCTGTAGAAATGAAGTTGGATTTAATTCTTGCCTTCTTAAAGGCAAGTCATAATCATAAATCATAAATTGTCCTTGTGATGGAGATCTTGAGGTTCCAGTGTTGGGCGTTTTTTTGTTGGGCGTTTTTTTTTTTCATAGAATCCCAGACTGGTTTGGATTGGAAGGAACTTTAAAGCTCATTCAGTGCCACCCCCTGCCATGGGCAGGGACACCATCCACTATCCCAGGGTGTTCCAAGCCCTGTCCAACCTGGCCTTGAACACTTCCAGGGACGGGGCAGCCACAATCTTTTTTTGCTTTAGAGAAAGAATACTTTCAGAGAGGACAGAAGCGTGAATACCTGGCCTTTTCACTGATTCTGCTCATGTGCTATAATAATTTAACACTTCTCAATGCTAGCTGTAGATGCCATTTGTTACTTTGTGCCCTTTTTTCTGGTGCAGCTCCACGATGCCGTGGCTGAGATGGAGAAGGAGAAGTTCAACATCCGGAAGAAGCACACGGAGGATATGCAGGAGCTGCTGGAGACGACCAACGCCCGGCTGGCCAAGATGGAGGAGGAGTATGTGCAGCAGACACAGTCAACTGTAGGTTTGGTTGTGAATGTGAACCTCTCACAACAGCAAGTGTGAGAGGTTGTGATGTTTAATTCCATTTGTTTGTGTTCAGGTGGACTGGAAGTGCCCAAGGCCAGGTTGGATGGTATTGTAATTGCAGGGACCCCCGTGGCAGGGAGGAATGATGATTCTGACTCCATGTGCTCAGAAGGCTAATTTATTACTTTATGATACTATATTATGTTAAAGAATGCTATACTAAACTGTACTAAAGAATACAGAGAGGATACTTACAGAATGCTAAAAGATAATAATGAAAACTGGTGACTCTCTCCAGAGCCCTGACACAGCCTGGCCCTGACTGGCCAAAGAGTGAAAACAACTCCCAGCAGAATGCAATGGAACAATCACCTGTGGGTGAACAATCTCCAAACACATTCCACATCAGCACAACACAGGAGAAGCAAATGAGATAAGAATTGTTTTCCTTTTCTCTGAGGCTTCTCAGCTTCCCAGGAGAAATATCCTGGGTGAAGGGATTTTTCCAGAGAATGTCAATGCTACAGGATGGGGCTTGGAGCAACCTGGGATGGTGGGAGGTGTCCCTGCCCATGGCAGGGCTGGAATCAGGAATCAGATGGTATTTAAGGTCCTTCTCAACCCAAACCATTCCATGAGTCTGTTATTGGTGCATGTCCATCCTTACCTTCAATAGTGCAATGCAGTTGTTCTCTCCTGGGAGAGGGCACTGGCCTGGCAGCCAGTCCAACCAAGGATTTTATTCCCCAGATGAAATTAAGCAAGGTACAGCCCTTCAATGAATGTTACACTGATATCTTAGAATCAGTCCTTAATTACAAATATTTGATTCAAGTTAGTAGAACTTCTGTCTTTGCAGGTTTGTAGATCATTTATATATTACAACTCTTTCCATAGAAACATGATTTTTTACTAACCCACCTCCTCTTTGGCTAGCAAATACTTCTGTTAGATGAGAGATGACATTAAAAGGATTTTAAAATAAGTATTGATTATTCTAATTTATTGCATTTCTTTTTTAGAGTAATTAGAAGCATGTAATTAGGTATAATCTGGATTTTGTGCCTGTTATATAAATGATGCAAAAAGCAAAAAAATTAACAAGTAACCTCAAAAAAGCATCCTGTACTTTTCATCAGGATAAAGTATGAGGAAAATTGAATAAGTGAAAAGACAATGTCAAACAAAATTTATTCCTTTATTAATGAATGTTGAATTTAAAAATTAACATTCAGATCATGTCATAGGTAACAGTAAATACAGAGAAAAATGGACACAGTCTGTCAGCAAGATTGAATTTAAGAACCATCAAAACTAGACAGATCTTGCCGAGCAGCTTCTGATTTAATAATTAAACAAGGTAGAGTTCAAGGCAGGGCTTAAGATGAAAGACTAGACTGTCACTGGAAATTAGTTTTCTTTTTTTCTCTCTCTCCTTTCTCTCTCCTGATTTTTAAATTTTTTTTCCTGTTGGTATTTCAGAGTTTCCCTGTTCAGAGTTTCATGTTGTCAGGAATGCCAGTGCTGTTAGCAAGTGGAATTGGCTGAATAATTTCATTAATGCCATAGAGCTGATAGAAAAGGGTTTCTTCCCTGAACAAGGATGAACTTCCTTGATGAACATGGGGCCAGCCAGAAATTATATTCAGTGGTATATTAAAAATTACTCCTTTTTTAATTATTAAAATAAAAAAAAAACACACCAAAAAAACCCAGAAAACCACAAAGCTAACAAAAACCCCAAGCCCCCAAAGCAAACAACCCTCTAGCCCAGAAAACCAAACCCATACTGAGCAGCTTGGCACAGGGGGAGAAGAATTTTGCTGAGCTGTGGCTGTGAAATCTCTGTGGCCACTCAGGTGATGTCTCTGTGGGAGGTTCCTGACTGGTCAGGTTCATGTCACCTCCAGTGACAGTCAGGACAGGGGCTGCACGGGGCAGATATTTGGGGTTTTATTGTATTTTAGGAGTGGGGGAAATTTCTGTTCCCCTTCCCTCATCTTTTGGCCTTTGTTAATATAAAAATAACTCTGATGTCTGCTGGGTCTGATAGTCTGACCCCAGCCTCCTGAAGAATTCTTCCCTCATTTCCCTGCATAAATTTAGGGAAGAATAGGAAGGCCTAGAGCAGTCTCATGCTACCTGCCTGTCCTTACTCTGTTCATTTTTAGATTCATTTATATTGCAAGATGAAGTTCCAGGAAAAGGATAAAATTTTTGAGAGATGCTTGTAATTTACTGAAAGTTACTGCAATGAGATTTCTGGAAAGTCTAAAAATGCTTTCTATATATTATCATCCATTGTGGTTTTCCATTGAAATATTGTTTTCTCTCCCATTTTAAAGGATTTGTAATTTAGAAATCAGTTGCATATGCTGTTCTGTGTAAGAGAGAAAAGATGTCACTTTGAGGGGGAATAATCATCCACATTTTGAAAATATATTTATTTTTATATACAATATAGAATTTGCTGTCATGATTGATGACATCTTTGCCATTGTAACTCTTGTGTCTCTGCATCATCAGAGAACCTCATTGCTCAAGGCTACTGAATAACAACTGGGGTATTCCCTCATTGATTCTGGGCTTTTCTCAATAATTCTCTATTCTTTTAGAATGAGACAGTCCAACAGCTGGGGGCCCGTGTGCAGCAGTTGACTGTTGAAGCTGAAAATAGTAATTTACAACGTCAGAAATTATCTCAGGAGAAGACTGAGCTAGAACTGAGCTACCAGGAGGTCTGCTCCCAACTTCAGGAGCTGACAGAAAGGTAATCCAATAACAATTAGTAGTTAAACTTTTAAGAATATGGAATTTCCAGAAGCAAACATTATTAATTTTGTTCCAGGAACACACTGAATGACATTTGACATTAGAAAGCTCTCATGAAAATAAATTAATTGGTGTTAAACTCATTTAAATTGGCCCAAACCACCTTGAGGAGTGTCTTACCTTTCCATTATTTATGAGCAGCTCATTCTGTGACAAGAGCACGTGGCAGACTCCGTGGAATTGATGCTGAGCAGGTAAAATGCCAAAATCTGAAAGCAATTTCCATATTCTGTTTGCTTGCTCCGTGTAGGTACAAGTTACTTCAGAAAGACAAGGACCAGATTATGCAGGAATACAAGGAGAACCTTCAGCAACTACAAAGTAAATTTGATGTTGATAGAGATTTTCTGAAGCAGGAACAAGCTCAGGTACGCTGTCAGGTGTAACAGGCAGGAAAATGGGGTTTATTTCTTAAATGTTCTCCTCACTATCAATAAGATGCTTATGAATAAATCCAAGGAATTGCTCAATTCCCTAAGTGTAAGTTGAAATAAAATTGGGATTTAATTTTTCATTCTCAAATTTGACTGAAAAATCATCAGAAGTTGGTTGGTCATTCTGGTGGGTGTGTGTATCTACAGCTGATTCAGATAAGGTACATCCTGATTTTGTTTGTGCTCCTGTAAAAATTCTGGATACACCCTCGAAGACTTAATGTTTTCATAAAGTCTCTTCCATGACAGAAAATATTTTTCCCAGAAAAAAATAGTCCTACAGGCCTCATGGTATTGAACATTGTGTTAAATATTTATGTGTTTAAGGAAATAATTTTATATTTTGCAAGTGTAGGTTTCACCCAAAATGTAACGACTCTGGTTGTTTCTGGGAAAGCATCTGTCAGGTTGATATCTACCACTGTGCATAGGTACAGAGATGGTACAGGTTTAAAGTGATTTTAAAGTCAAATAATTGTAGAAAAGACTCAAGTTTTAAAGACCATTTATTACTCCATAGAGCCATAGGACAGGTGGGGTGTTTGGTGTTTATTTGCTGAAATTCTCTGAGCTTTGATGATACTTTACCCCATTTCATTTACAAGTTATTTTTCTTTCTACCAATTTTTAGTAGATTTTAGTAGGGATTTTTTGTTATTGGGGGTGGTTTTTTGTGATTTTGTTTCCATTTCTAAGCTCACCAGAGGGCCCAAAGTGACGCATCCAGAACCATAAACTCATACAAGTTTTTTCTCCCAAGCTGATAATTTTTCCAGTTTCTGGAAACTTTAGAGAAATAAATTCAAAAATGCAAAAGAGCTAATGAGGACTCCAAGACAAAAACTGCTTTTTCTGTTAAATCCCAACAGACATGTGATGTGATTGCAGAACTACGCTGTGAAATGGCTCTGCTGAAACAACAATTGCAAGATGCTGAACATCAAAGGAAGCAACAGCTGAGGGTGAGCCCTGACTTTCTTTCTCAGAAATGACCAACTCTTTTTACTTTATTTGATGATTTAAATGTTTAGATATCCATCCTTAAATGTACTTCTGTATACTGTGCTTGCTTGTTTCTGTTTTATGAATGTAAATATATGAAATTTCACATATGGTTAAAGGTTGATTTAAAAAGTGTGGCTAAAAGAGAGGTAAAAGCAGAATTTTCACAGAAGTTTTCTGACTGTTTCTTGTAGTTCACATGTTAAATAAAAGAGTTTAAATCTCCATTGGTGGATTACAAAGAAACCTGACAAAGACTGATGAATATCTTTTTTTTTCTCGTAAACTGTAAACATTTTTAAAGTTTCAATATTGTTTTTAATTTGCACCGTTTAATAGTTCAGTTCAATATTCTGTCTTCCTGTAGGCATTTAAATTAATCCTTCTATCTCAGGGTAATGAGTTCCACATCTGTATCATGTATCAGTCCTGGTTGAGTTTTGGCATCTACTTTTCTTCCAATGTCTTTCATTTCACAGTTGATATAGTACAGAATGGCATTTTAATAGCTCAGGAGAACAAGTTGCTGTTTCTCTTTAGCAAACATGAATCATGACTTTGGAGATATTTGTGTTATTTGGTGTTGGTTAAATTCTCTTCTATGTCAGAGAATTTTTTCATGATGATATAAAGTGGGTTTTTATTTTGTTATGAACTGTTCTATATGATAGCTAATGTCTGTGTTTGATGAATGCTCTGAAATGGAAGAAAAATGGGATTTGTTGATTTAGAATACACATCTTTTCCTCTGCAGGAACAAGAATACAAGGTTCAGCAGGACAAGCTTCGCTTGCAGCGTACCTATGAGAAACAGGTAATATTTCCAGGAAAATCTCCCGTCTTCTGCACAATCTTGTTCTGTACAGGATGTAAAGATTTAAATTTTAAAACCCCCAAATAGTAAATTTAGGAATCCAAACACTTCACAAGGTTTGGAAAAAATAATTGGACAAAATCGAGTAAGACTTTAAGCCCAGCTGTTTAAGGACAGGGATATCACCTCTGATTTTAGGAACCAGCCAGGGGATGGAGGCTGGGAGAGCATTCCCAAAAAAGTGCCCCTGGAAGCCTGTCCTGTGTGTGTGCACTGCTCATGGTGGCAGCTGCTGTTACTGAAAAGAAAATGAACTGAATGAAACCTGGCCTGACCTCTGCCAGTGCTCCTGTGTTCTCCCACACTCCTTTTCCCCCAGGGTATCTCTATTCCATCCTTCTCCACGTGTTCTCTAGATATTGTCAACAGGCGTCGTTTTTACATCAGAAACTTAAAGTAAAAAATGTAATTTTCATCAGAAACACTTCATCTTAAAGCACTTTGCAAATCCTGCCTGCTCTTTTAGACTCAGAACATCAATAGGCTTCAAATTAAACTTCAATTTTAGTGACATTATATGTGCAACTCATGTGCAGCCAGAGGGTGCCTTAGATGCCTGTTTAATTGAAAGGATGTGTTACTCAAACATGTCATTGCCAAATGTGGCAAATTTATAACATAAAATAATGGATTGTGATCCCAGCTACTTGTCACTTGGTAATAGCACTTGTGACATGAATTGTAGAGAGGTTTTGGTTTGAGTTAGTTCCTTCTGCTGACTAGAAGTCAAAACATTCTTTGTTCCAGGATCTGCCTTGGTTTAAACCTAGCTTACGTTTGTCTTTTTAGTCAAATCTTGGGCTTTATAAATGTTGAACTCAAGAAAAATCCAGGATTTGAGTGATTTGCAGGCCAAAATAAAAAATATATTGGCACAATTTGACTGAGGTTTGAGGATCTTTTAGGAGAAAGCTCCTAAGCATGGGCTGAGTGTGTCAGCAGTGCCTCCAGCCAGTGAGCCAAGGGAGGGAAGTTGGAATTCTGCATCAGCAAACAAGGAAGCAGAGCCTTTCTTTTTATAGATAACTTGACAGCAGTTTGTTCATAAATTCTGGTGTAACTGTTTTCAAGCTCAAATCTTTGAGAAAGGACAAGAAGAAAAATACCAGGGAATAATCTATGGGTATAAATCCATAAACCAGGATGGATTGGCCCATAAAATACTAAAACAAGTAAAGGAATCATGAAGTCTCTGCTGCAATCTGTTCACTTAAAACCCTACCCATTATCTAATAATCTTTATGAGTCTGCAGTGGCTGTTGCCTCTGAGGATACTTAAACATCAAACAAATCATAGGTAGGAACCTTAAATGTCACTGTTTGATTAAATGTGCTTATCTGCTGGATCAGGAACCAGTTAGGCTAAATGGCTTTACAAGCCAAGGAAACACCTGCTTTTTATAAATAATCCACTGCTTGTTTTCCAAACATTCAGCTCAGCATCAGGAGAGTGACAGATTATTCCTGACAGCCATTCCCCAGCCACCTGTTGAATATATAGAATTTTACCAGGTTTGGCAGTAGCTTCTTTATTCTCTAATAGACAGCTCATGGATTTGGAGGCTCTTGGAACCCAGCTGAGTGTTCCTGGAGTGAACACCTCCATGGAACTGCTCCCAGCAGAGAATCTCTGGATTTGTTTTTTTCACTGGCTTACACACTTAGTAGAACACATTTTTCTTTATTTTTTTTTAAATTTCTTTTATATCATTTCTTTATTTTTATTATTCTGTATGTTTTTACATTACAAATGACTGTAGGTGGATAAAGGATTTCCTGTATGTCCCATCCCCACATTGTTCCTTAAGCAATTCTAAAGCAATACAACTCTTGGATGATGTACAAACTCTTGGACTTAACCTTTCCTTGGCAATAAACATTACAAAAACTTGTGGTTTGGACTTCACTGGGAAGTTGCCAAATTCAAGGGGTTTTGTAACTATTTTTAGGATTATTATTGCTAATTGTTCTATTAGTATTCTTT
This sequence comes from Fringilla coelebs, assembly GCF_963513975.1. NCBI lineage: Eukaryota > Metazoa > Chordata > Aves > Passeriformes > Fringillidae > Fringilla > Fringilla coelebs. The sequence goes on along the minus strand of NC_140045.1, from coordinate 2,988,073 downwards.
AGGATGTTTATCTATTTATGTTTGATTCTTTTTTTTTTTGGTAAGAATTGATCAGAAGTTACTCAGGGTGGTCACACATTGGTGAGTAGAAGCTCTGCACCTCAGAGAATAAGGGTCACTATTTTAGGCAGTTTCCTATCTGCTTTTCTGTACTTACATAAAGAAAATCTAGTTCCTTTTTTATGTAATTCCTGATATTTCTTTATTCTAGACAGTGATACTCACTTTGACAAGGAAAATAGCTCTCATTGGCTACATTCCCATACTTCATCTCTCTGTTCATCTCTGCTTTTGCATTTCACATAATTTTAGAAATCCACGGATGGTTGTCTGGATCAGTAGAAAAGGAGCACGCAAATAAATAGTTTATAGAATTTAAAATAACATTGATTTATTTTAACTAGACCCTGTTTTGGCTAAAATATCTGGTGGTTTTTTTCCTTAAATGGCAGATTAATGGCATTAGGAGTGATCTGGATAAAGAAAGAGAGAATGCTCAAAAGAAAATTCACCACCTGGAACAGGCTCTGAAGTAAGTGAATGTGCAATAATTCTCGAACCACCCCATGTATTTTAAATATTTATTTCTTAATATTTATTTATTAAATAAACTTTGTCTCATCTAACTGCCCTCCTATAGTTTTTTTCCTGTTTTAAAGCTGCACCTTCAGGGTTCTGATCAACCAGAAAAATGAAAAAAACTAAAGTAAGAACCAACTCATCCAAATTTGTTGACTTTTAGGTGGTAGGAATAAAATAGAATTAATGAGAATTAATTAAAATCAATAGAGTTAATGATGTCAGCCGGTCTTGCCCTCTCAAATAAATGGGCCCAGGTTCAATTCAGAGTTTATTGATAGGAAGTAAATAATCAAAAGTAAAGACTTGTTTCATTGGGCTCTTCTAGAAAACAGAATAAATGTGAAAGATGTATTTACTTAAAATATATTTTAATTCAGTAGATGATGCTTCTGTTTTTATGTTTTATGTTTAATATCCACAAATGACAAGTCTAATGCAGAGTTTTTTCTCTTTGATACAACACTTCTCTGTGGGAGTACTTGTTCTTCACGTGGATCTAAAGCTGGGGGAAATGCTCTGTAGCAAACAGTTTTCCTTAACTAACTTGGAACAGGTTTTTTTGCTGACTTGGTCCATGAACAGCTAATCAGGAGCACCAAGTTTGATGTTTTCTGGGCAAGGGAGTGGTTTATGTACAGCAGATGCACATAGGACAAGATCAACTCTTGCTATGCTCCTTTTGATTATGTAAATTATTCTTTCCATGTGTTAATCCAGTTAAAAGTCAAAGCTGTGGAAGTAATTTCTAGGGGGAACAGATTATTCTGAAACAAACCAGAAGTTATTTGCTGAAAGTATTCAGTTTAATATCACAATGTACCTTATCTAGGCTGCGAGAGGCAAGTAAAGATACTTTCATTCCATAAAAGTGACAGGGCTGAAGTCTGTATTTCTTTATTTCTATAATCTCTAAAGTATTTGGCATAAATAGAGACTATCTTAAATCACTGCAGACATTAATAAAAACTCCAGCTTTTAATCTTTAAATTCTTTACATTGACTATTATTTATAATTTTGGGGAGGTTGAACTGTTATCAACTGCACTTAATCTTTTAGTATTTTACCATCTGATTTGTTGATAATGAAGCTGCATTAATTTTCTTCCACATCTTTCAAATAATGTGTCAGTTTGCACTTACTTATGTTAATAAAACCAGTCTGGCCTTGCAGCCCAGAGTTGATCCCCACGTGGGTGCAGAGGAAATTCTCTCCAGGCAGGATCTGGGAAGTGCTGGGAATTTGGAACCTGAGGGGCTCTTGCAGGAGCTGAGGACATCCTCAGTTATTTCTCATATCCTTTGGCTGTATTTAAGCTTAGGTGTAGCTTGGAGTTGGAGTCAGGATTTGAAAGACTCAGTTTTAAGAGCCCAAAGTGCTGGTGATGCTCCAAGGGCCATGAATTAAAACAATGTTGGCAGAGCTCAGTCCCAGCCTTGTAGTTCCTGTGGGTCAATCCTTTGGCCAAAACTGGGCATGGGTCAGATCCTGGGAAAAGGCTAAAAATTTTGTTTCTCCCTCAGCAAGGGATTAATACCTATGTGGTTCTGTGTGTGCATACCTATATGTGCCTATATGGTTTTCAAAGTGTCTCTTGTGGGTCCCCTCTAAATGAGAATATTCTTTGATATTGTATTTTTCCCAGGGTCACTGCCATGTCTTATGGCACTTTGCTTTTCTTATGTTTTTTTCTTTTCATTTAATTTTTTTGATTCAGGGTGTTGAAAATAATGTAGACGTCGAATATTAAACCATATAAACTTCTTCCAGTTGGAAATGGAAAATGTTTAATTGTGGAGATAGCTTACTCTAATAAAACTCTATCCTACTGCTCTTTTGATTGTTTTACAGCAGGGGTTTGGGGCTAATTTTAAGATTAATAATGGAATTAGTAATGCTAATAAGTAATTGAATAGAAATAAAAATCAGCTTTCTAGTGTGTATTGTCTGGCTGGAGACAGAAGTTGGCAGATCCATGGGGATGGATTTAGGATCCTAAAAAGATGATATTTGCAGAAATGCAGTGCCCCAGTCCAGCCCAGCTCTGGGTCTGAGCTCTGCATTTCTGACAGACTCACATGCCCAGCACAGAGGAACTGCCAGTGCTGCAGGGCTTTCTGCAAGTCAGACCATTCATTTAGCACCAGTGTGTCTTGACAATATTAAGATTTTTTTCATATATGGGCTTTTATATGATATACAAGAATGTAATAGATAAGGAGCAGTAATATTTATTGTGGCAGAAATGGATGGCTTCCTTATGGCTTTTTTTTTTTCAGTGCTGCAAAAATTATTCTTTTTAGCAATCCTTTCCTATTAATATGAGTCCATAAGATCCAATAGCTTATGCAAAAATGCTTCATTTTGCTGAATTTCTTGAAACACTTGCAGAATAAAATTAAATAACTCCAAGCTCAGGCAAGACCCAGTGAATCTTTAGAAAACAACCTTTTCTTGCATGGGGTGGGTGAAAATGCAGTTCAGCATCTTCCACAGGAATGATGCCTTGTGGAATTGTAACTCAGAACCCAGTAGGTGCACCAGTGATTTCTCACAAACTACTTTGATCTGAATGCACTTTGATTTTGAAATGGCCACAGGATTATATCTTGAGTAGCTGCTGAGCTGCAAGCACAGAGAAAGGGAAGTGGCAGGCATTTTAGGGGATTTTTGTTATTATTATCATTATTTTCCCAGTGCTGTGACAGCAAACAGTGCTGCTGCTGTTTCAAACATACCCACACCGATGCAGAATGAAAGTGATTTGAGGCATTGTTTGGAATAGTAAAATCCACATTTCTGAAAGTTATCTTTCACTTCAAAAATAAAAAAAAAAACCACTATTGCCACAGTTTCAATACAGAATAGGGGTTTATGTAGTTTACAGGAGGTTTTTTTCTTCTTCTGAAGTTCATGGTAGAAATATCTGTCAAAAGCAAATCTTTTGCAAAAGAATTGCTCCAACACTTCTGACTCGTGGTGGTGACTTGTAGATATAAAATTTATATTTACTTCTGCACTGCATGTCACAGGCATCACTTAATAGCAAAAGTCCCTCTGAGAAGTGCTGCAAGGGCTTTTCTAGAATGTCCTTTAAATGGCATTTCTGTAAGAACAAAGTTTTCTTGAAAAGCTTCTCTGTAATTACTTGGGGGGAAAGGTTGTTTCTCTAATCCCTGTGGTTTGGTTGCAGAAAATGTGTCATGAGAGTGAGTTGCAAATAGGCTGAATCTCTGCTGTTCTTATCTCTCCCAGTGAGAAGAGGAGTAGGAAATAGAGGTATATAATTGGTCACAGTACAAACTGAGTAGAATGAAACTGAAAATAAACGAGGAAAAAAAAAATCTGTACCCATTTACTGAAGAAATTGCATGGCAGAGAAAGAAAAGGTCTTGCTGAGTTTATACAATATTGTTAAACAGCTCTCAGCACCATCTCTTCTGTTTTGTTCTCTGGAATTTGGATGTTTATTCATTCAATATATTTATTTCCCTCTGCTTATATTTTGGTAGCAGATTGTTCAATACTTTTAGTTTACTATGAGAAATATATATTTGCTGGAGGGAAATATTCCCCATTTTATTGAAGATTACAACCACAACACAGCTCAGTTTTGAGGTGGTTTGGTTTTGACACTTGCATTCTAGAGTCATGAAAGAATCCCAGAATGGTTTGGGTTGGAAGGGACCTCAAAACCCATCCCATCCCACCCCCTGGCATGGCAGGGACACCTTCCACTGTCCCACTGCTCCAGCCTGGCCTTGGCACTCCCAGGGACAGGGGTCACACCTTGGTGGCTGCACAGACACAGAAAGTTGGTCACTCTTGAGACTGAGAGATTTTGGACTAAATTCTAAACATCCTGAATAGTTTGAGGCTGTGATCCTCTGTCACCCTCATGGGAAGTTGAATCAACCACTTTGATTTCTTCAGGATAAAGGTTGTGACAGTTCTCATGTACTGGAGGGAATGATGGGATCTGATTTAATGCTTTTTGCTTTGTTTGCCTCATGCACAAATAACATTTTCATATTCTCCTGAAGTACAGATTTCCTGAGTTCTTGTTCTTCAATTCTGTAGTGTGTGAAGCAAACAAATTTTAAGAAGTGACATTAGGAGAAATAAAATGAAATGAAATGAAATGAAATGAAATGAAATGAAATGAAATGAAATGAAATGAAATGAAATAAGAGATGGCACTCCCCCTGTACAGGTGCAGATGCTGTAGTTAAACCCTGCAGCATCAAGGAATGTCTGCACATCTCCACTCCAGTGCTCCACAACCTTCTCTCTCTCACTCTGGCTTTTTTTTTTTCAAGTCTGTCTCTGGAGCCAAATCTCAGCACTTTGCAAGTGGGGATGATACAGAGCAAATGCTGAGCAGCTGCTTCATTCCAACTCACTTAATAAAATTATTTGTTTACATAAGGAACTACCAACACCTCTTTTTTTCCATGGCTTTCTACCCCTTGTCTGAACTTGTTTAAAATTCTGGGGAAGAAAGAGGGGCTAAACTGCTAAACTTTGTAGAAACCAGTAAAGCCACTTCTGTCTATTAGCAGATTTTCCCAATAGTTTTCACAGTAGTTTTTAAAGCACACACAGACAGTTCTCACAGTATTTTGGGGTTTGGTTTAGGTGGCAGACCAAATCTTTCCAATCATGACCTGGTGTGAGGGTGGTGCCTGCAGATATTCAGTAAAATGCAGAAATGAAAATTATTTGCCTTTCTTTTCTCATCTATACCTGTGTGCATGCACATTCTTGTGTAAATGTGGTTTCTGACATGGCAGCCAAGGAGAAGAAGTTGATTTCTCACTGGAGGTGGTGCCATGGAGTTTCCTCACTGCAGACTTAAAAAAAGCTTTTCCCACTACTTTTTGTTATTCCAGTGTGAGAGCAATGCTCTGTGCTTCCCCATGCTATTTCTGGGGATTTTGTCAGGTGGTACTTGCTTATGTTTTAAATTTTAGGTTTTGTGTCTAGCACAGTTATTTCTGCTACAAGGTTTTGCCTCGCAGAAAATATCTGATAAAAATGTGTTAGCACTCATATTTCCTAAATCAAGGTGGAAAAAATGCTCTTTAGGGAAGGAAATACTTTTTTGTTGGTACCAGTTACTCTTCTTGAAACTTCAGTCATTTCTTTATTCCAAAAGCTTCACTTGTCATCTCCTGGTGGGCTTTGCAGTCGTTTGGTTATTCTGGGTCATTCCTCACCTGACACTGAGCCAGATCCATGGAGCTGGAGCTATTCTCAGGCTTCTCCTGTGGTTTTAAACTTGGGATTGATACCTGTAAAGCCTTCAGAGGGTGGCTTTGACCTCAGCCTTGCTAAAAGCAGAAGTTAAAATGAAATTAGCACTGTCCTGGAGCCTCAGGCTGCCACAGGGAGTGCCTGGATGGCAGTGACACCGAGGGTCAGTAAATTCCCTTTTCTCTCATTTTGATTTCCACAAGGCCCCATCTGCTCTGGGCTCTGGTGCAGGGGGATGATCTGAGTTTCTGAGGTTCTGTTTTCACACTCAGTATTTTATTAAGGTTTTTTCATGCCCTGGGTATTTTATTAAGGTTTTGCTGTTTTGAGCCTGCCTGGCCTCCTCCAGCAGTGCTGGATCTTTCTGGGTTTTCCCAGTTCACCTGCACTGGTGAAATGGGGACAAGACAAAAATGAGCAGAGGGTGAGGTTGTCCTTTGCAGAATCTTTTCCTACAGCTGTGGCTGAGTAATGACTCATTTTTCATTGTATGGTTCTCTTTGATGCACAAAGAGAAGACTTGGGCTTGTTTGATGTGAAAAGCTCTTCTTGCTTTATTCAGAAGTACCTAAAAATGCATCAAACTTTAGGAATTTTTATGCAAGGGTCTTCTAGTCCTTAAGATTGCTTACATCTTGCAAAATTCCCATGGTGTTTATTTAATTTTTCTTCTCTCTGTAATACCACAAAAGGAGCAGTGAAAAGGTGAGGGGATGTAGATTTGAGAGAAATAAATGGTGAACAATCTGCTGCTGACCCAGTAAAGAGGGAAACAGATGAAGGCAAGGAAAAATAAACATGTGAAGAGATCTGGCAGAAGGAGGTAGAATAAATAGCAATGGAAATAAATTATTTTGTTTGCAATTTACATTTGCACAATTGTTAGATCCCAACATTTTGCAAAGAAGTAAAATTTAGGCTTTTCAAAATATACAGAAGTTATAATATGAAAAAAAACCCTGCAATTTACAGTGGGTCTTGAGAATTTGATTCTACCAAGCCCTTTGAGAACTTTATATTTAAACAGCTGCTCCCTCAAATCCTCTTGTATTGGCCTCTTGGAGTGGTGTGTGTCAGAAATGCCACTGCACACAGCAAAGCACAACAGCCTGAGAATCATCAATGCAATGATAAATAAATAAAGGGAGTGATAGCTTTAACCACAAGTTAATTTTTCATTTCTTTTTTCCTTCCTTGCTCCTCTAAGCTGAATCCAAATTCTGAGTAATTGCTTGTTGTTGTTGTTAATATTTTCAGGGTAATTGCCTAAGTGTAGCTGTTTTCCTGCAGTTAATTCCATTTTTCCTTGAAAATGAAGTATTTGTGTGTGGAGAGAATTCTTGTCAGAATGGAAAAGCCATTACTATTTAAAGCCGGAAATAATTAAAGGAATATGAGCAGGCATTGTCTTTAATTCCAAGTGTTGCAATAAAAGAGCATTGTTAAGAGTTTATACTCATGTTCATTGTGTTCATCATTATCTTTTATTAAAATTTTGAGGGTTGTCTCCTTACAGCCATTGCAATATGATGAAAAAAGCCACATTTAGAAGCAGTGGTGATGTGATGTGGCTCAGGAGTTGGGATCTAGTTTTACTCTTTAAAACTTGTGTGTTTTTTTTTTGGTAGGCTGGGTTTTGGTTTGGGATTTTTTATTTTTTTTCCTCCTTTAAGAATCAGTGGAAAACCAAGCAGCTGTTCTCCACTTGGTGCTGTGCTTGAGCATCTGCAACCTTTTAGAGCAAACCCAGTCAAAGTTTCCAGCATATTGTAAACATTCCCTAACCCTCGCTCTAGGGGCCACAATGTGGAGCGTGAACAGAGGGCTCCAAAATATGGTAGCTTTGTTTAATAGTCTCACTTAAAAGCAAAAATAAAGTGTTCTATTAACTATTTACAGCCTTTCATTTTCTTTCCCCCTGTTTCTCTGGAGACCTACTGGCAATAATGAAATATGTATTGAAAGGAAGGCTCCAGTTGTAAAAAAAAAAAATATGTAACAGTTGATTTTTAATCCTTGGCTCTGGGACTGTTAGGTCCCTCAAGATGGTTATAGAGATATCACATGACATCTTTTTAGTGATAACAACTGTGAAACTGGTTTGATATGGCACACAGCTTATGAAATTAAAAGTATTGCCTTGTGAGGTGAAGAGCATTGCTGTGTCATGCTGCAGCACTTCGTTAATTGCTGTAAATTGCTGTTCTCACAATGAATGTAGTTAAGGGCTATCACAATCACATTGACTAAATGAAAATGCAAATAATCAACACTAATGGCAGAATTGTTCCCTTGTTACTCCAAAGGCTTCCCTCTCACATCAGTGTATTTTTTAGATTTCTTATTTCTTTTCTCATTTCAAGATTATACAATGCTCTAAACATTGATGAAATGAGAAAAGCTTTCAGTTGGCTAAAGAAAGTTGTACAGATGATTGAATTCAATTAACTGATTGTTAAAAAGCATGAAAAGTTTCAGGCTGTCACCTCCTTTGAGTCACTTAGAAACCATCTACAAAACAGTACAAGGAAAAACTTTGTTCCTTCTTGTTGCTCGATGATTGTGATCTTTCTACTTCAATTACATTTGATAATCTTAATTTTGCTTTTAGTTTTTATGTACTTTGTACAACTTTTCTTCAGCTTCAGCAACAATACAAGCAACCTTCATGGAGGAGTTGAAGCTGATAATTCAAACAGTCCTTTAAAGGACAAGAAAATTGTGACAATCCATGTCCTCTTGGAAGAAGAAACCATTGAGCCAAGTAAACACTCGTGGTTCCCCAGAATTAAATATCTTTATTATCTACTACATGAATATTTTTACTCTGAATCCTGAACTAACCAATTATTTTAACCATAAAATGAGTTACCTTCAGTCAGTAGAATGACAGGATGAATTCTGAGCCCTGGTACCTCCTTAACAATCTTAATCCTGGCAGTTCATCCTCAGCATCTTTGCTTTGCCAACCACTGTTGGCTCTGTCACTCTTCACACAGCCTGGGCTGTGCTTTGTTAGTGTTAAGTGATTCTCCTTGCCTGGCTCTGTCCTGTGCCTGGTGATTTCTCACACACTTTGTCCTTGGATGGTTTATTTTATCCACCCCCAGCTCTCAGTGCCACAGCGCCGTTCTCTGATCTCCATCCTTGCCTTCCCTGCTCCTTTTCTTTGGGTACCTCATGAATCTCTTTGCTGTCTGTCCTGGCTCTCTGGGCCACCTTTTAATTACAGACTTGTCTCCCCTTTTCTAAGCCATTCTCTACACCTGTCTCTCTGATTCTCCCCTCCGTGTTGTCCTTGCTGAGGTTTAGCTGCGCTCTCAGCATGGGAAAGCCGTGACTATTTAATCTCTGCTCTAATCCTCCTCCCTTGATAACTGAGCCTCTCTGCTCTCTCATGTATGTGGTGGATCTAAATCTTGGAGACACTTTCTGCAGTCTGGAGCAGAATTACCAAGTTTTCCTTTCCAGCCACATTTACAACACTTGCCCAGCCTTTTAACCCACATCACATTCATCACTTGGCAGTTGCTGTTTTATTCTGTTTGCACAGCACCTAGCACAACAGTGCCCTGTCATTATTGTAATGAGAAGTAGTTATAATAATTATTAGTGTGTTTAACCAATGTCTGCCTAATTTGTGAGCCATTAATTTTGAATGTAATGCATTATTCTTATTTCAGTGGGATACTGCACACGTGGAGTATTAATTGCTCCAAATTCTTTAAAGGCTTTAAGGAGTGATTTAGTTTGTTAATGTTATCTCATGATTTATTTAAAACATAAGCATATAGTTTAAAACAATAATTGTATTGTAAATATATTCCATTGTTGGAGCTTACTTGAAGGAATGCAGACCAGCTTTTTGATGTTAACATCTCAAATTATGCAAACTGTAAACAATTTATAAGTGGATTTGTGCTTTTCCTCATAAAGACAAGCTCATTCTTAAAATTGGGGAACACTTTATTTCTTGCCTTTATATTTTTGGCTTTATTTCTTTGAAATGATGAAACAACTTAGAATGCTTTCTAACAACTCCCAAATATTAACGTGCCCAGGGACAGGATAGGGATGATGTTTTGAAGGCAATAAATATTTCAGCTTCACATTTCAGTCTTTCTTCTTCGCTCCTTTGATCTGGCTTTGGTTTAGTTATCATTCCGCTTGAATGACTTCACACTGTCTCTCTTCCTCTCCACACCAAAAAGAAGAAGTGTTCTGCACAGATTCCATCTGTTTGGGGCTGCCATGGCAGGAGAGCCCTGGCTGCTGCTCCTTGGTTGTGGGAATCCCAGCCCTGCACAGGGATGCTCCAGCCACGGCTGGGATGGAGTTCAGCCCAAAGCTGTTCCTGAGCTTTCGCTGAGTGTTAAAAACAGAGCAGGAAAAGCAAAATCGATTTTTGTGTATTTCACAGATTTGGCATTACTACTGAAGCATTTTTCTGTAACTATTAACCCATTAACCCCTTCCTTTACAGATATGTGGTATTTTGGGCCTGAATGCATTATTTATGTAGTGGAACAGCTAGAAGTTGCTAGAAGCATGCTAGTGAAGCATGCTAGAAGTTAGGTCAGAGGGGCTGTGGTAGGGAGTGTTTTTTATTGGTTGTGGCATTAAAAAATGGTAGCATGGGTCTTGCATTTGGCTATAAATTAAATTAATTAATTAAACTGCTGAAATTTTGTAGAGTCTTGGTAGTACTGGAGCATCTCCATGTGAGGGACTCTCTGAGAACAGAAGCAGGATCGTGGGTGTGCTTAAATTTCCCTCTGTAAAGTCAAATGTATGTGTCTGTACACTGGATGGGTCCTCATATCTGTAGACACTGAAGATATTAAGGTGAAATTCCTGAATTTTGCTTGACAGGGGAAATTTGGTGTTTTCAGCTACACAGTCTGCTGTGTATTATGTAAAAAATTGTGCTCTCCTTTGGAAATGTGTTTATATAGGGTCTTTTGAATCTAAATTAATTATATGAATGGTGATAACTGATTTTTTTTAGCACATATTAGTGAGAATCAATTTTTTTTCCTTGTTACATTAAATAAAAAGGAAGGCTGTGTAGAAACAACAATATCCTGCTCCAGCTGCCTTCCAGTAAGTGAACAGTTTGGTGGGGAGCAAAGGAATTTTCCCTCAGAAGTAGCAATATTTAGGATGGAGAGGGAGGAGTGGGCAAAGACCTGTGTGAGTGCAGCAAATCTGAGTACACAGGATTAGAGTATGTGTAATGTGGGACAGCCTGGCCTTTCCCAGCAGCATCTCAGCAGCAGCAGTGGGGCTGCAGGATCAGGCATGACTCTGCTTTTCCCATACCTCAGCCTTCTCTCAGTCATTTGTTTTAGTTTTAAGTAGCCCTGTGATGATTTGAGTTTTGGTGATTTAGTTTTAAGTAGCCCTGTGAGAAGCAGGGAGCTAGACTCAGTGTGGGTCCCTTCCAACTCGAGATATTCTGTAATTCTGGGATTTCTGTTTATCTCCAGGCATAAACCCAGAGTCATAACAACCCGAGAGAGACTTAGACAAGGGATGGAGCCTCTCCCTCTTGTGGAGTCCATCAGAATTTAAGTTTCAGAAGCTTATTCAGTGGCAAAATACCTCCTAATAGAAATTCCTTGCTCTGCTGCTCTTCTCCAGTACAGTTGGGATTCAATGGGCTGTGCTGCCAGCAGGTTTTGAAAACCTGGAGAAGAATTTGCCTATTTGTAAATTAAAGCCTGCTATAATTTTATAAGGAATCACTTAGAGTTTCACAGCCTATTGCTATTTTCCATGGCACTGAAAATCTCTCTAAAGGACACACAGGGAGCTTGGGTGTGGGTTTGCTGCTGGGATGTGAAACTCTGTCCCTGTGCAGCCCTGGGGGTCCATGTGCTCAGTGTGTGCTGGCACCTCATATCTGAAGGGTTTTAATTTGTTGGTGAGGCTGAGACCCAGCCAGGTGCATCTGCTGCTCCCTGTGCTCTTGGTGAGCCCTTGCTTTTGTTCAGGGAATTTTGGGAGCCCTCCAGGAAGGTGTTGGTTCATCCAACATTTGTGGGACATCCCAAACCTAATTAACCTTTCCTATTAACCCATGAATTGCCCTTTGTTTCCTTAGTTCAGTGCTGTAAAGTCTCACTGCATTTAGTTGTTACCTCTTGGAAGACATTTTACAGAGCAAGACAAATATTTATCATTAAGCATGAAGAGGAAGCATGTGAGTTATTTGTATTTCTCATCAGTGCACTTCAGGGTGCTGTTTTCTGAAATTGAAATTCTGGACTTCACAGTCAACTTTCCCTGAGATGATTTGTGCTGTGTAAAACTCCTCATTCCATTGCCATGTCCTTTATACACTGAAACAAAAGGAATTTGCTGCTTTTTAAATTGGGGGCAAAGAGTAAATTCACCCTGTTTTTATATTCAGGCCGGCTCAGCTTTAGGGGATTTAAGTGATGTAATTGTATTGTACTGGGCCCCACAACTAGTCCAACTGAAAAAAATAATCTTCAAAGTGAATATTTTAGTGCTTCATGCAAGGCACATTGCTCAGTGTCTTGGGAAAAAAAAAGTGAAGCTTTTCTTATATTTGCAAACCAAGGGCCATTGTTGTACAGGTTTTCTAAGCTTCTGTACAAATCTGAAGTGCACAAAAAATAGGCTCCCACATCCTTAAAAATGAAGTTTTTTTCCTGCTTATAATGAGATGTTGCATTTATTCATGGGATTAAGTCCTTAAAAGAAAGGAAGGTGCATAAAACCACATTCCTGGAAGTTTACATCATAATATTTCAAAATAAAAAATGTCTTCCTGAGGAAGAGGATGCATGAATTTGGAGCCTCACTATGAGCACTGATATCTTGTCCTTTTAAGTTTAGATTTGTTGTGTTTCCATCTGACTGGACCAAAGCAGTGTCTCGTGACACTTGGCAGTGTGGATGTGTTTGAATAAGCTTCAAGTTTTGGTTTTGCTTCCAGTGTGGAGTGGAATTATTAGATGTGTTTTGCAGGGAGGGAGATTTGTTATCCAGGGCCCATTGCTGAATTATGGATCTTTGGGAGGAGAAGTGGACATTTTCCCCTCTCCATGGTCTCTCCAAGGTAACAAATGTGGGCAGAACTCTTGCATATTCTTCTTTCTGAGGCAGATTTTGCTCTGGGAGAGGGGAGTGATGTGCTTAATGTAGTTCAATGTCAAACAGCTGTAAAATTAAAAATATCTGTATTCAGCAGCTCCCTGGAATGTGGGATTTGGGGGATAACTGAGCCAAACAGGAGGAGCAGATGGAAAACTGATCCATCAGACAGTTCCTATCCCTCTGAGCTCTGGAGGTGTCACTGGTGTGCCCATTCTGAGGAAGGGTGGAGGAGTTTTGTACTTGGGATTTGGATCCTCTGCAGGAGGAATTTAAATCCTAAATGGCATTTTGCCATTTGAGTTTAGATGGGGAAAGAAATGTTGATTTTGGTAGTGATGGTTTTTTGCTGAATAATTTTTATTGTTTTATAAATGAGTGGGGAATGTGATGGCTTAGATTAACACAGATGTGCTTCCCCCTAAAAGGAGTGTGGGAAATGGAATCAATGAGGCTGTGGAAATAAAGCATATCTGGAGGGGTGGTGGATGCTCTCTAGCAAATGTGAAGATAATTTGCACAGGTATTCTAAGAACACAAAACCAAAACCCCAAAACAATCATCACCAAAACTGTGGTACAGGATTTTTTTCTGTTTTCCTCCAGTTTCTGCTGGGGATAAAAGGAATTTTCCTTTTTCTGTAAGGAGAGGAGCAGTCTCCCTATTCTCAATTATTCCATCAGCTGTGAGTGAGGTGCCAAAATAAAATCTTTTTTTTTTTTTAAATATACATCATGAAAAAAACCTCTAGAAGTAAACAGCAATGTACTGACTCAGGGCTTGTGGCATTTCTTTGATCTCTTTGCTAATGGAATTACCCTGCTCTCCTGCACTGCAAACAGCCTCTTTGTGAAGATGTAGGATTATGTTCTTTGTCCTATTGTCAAAGTCTGGTCTGCAAACCACAGAAGAGGATGTGAATACTGTAACTTTGGGCTTGGCAGCTTCCTGACCTTTCTGAAAGGCTCTCTCAGTGCTGCAGCAGCTCCTCCAGGGCTGGCAAGGTGACAGACGAGATGAATTAACTGGGCTTTTCCGTCTCTTACGTGTCAGATTCTTTGTTTTATATGGAAATAATTTCTGTCAAAATGGGAAATTTATCGTGAGGTACTTCCTCTGCCTGCAAAATGAAAATGTCAGCCCAGGTCTGTTTGAATGTGTCTTCTGTTACAAGCCATGGGTGGAGCCAGCTTTGTCCCTGGATGCCATCATCGTGTTCTCCAGTGTCTGAACACAAAGTCAGGCAGCTCTGCTGACCTGTGGGAGTTGGAACGTGTCACAAAAAGTTAACAACAAAACCAGTAACAACTTAATAAAAGTTATTAATCTTTGAGGACTTACATCAACATTTCTGAAATATTTATCTTACCCAAATTTTTGTCTGTGTTGTGTCAATACAGTGAATGTCTCTATCTTTTCATGTATGTGAATGTACATAAAATATTACAGAAACATTACTGCTGATGTACCATCCACTCTGAAGAAACCCAGCCTGATTTCTGTAGATGTATCAGGTTTAATATGCCAGATAGTGTAGGCTGTTGATATGAAATATCTTTGCACAGAGATTTAACATCTGTCATTACTGTAAAGGCTGAGCAGACATTGCAGCATTATGCCTTTCTAATAGATTAAGAAGGAACCACGTGTCACGCCTTGCCCCGCTTTGCATTTTGATTTATGACAGGCAGGGAATAATCCTGCACCTTGTCTGAGCAAAGATGGCACTGGGATAATTTTCTTGGTTTTTTGTTTTGTGGGTTTTTTTTTTAATCTGGAAAGGCAATCATGCTAAAAAGAGTTTGTTTAAGTATTGGGGGGTGTTAAATCTAATGTGATGAAATCTAATTTGTTAGTATTTATTCATTGTTACTATTATGAAATTTTATTAATTAGATGAGATTAATGAAAGGGGTTCTACAGTGGGTAGAGAGCCATTGAAGGGAAGAGAGGCTTTGAAGGTGGAGGTTTTGTTGTGAGCTGTGGACGCCGTGTTTGGGCGTGTGAAATTCAATCGCAGAAAGCGAAAATAACTCCGGCCTTCCATCGCCTTCTTCAAAGCCCTGCAAAGGGAAGTTGGGCAGAAGCTGGGACAGGAAATTGAAATCTGAATACTATTTTAAACTGATCGGGTTAAAGGCCTCTCTTTTACACCAGCACACTTGTTCTTTTATTTGATACTTGAACTCTGAAAATTTTCTGTGACTTTCTAGGGAGAAGGAGGAGCAGCTGAGGCGGGTGACGGAGGTACAGAGGCTGCAGGCCCAGCAGGCAGGCGCTGCCCTGGAGGAGTTTAAGCGGCAGGTGGAGCTGAACTCAGAGAAAGACTCTGCTGAAATGAAACAGCGGGTGAGGAGGTCACAATGCCAGCCTTTCTGAAACTCTGGCGCAGTGGGATAGCGGATTCTGATCTTATAATGCCAGAAACATGCTCCACTTGAGAGTGCTACATCAAAATCTTTCACAATGTAGTGTCTTTGCAGCGAGTCAGAAAGGGATGGTGGCGGGTGTTTCATCTTTCTGACAAAGCCAGAATTGTCATTGTTATAAAGATATCTGCAGTTATGATACTGATTAGGGATTTTTCAGGAGTGAGAGTATAAAGGGTTAGTTTATACACCCTATGGAACAACGCTTGTCATTTCCCACTTAAATGTGTGTCTTCCCACTCTTTTCCCAGCGACTCTGTCTTCCATTAATGAGCTCCTGTAATCAGTTTGAGCCCAAACAGGGGCAGAGCCATGGTGGCTGCTGGCAGTCATGTGCAGAGGATGGAAAAATCCGCTTTTCTGTCCCCGAAAATCAGGGAGTTTAGTGGCTTAAATTTCCTATGGAGCAAACAGGAGTTAAACCGTTCTCCTGGGAGTTTGTAAAAGCAGCCCAAGGAGTGAAAGAAAGGAGGAACAAGCAATAGGTGATCAAAAAGAAAGGAAATATCCATTCTCTCCCTAACTCCTCCAGTGGCTGAGATCTCCAGACAGAACTCCAGCTTGTAATTCTGGATTACAAGTTCCAACCTCACCTGCCTTGACCAAACCTCGCTGCTGACAGGAGGGTGCTGCAGGCTGGCACTGGAATGGGTGGCTGAGGGCGCTGCCTTAGGACTGAGGAAATTCCCTTCTTGTTGTTCTCAAATTTTTTTGAAAATCTTCACTGCTGATGGTTTTAAGACCCATGCAGACAGCAAATAATAGAATTTGGAAATAAAATTTAAAAAAGCAAGAACAAACTTATAAAAGCAAGATGTGTTCAGCAAACCAGACCCACAAGGGCAATACAACAAATCCCACAATTTTAATCTGACATTTTCTGTACTATGTGGCCCTCCTGCAATTTCTTCATGATGACTTAAAATAATATCCTAGTTCTGCTCTAAAAGGGGTGTTGTCTAATTCTAGAAAGGCTAATAATAGTTTCATTCACTTAAAAAAACTTTCAGCAAGAAAAAAACAATCCAAAACATAAGAAAGTGCAAAAGAATTTAGAAAACATAGTCAACTGTAATGTTAAAATGACAGTAAATTTCCTTCAGAATATTGCTGCATTCTGGGAAATTTTAAAAATCAATTTTGCTGTACTCCATGAATCAGCCAGAGGTTTACTCTTTCCCTGCTTGGGTGCTAAAACTAGAAATACTAAATGATATTGTGCAGTTGAGTGGCTCTATTCTACAGGAAGCAAGTCCAAGGAAATGCTTTATAGGAACACTGCTGAAGCTCTCTCTTCATGGCTTTGGCCTTTCTCATTCCTCTGCGTCCACATACTCTTAGATAAATCTCCCAGTGCATTGGAACATACTGGAAAATTCTGTGTTTTGTGTTGAGGTGGGATGTATTACTTACAAAACAACTGCAGTAGCCATAGCAACGCTGTCCTTTTATCTGCATTAGGAATACTGGGCTTTAAACCCATTTTTGGTGTGAGATAAAGTTAATTATGGAGATGAGTAGGATGGGGTCATTTTCAGTTGTCGAATCAATATTTGATTCTTTAGTTTGGCTCTATGATAATATCATTTATTTTGCCATCTGCTTCCTATTTTGTCAAGCTTGTGATTATTAAGAGTCACCTGATGTCCACTGGTGGGTGGGTGGCACGTGTTTAACTGCAAGATCTGCATTTTTTCCAGTGCTAATTAAAATAATACATAGGCTATGTCATGGTACTGTAGATCTGGGGCTTCCTGGGTTTGGCCTTTGTTGGAAATAGATGAACGTGACCTAACGAATAAACTGCAGAAGGCAGTAGATTTAAAGCATCTTTGCATATGTTTTTACTATTTCATTTTTTTAGAACGTTTTCATTCTCTCCAAAACCCTCCTTTAATGCAGTAAAAAGATCTGTTATTTTTCTGGGTTTTATTAACCTGAGTGAAATATTGCATGGATATGCAATTTGAGTAAGTTTGGAGCCGGAAGAAAATGATTCATAAAACATTGATTGCAGTCCCTTTTCTTAATGGCAGATGATAGCAGTGAGGTTCAGGAGCTGCTTCCTCACTGCTCTCTTTTTCCACTTTCTATGTGGCCAACTGCTTCTGCTCCAATCCCTTCCTTTCCTGCTGGAGCACTCTGCAATAAAATGCTTTTCCCACTCCGAGTGCTGCCTTTTCTCCTCCTTCCTGGCTGGGGAGTGATGTCCAGGCCAATTGGCACAGACATCTGTTGAACACTGAGCACTCCCTTAGGCCAAGCAGGATTTTGGCTTGTGGTTCAGAAATTTGTGGGTTTCTTCTTTTTGTGGAGCAGATGGGCTTGTGGTCCTTCAAACCCCTCCAATTCTCTTCCCTTTTGAGGGACACGGTTTGTTCACTGCTTACGTTGGGATCTAGATCTAAAAGTCATCGATGAGTGTGCACTGCAGCAGAGTCACATATATATATTTATATATATTCCCTTGGAAACATGCCTGATGTACAGCTAGCAGTTGTGCTTTTGATACAAAAGCCTTTGTTAATTGAGTTGTGAAATTGCTTCCTTGATGCTGCATGCTGGAATCTGTGGGACTCATTATTCATAGGCGATGACTATCTTCAGAGGACTTCACTTGCAGCCAAATAATTCTCTTTTAAGTTATTTAAAGTTATTTTCTGATTTAATGTAAACTTGCTTTAATTGTGTAGTTTATGCTCTGACTCGCACATGATTTCCCTTAAATTTCCACAGGCAGTGTATTTTTAAGTGAAATGTATTTGAGTCTTAAATATGTTTAGAGAAAATATTCACTTAATTTCAATGGGATATTCAGCACTGTTGAGTGAAAAACTGAGCCAATCCTTTGTAATTAGGGAGTGGCATAACAGTGATCACTATGTCCTTGAGTAACTAATAATCCTGTAGAGACTGAATATTCATTTTCACCACATACAAATGGTGTTGTTATCATTCCCAACAAGTGATATTCTCCTCTTTGATGGTTTACAAACAACTGTAGAAACGTCAGAACATTTCAAGCTATGCCTTTTAAAAAAAAATAAAATTAAATATTCCCTTTCTTTTCCCATGTAGATGGCAGAGGTTGAAGCAGATCTAAGCAGATCAAAATTGCTCCGGGAAAAGCAAGCCCAAGAATTCTCCTGGCAGTTGGATGAGATCAAGAAAGGATATGAACAACAGGTCAGTTGCTTTGCTCCTCCAGGTGGAGGGGAGAAAACACCCTTCCTGCAGCTGTAGGTCACTGTGTGCTGCTGTCCTTCCTATAAAAACACCATTTATAGATATGCAGAGTTTTGTGATGGGGATGGAGGGGGATGTAATATTTTCTGCACAGAAAATACTTTTTGTTTCCTCTTCACAACCCTTTGTACCTCTCACTCTTTCAAATTGTTTCCCAGGCTTACAGGTGGCAACACCTATTTCCATAATCACCAGGTTCAATTATTTCACGCATTATCTGTTTCTCTTCTTGTCAAGAAACAGCGGTTTATTCTTTTTATCATTTTTGACACGGGGAGTGTTCGTATGAATGCTTGTTTTGGCCCACTGAACTTGATTTTCTTCTTTGTAATGTAATTTCAGGGTTGGGAAATACTCAGGAAACGTTTGGGTGGAGACAAGAAAGTTTTGTTCAGTACTGCTGTGAAATGTAAAGGGGGGAGAAGCAGAAGGAGAGAAATTACTGCAGGATAGACTTGGGAGCTAAGGGGCTGCACCAGACCCGGGTGTGAGCTGGTACTTGGTCATGAAATTAAAGTGGCCTTTGTTGGTAACACCTGCTGAAGGATTGAAAGGGGGGTTTAGTACTTTGTAGGAATGAGGTGGTTAATCCATGAAAGTTCTCTCTTATCACTGTTCTTGTGTGGATCTAAGCTTGCATTTCCAGCAGGGAAATGTGGTTTCATTTCTGTTTATCTTCTGTGCCGTCAGAGGATGAAACGCTGCGGTTGGCTTTGGTGCCAGGCCTGCTCTGGTCCATCTGGAAGGGGCTTTTTCAGGGAATTAAGGAACAACATCACTTTGGTAGGTGTTGAGAGACCCCTGCTCTGTGCTGGGGGGGAACAATGGTATGTTTTGTGTGTGGCTCTTGGAAAAGAAGGGAGTTTGTTGGGTCAGATCAAAGCAACGTCACCACTTGCGCTGCCACCTGACAGAGGTGACATGTCGGCCTCTGGAAGGGTGAGGGACATCTCACAGGTGTTCAGCTTAACTGGGAGATGTTATTTATGATGGCTCCTGCATTTAGTGATTCAGAAATAGTCAGAGATACTGGGGATTTGTGCAGGAAAGGTGAGGAAGTTGGGTGTGTCGGGGACACGCTGAAAGGAGGGCGATGGGAGTGTCAGGGTAAGTTGGACATCTGCCTAAAAGGAATTTTTTATATAGTCATATTTTCACATCATTTTAGGGATGTGGTTGGCTCACATTTTTTTCTTTACAGTTCTCATAATTTGTAGTGCATCTTTGAAGTCCCAAGTAAGCATTTATTAAAAGATTTTGTTCCCATTTTCCCATCCCAGATTTTAATCTGTAGGGATAAACGCTAACCTGCAGTGCATCAGGAGTTACAACATTCCTGTTCCAACCTACAAATGGTAAACTTTTTTTTACTATCCATAGGAACATCCACCAAGCCATAGATAAAATTTTCTGCCGATATTCAGCTGACTTTGCACACTAAAGGCAAATGATAATGTCTCCTATTGTCATGGTTTGGTTTTATGTGTCTTCTTGTATTCAGACATTCTGGAGACTGTGTCAAAAAACCCACAAAGCAAGAAATTAATATGAGAGTTAAAAATCTTTTGGTGAATCTATTCTTTAACAATGTTGATGTTGTGGTAAACATCAGTGAAAGCTTTTTTCACTGAGATGTTTACTGCTTCCCATTTATTTTATTTAGGATAGCTGCTTGTACTGTAAGAAAGAACAGCTAAGCTTTATGAGACACCACTGGAACCCGAGGGTTTCAGCCCTAAACAGTGAGAGCCTAAGAAGAATTTTCAGTGGAATCCTGTTTATGCCCTTTTAAAAAATTTATTTCTCTTTGTCCTTCATCTGGAATGTTCTTTGAAAGTTGGTGAGCATGAAGAATACGTGCCCCTTCCTGCAGATTGTGGGGGGTTATCAGTGGGAATGAGGTTCTTTTGGGAGGCACAAAGCCCCTCCAGCCCCACCACGGAGCAGGATGAGCTCAGTTCTTCCACTCTTAAAATTTCCTTTCAGTACTTCCAACTTCTGTTTCTCTGCACTGCTCTCTATTTATGCTTCAGAACTTCTAAACCATTTTTAAAGCAGACTTTTCCTTGCCTTGTTTTACTGCATATTTCTTTGGTTGTTACTTGGCAAGGAGCAGAGTGATTTAAAGTGTTTGAATAGAGCAGTGAATTCGAAGTGGGGATACATTTTGACAGGGCTCCAGCAGACTTCCAGTTGGAAATAGACACCCAAGCAAAAACCTGGATATTTTAGCTACCTGAGAAATGCAGTGATTGCTTCGAGATGTTCTGCCTCAAATGTCTGAATTTAGTTGTCAAATGAAATTGAGACATGAAAAGGGATGAGAAATTACCCTACAGTTTTATTTTTTGTTGGCTTTCTTGATGAGTGGCAGGGGTAGCACTGATGGCAACCTGGACAATTCAGTTGCCCATAATTTTAATCAGATTGGTAATAAAGAACCAAATTAACTGATGTATTATCTGGTTCTCCAATCTGAGAGACATTTTGGGAGTGTAGGCACTTGGAGCAGTGATTTCACTTCTCTGCTTTATCTGAATGGTTGATATAACAGGACTCTGCTTGAATACTGATTTCAAAATAATTATTGGTGTGAACATGGACTGTTCATTGTGGGGCTGAAAGATGGCTTTGCCTGCAAATTAGACATACTGATATATTGATATTTATCTGATATTTATTACAACAAATACCCCAATGCATTGATATTTATTTACCTTTGTCTTTTGCTTCAAAAATAATTTGGAAAAAACCACAGCACTTAATACTTTGTTAGCTTTTCAAATGCACTCAAGTCCATTAATAAAGCAAAAAGGAACTTTTGGATCTTGCACTATTTGGTTTCAGCTGTCACATGTCCCTCCTGGTTCCAGCTTCATCTGATTCGGTGCCACTTGCTTTTGAAGTATCCACTGAGAACACTCTCTGAGAGAGAAACTGGTGGCTTTTTTTTTTCCTTCTTTAAATATACTTTAGCTCAACTTTGTTCTACTTGCAGCTGTTAGATTTGAAAGTATATTTTGAAGGAAAAAAAATAACTCCAGCAGCACCAGAGTTCCTATCTGCTGGGAGCAGCTGCTTTCGGCACTTCAAAGCCAGTGGACAGCACAGTGAAGGCCTCAGCCTTTCCTGCCTTTGAAATGGTTGCAGTATCTGTAGTTGGGCTTTATGGCACTGTCAGCACAGGAAGAAAGGTTGTTTGGTTTTTTGCACCCCCTCCCTTTTTTCTTTTTTTCATTTTTTCCCCCTTCTTTCTAATTACATCCTCAATCCAGCTGAAAATACCTGGGAAGTGTTTCTGATGAGTTCATCTTCTGTGAGCCCAAATGTTTGAAAGATCATGTGCCCAGACATTTCAGTAATGGATTTTAGTCAAATTTGACAGAAAAGTTAAGCAATTTGCTGGGTTTTTTCCCCATGTCCTTGTCAGTTGAGCACTTTCTGAGAGCACATCTCTCGTGGGGAGTGGTGGCTCTGTGGCAGAGATGGGACAGGTCCCTTCATGCAGGGACATTCCCCAGCACACTCAAGCACATGCACACCTTTGTTTGAAGCAGATTTTCATAAATTGTTGAGAATGGAACACTTCCAGCAAACTCAATGTGATTCTAATGCTTAAATGACATCAGTTTGTCCTTTTAAAAAAAACCCAAACCATTAATAAGCACTGTGATCACTGTTGCACCCATTTTTTGCTGTGAACAGTTGCTGAAGTGACTGAGTGAATGTGAAATAAGTGAGATGCAAAATTAGTAAGAGAGCCAAAGCCCAGGAAATTTCATTTTCCATCAGGGAGAGAGCGCACAACAAACCAGTTGAGTTATTGTGATAGCAGGATGGGGTTACATGATGAGTTATGGCCATACTCTCTGAGATTAAATGCCAGCCTAAATATATAAATAATCCTTTTGGTTTGGTTCGTCTTTGACTGTGTTTATTCCCTTTAAAAATAATTATTCATTCTTCCATAGGAAAGTGGAAAGTTGTTACATGATAGCTGAAGAATCTCCCTATATCTCAGGAAATCCTTTCTTGTGACATTAATTGTTGGGTTCTGACTTCTGTAAAAGTTCTGAAGAAATTAGAGTTGCCATCTTGTCCGATGTATCCAAATAGAGAAGCAAGAGACACCTTCAGAAATATTTTCCTGGGTATTTAATGAAATCACTTTGAAATCATGCTAAAGACAAGTCAATAGACGATGCCTTTAAGTTGGCAGCCAGACAAAGGTGTGGTTAAGTTTAAACATGCCTTTTATAATAAAGAAAGTGAAGTAAAGAAGTGCAAAATAGCTGGTTAAAAGTGAAAAAAGCATGTTTGTAATGTTACCTGCCAGCAGCAAGGACAACATCTGAGGTGCTGCTGGGACACTTTTCTTGTTATAGCAGTGTGCTGGAGCAAAGTGTTATTGAGAGGAGAGGAAGAATATTCTGTAGGTCTTTTTGTCTTTTACAACTTTCTAATGAGGTTAATATAAAGAAAAGAGTGGGGTTCTCTCAGGCAAAACATTCACTTAGTAATTAACACTACTAGAGATAACAAGCTCCACCTCCAGCTCGCTTTGTCCCCTTACCCTTGCTCTGTTAAGAGTTCCTGCCACTGCACTTTCATCCTGACTTTCCTTCTGGCCTCATTCTTCATTTTCTGGGTTTTTACCTTCTCTTTTACCAATTTACCCACCCAAGTGAAGGAAAGACTTGCAAAGCCCAGTTTGAAACTGTTCCTTGGACAGACTGATGTCCCAAGCATTTCTTAGCTGTACATTAACCTGGCCATTTATTTTCAGAGATCCACAATGCATTTGCAGTATGCTGGTTTAGTTGTGAGGAGAGAGTCTTTGTGAGAAGCTTTGTTCCTCTCCTCTTTGTCTGTACTCGAAGATAATTGAAACACAGCCTGTTCTTGCAAGGAGGCCAAATGAGCACGTTAGTAGAAGCTCTAAATTTTTCATGTCATCGGCAACAAGCTGCATAAATTTCATTTAATAAATTAATCTAGGATGCATAAACGTTTCCTTTGAACCATCCTAAGACACAGATGAATACCATTTGTGCAGAATATCTGAGGAATAGTTTCTTCAATCAACATCAACTTTTTACTTTATAGCTAAAACTCACAAATGGGAAAAGGAGACAAATTTAACCTCCAAGTGAAGAGTGGGTGGAAATCTTCTCATGGTGCCATTGCTGTTTACAGAATTGTTAACCAGACAGATGGGTATTTGCACGGTCTCCTTCAGGCATCTGAGTCGTGTGTGATTCAGAGTTAAAAGCCTGAGCTCCCTGTGTAGTCAAAGAATCCACTTTGAGGGGAGGAGGGAGAGGGAGGCGATTCCAGAAACACGAACGGGTGCCTGCGGTAAACAGCGAGTCGGGCTGGGAAGGCAGCTCTGTGTTCAAAGGAGGTCCTTGGATAAACTGAATCCCTAAACAAAGACTACACACAGCAAATTCTGCACCAGAGCCTGCTGCAGACAGGCGTTTGCAGTGGCTCAAGGCCTGTTAGTTGGAAAGAAATATTTCTCTTTGCAGCCTGAGATGGGTCTGGTGGTGTGGGTGGGCTGGGGAGGGGAGGGGAGGAACCTCCTGATGTTCATCGTGGCACCAAGTTGGATTTAATCATGGCATGCAACTCCATTCCCAGTATAGTGTTACAAGAAGGCTGGAGAGGGATTTTTCATGAGGGCATGTAGTGATGGGACAAGGAGGAATGGCCTTGAGCTGAAGGAAGGCAGGGTCGTGTTAGATATTAGGAAGAAATTCTCTACTGTAAGAGTGGTAAGGCCCTGCACAGGTTGCCCAGAGAGGTTGTGGACTCCCATCCCTGGAAGTGTCCAAGGCCAGGTTGGACAGGGCTTGGAGCAAGCTGGGATAGTGGAAGGTGTCCCTGCCCATGGCAGAGGCTTGGAATCAGAAGAGCTTTAAAGGTCCCTTCCAACCCAAACAATTCTGTGCTTCTGTGATTTAAAAACAAATTTACTCATGCCAGAAGACTGGGAAGATTGAGGAATGATTGGGATTGAGGATTGACTGGAAATGATTGAGGTGGGGTTTGTGCTGCCCATACTTTATAAATATTAAAATTCTAAAAGCCTTTATAAGTAAAAATGTACAGATCAGGAATATAATTTTATATAGTGAGAGTGAGAGCATTCAGGTGCATTATTTTAGGGTAGGATAAATCAAACTGCAGTTTGGCTAAAGACCAGCTTGTTTCTTTTAGAGATTTTCTTGCAATTCTTAGGTTGCTGTTGAAAAAGAATTATTAGTGGTTGGTGAAAAGGTGTAAGTATTACAGAAAACACAGTCATACCTATTAAATTATTGCAGCCTGCCATGAAAGTCATGTACATTGCTCCACGTGTGGTAATGGATGCTTCTACAGAGATGTATTTTCACTGTCCCATTTGCCATTGGCTCCCTTCTATCTTGGGAAATAAGTGTTTCAACTTATAGAAAAAACTCCCCCCCAAAAAAGTGTAAATTAAAATCCATTTAATTTACCTGCTGCAAGGGTGCTCTGTTCTGGTTTTCTCCCTTAACTTGCAGTGAAGATGCTCCTTTTCTGCCCAAAGTTATGCTGAACCAGACCCCAATGTGATTAGCACTGTCTCCTCCAGCCTGCTAGATCAGATTACTTTCAGGAGCAGCATTTGCAGGGATGGGTAATCCCCATATCCTCATGGAACACGCAGGTTTATTGATAGGCTTAGGAGACAGAAAATGCTCCATTTTGCTAGAGTTGTTCTTTGGGGACAGATCATGTGCTGTGCCCTGCCTGGGCAGAGGCTGGGGCTGGTTTTCAGCAGGGTAATCATGCAAACACCTGATTTACAAACACTTAAATGATTTTAGGATGGAAATGCTGAAAGCAGACGTGCTGTAGGTGTGCTGCAGAGTGAGTTTAGCTCTGTGACACGTGCAATACATTGGTGGCTTCTCCAGCCCTCAGTTCAGTCATGCCAAAACAGTGCTTATAAAATCATCCTGCCTTGCAAAACCATATTTTATATAGGTGTTACTTAAAATATTTCTGGAATTGCGGACATAAATTTACATGAATTTTCATACTTTGGTGTCAAATATTTATTGTAGCAGTTACAATTTTCAAAGAGGTAGTGAGCTAACTAATTTCCTTTCCCTCCTTTGGGGACTCTAAAAAGAATTTCAAAGGCGTGCTTGTTCTTGAGAACAAGTTGAAATTGTTCTAAAATTGAAAAGCCTAAACTTAGCATGTGATGTAAAAG
Source organism: Fringilla coelebs (assembly GCF_963513975.1). Lineage (NCBI taxonomy): Eukaryota > Metazoa > Chordata > Aves > Passeriformes > Fringillidae > Fringilla > Fringilla coelebs. The sequence continues at coordinate 2,962,191 of NC_140045.1, read as the reverse complement.
CAAAAAGCTCTTCTGGGTAGTAGAAAGCCTTGTCTAAATTAGAGACTTTCAAAAGGTATTTGCTGGTGTTGATTAAATCACAAATCTTTGGCTTCTGAAAACATCTCCTGCAATCAGTGGGCTGCTTATTGGCCATCTTTGTTCTTCAGGCATGCTAACAGCAGCAGGATTTCACCTTGGCTCTGTATTAGACTGTCTCTTTTTTTTAGCAAATTGTCCTAAAGCACCTCCCCTTGTGAGTGCAATTCCATCTGCCTGTGTTCATCAGCTGAGTTGTCACTGGCCTGGGCATAAGCTGCCAGATTTGTTTGGCATCTTTTTGTGTGAGTGAACATCAAGAGACTGTCACAATTCTTGCATTAATCTTTTTTAGCTCTTTATTAAGATTTTTGTTTTGTTCTTAACATCCTTTTCTCTGAAAGAGTAAGGAAATTTAAGTTTCAGTTGAAAGCTAAATTTAGAAGAAATAGTGTCATTAAAAGCTAAATTTAAAGTAAATAGTGTAGTTCTGGTGACAGTTTAGTAAATCACCTGTTGGCTGTTGCCTTGAGCGTTGTTCTATCACACTGTGTGGAAACAAAAAATGAAGAATTCAGCTAAGAAGAGATCATAATTTTCAAATATTTGTGTTACTTGATAACAGCAGTGCTAAGAAAGGCTCTCTTAGGTCGGACAGATATTCCTGCTTGGTTTTGTATCCAGGCCATGTCTGGAGACAGTAACAGATGCACAGGGAAGGGAATGAGAGATTTTCATCTTTGAGAGAGCAAGATGAGGAAACATTCAAGGCACAATGAATGCCCTGTGATTATGGTAATAGGGCCCACACGATTATTTAATGAATGTTTCCTTTCAGCCTCGCCCCTAATGCCCATTGTGAGCGTCGTGTTGCTTGTCTGGCTGAAATGTATAGCACCTACCAGTGCCTGTCCCTGGCCACTGAAGTGCTGGAGTGGAGCACACACTTGAATGTGATCTGATGAAGTGCTCAGCATCAAGGGGTAGATGCAGCAAGATCTCAACATGACAGAATTTTTGAAGGAGGTGGTTTTGTTATATCATTCATAAAGGCGCTCTCTAGCTCAAAGAGGAGACAGAATCTGTCTGGTTTGTGAAGAATTAATACAATTTTCATGCAGTTTCCTGTGATGAAGGCCTGTTGTTGCTGAAAGGCGGCATGGATTTTCTCTTTCTGTTTTTTGGTATATGTTAGTTTTTTTTTTTCCTTTAAAAAAACAACCCAATAAAAATACAAGAATGAGAGAGGGAGGAGTGGAAGAGAGGCCATAGTGCTTGGCAGCAGTTCTGAGGGGAGCAGGAGCTTCAGGGAGTGCTCACCAGGGCAGGGAATGGCTGTTCAGTCACTTTGTGTTCTTTATTTTGTTGGTTGGGAATGTGGAATACCTGCTAATATTCATTAGGGGAGATGGGTGTGGAGGCCCCTGAGAGATGAAAGTGCTCTGGTCCTCATCCTTTCTCTCCTCTCCTGTTTCTCCAGCTCTGCTCCCTGCCAGAAACATCTTAAAGTACCAAACCCAAACCATCATGGGGAATGTGCAGCTTTAAATGAGGAGGGTTTTAAAATTTTTCTTCAACAAATTTTCCTCTTGTAAAACAACTTCCCTCATGGTACCACCCTTTCTCTTCCCATGGACAAGGGAGGACACCATCCTGCTGAAGGACCTTTTGCTCATTCCCCCTACAAAATTAAAATCTTTGTGTCTATAAATGCTGAAAGTGAAGAGATTACAAAACAATTTACTTTGGTCAGCGTGGTAAAGGTGTAAAGAGTTGGAGAAGCAGGATGTGTCCTCTGCTCCTTCTGAGTCACATTCCCTGCCTGCTGCCCTGTCTTCTGGCAAAAAAGTGACATCTCCAATAACTGAATCTCCCCACAGCAAGCTGCCTTAACCCAGACCTACATGGAACAACCAGCTGAAAACCCAATAATTAAGACAGCAAAATGTTTGAAGGGAAAGGCCTCTCCTGTTGACACGATTTCTTGTTAATCAGGTCTTATTTATGAAGGAACTCTAAACATTTTTTCTCCTGAATCAGGCAAAGGCTCTACAGTTATTTTAGGGAGCAACAGCTTTTTCTCGTAGGCACAGGATGGACACCGCGAGCGTCCGAGAGAAGCTGGGTTTGTACAGAAACCTTGGGCAAAAACCTGGCGTAAAGAACTTGGTGTGAGGATGCCAGGCCCAGCCTGGAAAATGTGAGGGGTTAACCCCTGCAGGGACTTCAGGCATCTCCTAATGAGCTCTTTAGTGTTATTAAATAATGTAGATACGCTAAACCGTGCAGTGTTGCATCTGTTCTTCTCCTCGCTCCGTTTGAGGAAGGATGCTCCCAACCACACCATGGACGGCACATTTCCCTTTTAAGCTTGCAACACGCTGATCTGCACTTTGAGAAAATGCCCTTTTTTTTAAAATTTATTTGAACTTAGCTACAAATTTTCCCCGCGGAAGCCGGGCAACCAGCTGATATCATTCCAGAATTGAATGCTACAGCTTTAAGATAAGGTGCCGGGCGCTCTCGGCGCTCACACAGCGGCTCCTCCCGTCCGCTCTTTTTTTCCTTTCTCATGCTGAAAATACCCCACCATGTTCACGATAAGAGATTTCTCTTTTTTTCTTTTTTTTTTCTTTTTTTTTTGTTATTTTTCTTCCTTCCCCCCCTTCCTCCTTCTCCGAAATCCACCAAAACTGAAGAAAAATCCAAGTGACTGTTCTTAGCAGCTGTGTGGCCCGGAGTTCAGTGGGGAAGCGGCTTCCTGCCGTCCCTATTCATCACCTGCTTCAAAGGCGGCCTGGCCGCTCCAGTGTGCAGGCCAGGTAGGGTGCCTTTGTGCGCAGGCGGGAGGATTAATATCAAAGCTGCAGCAACCAGGCCCTTGGTCTCAGGCTGCCATTCAGGCAAGCGGGGAGAGGCTAAGAGTGGCCAAGGTCACAGCATCCAGTGTGGTGCGGACTGGGAACGGCTCCTGAGAATAGAGGGCTTCTTATGAAATCATGGTGCAAGCTTGCGGCACAGCAGGTGCCCTTCTGGAACACATACATCTGTTTATGTTGGGATAGCGTAGCTGACAACGGGATAATAGAGCTTTGTTTTTTTTATAATTTTCTTGCTGTTTTTTTTTTTTTTTTTTTATTTAAGGGGAAAAAAAAAAAAGACAACTCTATGCGCCAGCGTTGAGGAATATCGCAGGAAGAGCGTTCGCTTTGGAAATCATAAAGAATTCTTGCAAAGCTTTAATTGCTGGGGTGGGGGGTTGTGTGTGTGTATACTTAAGCGAAGGGGCGAGCAGGCTGCCTATTAACCATTTAGGATCCTCAGTCCTGCTGAGTGAGGAGCAGCAGCGGGATACGGGGGCACCCGCCACACAATGCGACAATGCCTCCCCTTTTTTTTTTCCCCTTTTTTTTATATTATTTTTTCGTACGCTTCCGACATTTGTACCAACAAATTGGGTAAGGATGCGCTGGATTTGCTCGGTTGTCTCCATTGTTGGGATTGTCTGGAGGAATTCTGTCACGCTAACGGTGGCTTTTTAAGAGGTGAGGTAATAGTGACGTAAAAATAAAATTGCCAACTTGATGAAATTAAGGGGGAAATTAAGCTGTAGACGAGTTGTCATGACGACAAGGATGTTCTATTGATGAACTGTACTCCTCCCTGTCCAATCAGATAGTGGAGCTGAAGCTGGAGCATGAACAGGAGAAGACGCACCTATTCCAGCAGCACAACACAGCGCAGGACTGCCTGGTCCGAGACCATCAACGGGAGATGGAGAAACTGGAGAAGCAGCTTCGCACTGCCATGGCAGAGCACGAGAGCCAAACTCAGGACAGCAGGAAGCGAGACGGCCAGGTAACGATCAATAACGCTTGAAAGGCGCCCGCTTATTAGAAATTTCTGATAATGAGGGTTTCCTGTTTGCCAGCATTGTTGGTGGTGCTCGCTGGGGGAGCATTTGCGAAACTGGCACATAAACGTGATTTCGATTTTCTTTTTTTTCTTTTTTTCTTTTTCCGCTTTCCCCCCTCCCTTCCTACTGCTGAATAGGGCTTTAACTGCAAAAACCACAGGTAGCCAGATTAAAAATCCCATGGTGCGCTATAACTCGGCCTATTTATAATCTTGTCTCATTTTCTTTCATGATGGATTTGTTTAAGAAAAAAAAGGTATCTGTTCTTTTTCCCCCCCAGCCCTCACACTCACCCCTCCTTTTCTTCTTCCTGGGCAAATCCATGTGAATTATATCTGCTTCGTTCGTGTGCTTTTTTTTGTTTTAAATCTCTGCAGGTAACTCGCAAATGGCTTTATTTCCTTTTGTTCATGTCTATTTTGTTTCAGTTTTTGTATTCTAGATTTGCATTGTGCGTTTGGTTCCGTGTGTCGGATGTTTGATAAGATGATGTGGGTTTGGGGTCGCTTACCATCACGTTTATTTTCCTACACACACGTACCCCTCCCATCCTCCATCTCTGTGGTCACTGTTGGAAGCCATTTGGCAGAATAACCCCCAGCTGAGGTAGCATTTGACTCTTCAAACTTCTGGATGAAATGCACACTGTCAGCATGGAAAATGATCTTTATGAGTTTTCACTTCAAAAACCATCTTACTGCCTTTTTTTCAATGTATTTTGTAAGGACGGCGTGGTATATTTTCCTAAGAGCCTCTATTATAAAGGCCTGTAATGGCAATATTCTAAAAACTAAGGTGATTTGCTAGTTTAAAGAGTTTACAGAAAATAATCTTTCCTAATCAGCGTTAGAATTGCTTATCACGCATGGATTATTTTATACCCAAACTGGACATTTTGGTAAAGCATCTTTAGTGACACGTTTTCCGCGCACCACCACCTTCCCTAGGAGATGTTAGGCTCAGACTAAGAGGCATTTTCACTCTACTTTCCTGTAGGCTGGTAGGCTGTGGCTTTTACTAACACCTTCAATGGAGCTAAATGAAACTGAATTGAAAATTGACTTTTGAAATCAATTGATTTTTTACTTTGGACGGCTCAGACTATCGAAATCTGGCTTAAGGAAGTCCATTAGGAAGCAAACAGCTTCTTGGGGGAGGTTGAGAGGTATATTGCTAAGCCAGGACTCGTTTCTCCATTTCCACCATTGTGGTTTTCCAATGAAAACGGGATATACTTTGTGAGAACACTTGGGCAGGGGATACTCAGGTGGCCTCTGAAAAAAAAAATTAAACCTCGCCTTTTATTTTCCGCTGCATTGTAAGAGCGAACAAAGCCTTAAATGGTTCGAGGGATTGGTTTTTATCTTTGCATTTTTTCTTTTTGGCCCAAGATAGATTCATCTCAGCTCTGGATCTGTGTGCGAGTGTCTTTTCAGCGTTGTAGCCTCCTCTCACCTGCATTTCTGCTGTTGTTATTTTTTTTGCGGACAAAGGCAGAGCTGTAACTCCCACGTTAAAAGAAGGCAGTTTTGGAATTATATAGAATTATTCTGTCTACACACCAGTGCTCATCCCAGTTCCTGTGTTGCTCTGTAACACTGGATACAAAAGGAAAGGGATTCTCTTCAGCAGATCCCGAGAACTGGGAGGTTTCTCTATGTCCAGCTCTGGTTTGTGCTCTTGGGGGTCGCTTCTGGCAGAGGTTGGAGCCCAGAGTTTGGTTGTGCTTTCTGTTTGCAGGAGGATCGACGAAGCTACTACAGGTGCTCTGTGGAAGGCTGGGAATTTTCACAGCTATTGGGGGAATCTGAACAGTCTGAAAAGCAGAGTTTGGCCTTTTTACAGAGCTTTTCTTTGTAGTTTGAATATCCCTGTACAGTCATTTGAACATTGCTGCCATGAGAATGACATGTAAATCAGGGAAGAAAGGGCAGTTGCTTTGACAAGAAGAGCTGTTGTTTGTTTAAATTCTAGTGAGACTCTCCCAGCTTTCAAGGACGCAGATTTTTCCATTTGGGAAAATAAATTGCTCTTCATTCCTTCCTCTGGTCTTTGTATTCACATCCACCTCTGTCTTTGCACTGAGCTCAACAGACAACACTGGTGTTTGTTATGGAATTATAGCCCAAATTTTTAATAATTTTTTTTTAATCTTCGCATATGTTTACTAAAAATGCGTGTTTTCGACATCTGATGTGACTAACGGCCGGTGTCCTTTATCAAACCCTTGTCAGGCTCTAAACAAAGGTAACCCACTCATTTAATGGGTATTTAACAACACTGCATTTCAAAAACCTGTTAAATTGGAGCCATCTTTGACAGCAGTAATTTTTAGGAGTGCTTTGTGTCGCAGCGAAGGTGAGATGAAACAGGAGCGGAGGCCATTTTGCTTGGCGAAATGAAAAGTGGATTTGCTGGGTTATTCGAAAAATTTAAATAATAATTAGTGTTAATCACATATGAGTAGCTTGGTTTGAAGGACCTATCTGCTCAGTGTTGGGTGAATGATGTGAAAGCGCTGTTATTAAAGGTATTCACTGGAAGTCTTTCTTAAATCCTTTTCCATATGAAAGAGTAGCGAATACATATTTCTTAATGTACATGGTTAAAATATGTATTTCTCACTATATTCCTGAAGACAGCTATGACTGAGTACTGCAGATCAATTTCTTTTGCTAATACTGTAAAGATTAATTTAGGTTTTTTATTGCATATGCAAGGTCTCTACTTTCACGTAGGTCTTCAGATACTACGAAAGACACGATACAAAATAATTAGATTTTATTCAAATATAAATAAATTTATTAATGCTTTAATCTCAACTAGAGTATAAAAATTAAGATTTGAGTGCCTTGCCAGATATTAATTAAATATAAAACATTATTATTTCTTTGTGAAGCGCAAGTCTAATATATTTTCAAGAAAGGAATTTGATTGAAGCGTATCACCTTTTGTGTTGATGATAAATTTCTGGGTAACGATTGCATTCCGCCTGGATTTTTCCATTTTTAGGAGTCTTGCTCTGATTTTTTCACCTGGGGTTGTAATGCTTGGGGAGGAGTAAATTGACTTGTAGGTCAATAAAAGTCAAAGCAGTACAAAGGCTTTTGTGCCATGCCGTGTTCTTGTAGGCTTTTAAATTCTGTATGTTTTCTATGAACTGCCATAATGTTGTTATTCTTTAAACAGTAGCTAATCACACAGGATTATGTTTTTTTTTAAATGGGAAGTTTTGAATCACTACTTCTATTTAATTTAGAAATCTGGATTTTCTTTACGAGCATTGTTAAGTTTGCTTATTCCGCACCTCCCTAAGTAATTCTAGTTTATCCATCAGGTCACAAAACAGGGAGCTCCTTGCATGATGGAGACCTTCCTTTGTTTTAATAAAAGCAGTCTTGCTATGGAATCAGTGCTTTTCTGAAGCAAGACTTCAGGTCACAAAGAATATATCCTTGCTTGGTGAAATGAAATATCAAGGTTAGGAAATTTTAATAACTGAAGCAGAGGGGTCGAGTGTCTGTGGTGCCGGTTGTGCCCTCATATTTCCCCTTTGTCCTTTGAATGTCCTTCTCTCCCCAGCATCTGCCACGTGCTCTCAACCAGCTCAAAGATTTCCATGTTCCAGCTGCTGTACAGAGTTGGATCATTTTCCTGCTCCTTCTTCCACCGTTGACCTTTGGGCGAGAAGAAGAAATAAAATGTACCCCTGTAACATCAAATACAGCGCTTGGCACTAAAGGAGAGGAAAGAAAGTTTCCATGAGGAAGCTGAATCCTCTTTCCAGGTTCTGTTCTGAGATAATTGGCCAGGCCACTGTGTTCATCCAGTCGTAATTGGGTCAAGAGCAGCTGGAGCGCTCGGGCACGTTCTGCCCGCGCGTGTCACTGATGTCACGGCATTTAATTTTAACAGGCAACGTCTGTGCTCTCAAAAATGAGGCTGCTCTAAGAGATCACTGCTCTTTTGGGGTGTCTTGGGGCTCTCAACAACCCCTTATTGGATGGGAAAGAAAATCCTTGAGTAGTTCTGAAGCTGTGTGGACGCAAACATTGAAAGCGGAGCTTGTTACAAAAAACCCCGACAAACAGGCTGGAGGTGCTAAGAAGAGTTAATAAGGTGTTATCCCATGGCTGAAGGATCTCTTTCCTTTTTCCTCTCTTGCTTTGTGAACTTTCCATAATCCCCTTGGCCTTTACCATCCAGGTTTGCTCTCCCTTCTCTGAAATCAGCGGCTCCTCCCCTGGTGTCCCACGTATAGCACATCCCATTCTTTTCTGGCTTCTCTTTGGAAATTTCTTTCTTTGCACTTGGGATCAACAATCTTTCTGCACCTATTGCTTTGTCTGAATTAATTTGAGCCTGTGGAGTTAAAATAAAAAACAAGTAGCAATCACTATTTTCATTCCAGCAAGGATAGTTATTTCATTCCAGCAGGTTCTTGGTCTATGTTTGTGGTTCTGTGTAGATAATTAGTGTATCAGCCAAGTGGGGGAAATAGAGGACATTTATCTTGGCTCCATAAATGGATGAAGGGCGGCTGTGCTGCTGTGTGTCTGCTACAGAGCTCTGTCAACTATTGACAAAAGAAAATTGTCAAAAAATTGTCAAAAAGAGAAACTATTGACAAAAAAAAACCAGAAAAAAACCCCAGTAGAGACATTACCTACTTGTTTAGTGATAGCTAGATCCCCAACTCATGCCCAGTTTCTGCCTGTATGCAAATACTGCTGCAACAGTAACTTTGCAGTACTGTACTATATTAATAAGAAGGATTTGGGGAGCATTTTTTTCAGAATAGGAGACTCTCTTAAACTTTGATTTGAAAGAACCTATTGTTACCTACAGATAAATCACTGATCAGCTCTTCTGCTTCATGTAATTGAATCTCTCCAGATACCAGTTCCCACATGGTTATTCTCCCAGTATCAGTGGAAGCAATTTGCTTGAGGGGATCTGTAGCATACAGATAGAGGTAGCCTGGGAAACATTCAGATCCTGACAGTGCTACTGAAGTCACTTCTGTTTACAATTTGGAGTAAATAAATTATATTACTCCTTTTTTTTTCTTTGACTTCCTTTCCTTTTCTTAGCAGATGATGTCTTTGGCATGAGAAGAAATGCACTGCTTGCAATGCAGGCTTTCTCTGCAGCCAATCTGAATCCTGGAGTTGCAATCTAAATATTTGTTTGTTGTATTTTACTTGGAGAGTGGCTCTTGGGCTGCCAGTCAGACTCTTGTAGACAGACAGCCGTTCCCTTTTAACCTTTCCCAAACAAAAGCTTTTGGCTGTATTGCAGCATGTTTAATTTACCACCAGTCAGCCCAGGATAATGAACATGACTGTTGATATAAAGTATTTAAAGTACCAAATATTTGTTGCAGCACTTGTGTGGTTTTCCTTGGTTGTTATTCACAGTCTGCTGACTCAGGGCTGCCATGGATCCCATTGATGGGGAATATCTGCTGAAATCAGGGATCTGGTGGGGTGTCCCAGGGAGATGTTCACACTGGGCTTTCACTCAGAGCATTGCTGTGAAGTGCTCAAATGCAGCAGTTCCTTGTGGAAAGACTCAAATATTGTGAACCCACAGAGGTGGTTTTTACTTGAGTGAATGCAGGGGAGCTGTAGGAAGGGTTTGGGCTGCAGCACTGACAGAATCTTTAGATAAGAGTTGAAAATGAGCCTTTGCTCTGTACTGGGGCAGGCAGTGCAGGCTCAGTGTTCTCTCCATCAGGGTCTGGTCTCCTGAGCACATCCCTGTCCCTGCTCAGGTGATCCCACCTTGGCACATTTGTGCTCCTGTGTCCCACTCTGAGCTGCTGGGTTGGGACACCTTTCAGACACCTGTTGGTCCAGCTGTGAACATCTGCCACTTCCTCACTTCATGCACCCTTCAGGGTGTCCTTGTGCCATAGTGGGTGATCACCTCTGATGTCTCCAGTGTTTTTCCTCAACTCTCACTCTCCTCATTAGAACTGAAGTTGGATTGTGAGGAATTTGGGGCAGGAGGTGTGACTTCACTCTTTCCTTTTATACTTCAGTCAGCCCAGCACTTGAAATACTTAAAAGACATTTTTGGAAGGCATACATAATAGTGCACAAATTGTCATCTGCTGATTAAAAATGTTAAGTTAACTTAGGAGACAACAGACATTTTGTGCTGTCTACAGTGTATGTAAAAGAGAAAGCAGTTGCCATAGAAACTAGCTCATCACATAATATGAACTCTGAATCTGAGATGGAGTTCTTTTCAGCAAAATGAAATTTCTGTTTCTATAATATGAAATTGACTATATCTGGTAATTATTATAACATTGCAACCAGTGTTTTTATATTCTTTTTTTGTTTCATTTTAAATATTGGCAGCTGAAGGTGGAGTGTATAATTTCACTTGTCTAGGGGCGGGGTGTAGATCGTATGGCAATAATTTCATTTTATACCTTGATTAGGAAGAAGTGATTATTTCCTGCATAGATGTTAATAAATATAGAATAATTTCTTTGAATAGAAGTGAGATCAGTTTTACTCATCAGTGAGATGTAAAGAGCCTTTATGCCAGGTTTTAGTACATCCACTAGGTGTGGCTTTGCAGGCAGGGTTTGTGTGTGATGGCTGCAAGGAATGATTAACACTAATAGACAATAAGCTGTGCATGGTGTGAAATCATTTCTCAAATAAAGTTACAATAAGGAATCCTGAAGTCAGAAATGATAAGTACAAACAGGTGCATGTACAAGCAGGTAGTAACTGCAGCATTTGAGGTGGTGTAATGTAATTTCTAAGCAGAGAGGCAAAAATACTGTGTTAGTCTGCAGAAATGATCAATTTACAATAAAATCTCTCGATTTTGATTTGATTGATCTCTTGATTCCTTGATTTGATTGAAGGAGCTTTCTATGTGAAGATCACTGTATAGCAAAGCCAGGCTCTGAATTTGCTTATTGATATTCAAATTGTGTCTAAGTCTTCAAAGTGTAGTTTCTGTGATACTGGATTGCTCCAAATATTACAACTAAACTAATTCAGTAAATGTCTGCTGCACAGAGGAGGGAATGCTTGCTCCCAACTTTATTAATGGTTTTTAGTTCTTTTGAAAATTATTTTTTTTGTGTTACCTTGTAATGTGTTTGAGACAGTTGTTGAATAGAAGGAAGTTGACTTCTCCTAGTCCATAGAACAAGTGCAGCAATTTGGAAAACAGCAGTGCCATCCACTTCAAACATTCCCCTGAGGGCTGAAGGGACATCCTCTAATGGGAGACCAGCATTCATTCTGGAGTTTTTTCACAGCATCATAGAATAATTTCGGTTGGAAGGACCTCTGGAGGTCACCGTGCCCAACCTCCTGCTCAAAGCAGGTCTGACTTCAAAACCACATCACGTTGCTCAGGGCCAAGTCCAGCTGAGTTTTGAAAAACCTGCACTGGTGGAGATTTCACAACCTTCTTGAGCCAAATGCTCCAGTGCTTTACCAATCCAGTGTGAAATCCCTTTTCCTGGATATGCAGCTGGAATATCTGTTGTTAAAATTTGGATCTGTAGGTTCTTGTCCTTCCTTCAAGAAGAGTCTGCCTCTGTCCTCTCCACAATTCATTACCCTCGGCTGGAGACAGAAAATCGATTTCCCTTTGCTGTTCAGTTCTCCAGGCTGAGTAAACCTGGCTTGGTGAACTCCCTGCAGGTCCTGGTGGTCCATTCCTCAGCTTGCAGGGTTTGAGGTCCCTGTGGATGGCACCCTGCTCTCCACACTGGCTGCTGACCCAGGCAATGCCATCCGCGGTGTGGCAGAGTCACCGTGTCCATCACACAGGGTTTGGAGCTGGTGTTCAGCTCCATCAGCCCCATCTGAGCTTTGAGGAGTGCCACTTGTTGGCTGACTCTGTCCTCCTCCTGTTCAAACCCTGTGAGTTCTCTGCTCCCAGTGGAGACAGGTCTCTGCTCATCCCTCCAGTCCATGTCCCTTCAGTTTGACTGCACAGACCCTGTAAATAAAGTCTGTAGCAAAACCTTGCTAAAATCAAGGTAAATGTCACTGGCACTCCTCCCCTTTCACTGCAGGAGACAATCACTTTATTCTAGCCTGCCTTGCCCTGATTTATCCAGCTTGCTGCTCCCAGTGACCCTTTTATGCTTCCTGTGCTTGGAAGTTAATTCCATGGAGTTTTACACCATCATCTTTCCAGGGATGAAGGTTAGAGTGTCCTGTCCATGATTACCTACTAAGGTGCTATGTATTGCAAATTAAGTAGTTAAATTTCTTAGAGTGTGTTTTTTTCTCTCATCCCTGCTCTAAAGGAAGATTATCCAAAATCAATTTAGTCTCTCTTCCTTAAGTCATCAGATGTTAATTCCATTCACTCACTGCCGCCATAAATCAAGTTTTGAACAGTAGTCTGGCTGTTAAATGATATATATCTTGATAGGAGAGATTCTATGATCTGCTCAGTTCCTCAATTCAAAGGTATTTTAAATACCAAGTGAAAGAATGAGACACTGGGTGAGAAATGGTGACAATCTGTAGTTTGGAATGTTAACACCACTTGTTTTGGCAGCAGTACTGCTCGTAAAACAATAAGATCCATATGGATGCTAATTTTCCCAATTTTGAGTAATAAATACAACCTCTTTATGGTTTAAGTAATGATATTACTCAATACCACTGCAGGGTCCAGTAGATGGTTTCATGATGAGGTAATAAATAGCGATTTTGGAGAGCTGATTTATTTGTGTTTTTCTTTTATGTGGTTTCTGATGGGGGAAGAAGAAATCCCAGAGCCAGTGCAAAGCCTTGCCTTCTCCTGTAGCTGACATACTTTGGCTGAAGATATGTCAGCTGAGAAATATGAGCCCATCCATACAGCTCTGCACGCTCCCACATTAAAGTATTATAAAGGAACCTTCAAGTGGAAAACCAGTAACAAATTGCAGCTGAGATGCTTATGGCAAATTGCACTGCCCTGCGTGCCCCACCGCTGCTCTGCCTGTTCCTCCACATGCTGCTTTAGCCTGGAAGAAAAATGGGAGCCTCCTCTGGTTTTCCTCTGTTTCACAGACAGGAGCTGCAAGGGGGACAAGCCCAGGCCCCCAGGTGGGTTCTCTTTGGGGCTGGGATGATGCTGCTGGCGCAGACACAGCCTTGAGTGTTTCACCACTAAAATCTCCGCAGCTGTTTCCCCACTGGCCCAACCCCGGCGTGTCTAGCAACTCCTCCAAGTCACTGCTGCCTCAGAAGTATGGAATTTGCTGTCCCATCCCATGGAGGGGCAGCCAAATGCTGTGCACTTCTCCAGCCCTGCTCCCACCCCAGTGCCATGCCCGGCGTGTGCTCCCGGCTCCGGCAAGCCCAGCTCCAGCCCTTCCCAGCTGCTCCCAGAGCACGGACTCTGGGCACACCTCACCCCACACAGGGAGGGCTGGGGGTGTCCCTTGCCAGTTCTGAGCTGTGAGTGACAAGGAGGTGACAGCAAAGGGCTCCTGACTGAGATTTTGGGATGTGCAAGCCAGGGAGATGGGGCAGTGCAGTGCAGTGCCAGGAGTCTGCTGGATCTAACCCTAACCCTAACCCTGATCCTAACTCTAACCCTTTCCCACCAGAGCATGGACTCTGGGCACACCTCACACCACATGGGGTGGGCTGGGGGTGTCCCCTGCCAGTTCTGAGCTGTGAGTGACAAACACGTGCCAGTAAAGGGCTCCTGACTGGGATTTTGGGATGTGCAAGCCAGGGAGATGGGACAGTGCAGTGCCAGGAATCTGCTGGACCTAACCCTAACCCTGACCCTAACTCTAACCCTTTCCCACCAGAGCATGGATTCTGGGCACACCACACCCCACATGGGGTGGGCTGGGGGTGTCCCCTGCCAGTTCTGAGCTGTGAGTGACAAGGAGGTGCCAGCAAAGGGCTCCTGACTGGGATTTTGGGATGTGCAAGCCAGGGAGATGGGGCAGTGCAGGGCAGTGCCAGGAATCTGCTGCATCTAACCCTGACCCTGACCCTAACTCTAACCCTTTCCCACCAGAGCATGGACTCTGGGCACACCACACCCCACACAGGGAGGGCTGGGGGTGTCCCCTGCCAGTTCTGAGCTGTGAGTGACAAACAGGTGCCAGTAAAGAGCTCCTGACTGGGATTTTGGGATGTGTAAGCCAGGGAGATGGGACAGTGCAGGGCAGTGCCAGGAGTCTGCTGGACCTGGGTGGTGCAGCCCAGGGAGCACTGGCTGTGTGCTCTGGGACCATCTCCTGCAGGGACCCAGCTGAGGAGAGCCCATTTCCCATCCCCACCTCTGAGCTGTGCAGCTGCCCTGGCACAGCCCTGCAGAGCCCACTGAACAATCAGCATGTTGGTATGGCCCCACACTTCCCATCCTGATTCATTATCTCCTGTCTTTTCTGCTGCCATTTGGTGTTTCTGTTTTCCCTCACACCCAGATAAGAGCAGGGATTTTAGGTTCTGCATTTGGGGACATTCCAGATAGAGAAAACATTGTGAGTCCTCAGCTGAGGGCTGTGGGCTTGTGCTGGCCTCAGACATTTGAGCTCACAGAACTGTGCATACCTTCTCTGCAATTTTTCTTTCTCCTTTTGAAAATATTTTTCTTTTTTTTTTTTTTTATTTAAAGAAACAAATCAGAAATAAAATCCATTCTTTTAAAGTACAGTGATTATTTTCAGTATGGAGTCAGCCAGCAGAGCTCAGCCCAGTCACCTTTGAAGAAATGATTGTCACCTTACCTGAACAAAAACTGTTTCTTCATTTGAATGAGTGGCACAGACTGTGACAGTGATTTAAGGTCTTTAGTGTTGATTTCATGCAAGAAAATATTTTTCACAGTGTGACTTTAAAGTAGACTTTTTTCCCCCAATTACTCTACATGTTGGCAGCAAATTAGCTTTGAGGGAATATTGTGCACATCATAGTTCTCTGTTGATGTATTGGGGAGTCATTTTTGGATCTTTTAGCTCAGTCAGACCAATGACTGACATTGTTCATGTCTTCCCTTTCTGTGGATTTGAAAGACTTCCTTTTGACAGGGAGGGTGAGATGGAAAAAAAGCAGCCAAAGTACAAGAAATGATTGGCAAAGTGATGATATCATCCAGTGTTCAAAGAGTCTGCAAAATGAAGCTTATTAAGGTGACATTTTGTCTTCTATTCAGCACTAATTGGAATCATGCCTGGGTGCATGATGTGGAAGGTACTTAATACCTGAGTGTTTATCATGACAAAATGACAGGAATCGATGTCAGGGATGCTGCAGATTTCTGTTTAATGGAGAAAACAATATATTTCAAACTGCAATTACATATCTCAGAGTCATTTGTATTCATGTATCTGAAAGTCCTCCTAAAATAACACAAATAAGAAAACTTTACTTTCGACCCCTCAAATATTGGCCTGATCATGAATATTCCATTTTCAGGTTTTAGAGTTGTTCTTCAGAGTTCATAAAATCATCACTAAGGTAGTTTAAGGGGAAAAAAAGGCAAAAAAAAGGGACAAAACCCTCTGACACAGTGCTTTCACTTGAAACAGATCTGAAAATCCCACGAAGAGTGAACTCCATCTTCCACACAGGTGATACAATTCTTCTAAAGTTACCTCTGACAGCTTGAGTTCTTTTGTAGACCGTGCTTTCTGCTGTATTGGCATCTGTAAAATGAGTTTAGAAAAGAGAAACAGCAGAGAAAGTGATTTTTGGAAAGGCAGCTGCTGCAAACACAGAGTACACTGGAAGATTTGAAGGAAGCTGCATGTTCTCCTGCTGTATTTGGTTTCCTTAGGGATTTCTGGGTTGGAGGGCACCTGTGTCCTGGCTGGGGTAGCAAAAGGAGCAGTGTGTTACTCTGCATCTTCATCTTGGATCTCATGAAATTCAGATCTTCAGTTAAACCTCTAGTTTAATATAGAATTAATATTTATTCAGCAGCTGATGAAAACAATAAGCTGGTAGATGACATTGTTACCTGAAATGCTGTTTTTAAGGGAGCAGGGATTGGCAATTGCAGAGTAATATGTTTTTTAAAAACCCAAACAAAACAGAAACAAGCAAAAAGCCCACAAACAAACAGAAGGAAAAAAATGCCACCCCAAACACAAATCAATGGAGTGTGGATGCTCACAGGAATTACTGGTCATTAAGTGATTGATGCAGCTGCCTGTGTGTCCCTGTGAACTCCAGCAGTCCTGTAACTAATGAGATGTTGACAAGCAGTAGTTTAGGGGCTGCTGGTAATTATTTGTATTGCTGGAATCCTCTCGGGGGCCTGAGTCTATGTTGTGCTAGTGAAAACATGGAAGAACAGACAGTTCCTGTCCCTGAGAGCTGGTACCATAATTGTGCTTGTGGGATGCTGCAAGTGGGGGCAGCAGAAGGTTGGGGACCTGAGATAAACAAGGTTCATCAGTTGGTTTCTCTGTAAGGTTGGTGTGGTTGGAGCAGGGAAGCAGAAGACACAGCACACAAGCTGCCTCCTTTGAGTGCCTCTAATAACTCAAAAAATCAGATCCAAAAATGCCCTTGCATGATTTGTCTGTAGCTCTAAGAGACAGCTGAAGAGTGCTGGCCCCTTGCCATGTCTGCAGTGGCTGCTGCTGTCACAGCTCCTTGTGTCACTGTAAGGAAAAGGAAAAGTGTTTGACTGAGGTAGGAGATGAACATGAAGAACATTTTTGTCTGTTCAAAGTTGGGAACCCCTGTAGTGATTGCCATGCTTCCAGACACGCTGGTTGTTTGCTAATAACTGACTGGAAGCCTTCTGAAGCTGTGCATTGCAGGGATTTCCTCATGGGAAAGCAAATTTAAAGAATAATTTGTTATTGTTCCTTTTATCTGTTGGATGCTGTTGTTGGGGAGTGCAGGGGGAGTGGAAGGAACAGGACCCAAGCTGTCAATATACCATTGGCAATGTTAGACAGAAAATATTAATTTTTTCCTGCTAAAAGCAGTTTGGGATATGTGAGGGAGTGTGTTTGTGTGTATATATGTGTCTGAGTGTGTGTATATGTATTATTGCCCTCTAATGGATAGAGTCTGAATGGCTCAGCTTTGTCTGCTTACATGGGGCTTGTAGCAAAACATTATTTTCAGGATGTCTGATATTTCCCATTTTAGAAGAACTTTATGATGTTTATTCAGAATTCTGATGCATCTTTCGTGAGTAACATTCCTTTAGTTTGTGTAATTAATTTGGAATTCTGTAGAAAGTCCCACAGCTTAGAGCACTGCCTTTTCTTTGTTCTCTGAAGGTTCATTTCAGCTCAGCCAAAAATGCTTGAAATTCAACATTTTATTCTGCTATTTTTACCACGGTGCCAACATAATAACTGAATTTTTAACAGATTTCTGCACAGCAGTGACATCAAGAGCTTTTTGGATGTGTAGATCTTGCTCCTTTGCTTTCTTCCTTCCAGAGCACGTCCCTGTCCCAACACCCCTGCTGAGCACCCCGGGTACCCAGGATGGGGATGGAAGAGGGAATGAGCCCTGCTCTGGTTGAGGGGTGTTCCCATCCTGCTGAGCAGCTTCCTGCCTGCTCCAAGTGTCATTTGTTTTCTAGGAAAAGTGGCAAAAGTGTGTGATGTAACATTAATTCAGGCTGAGTTTTCCAATCTACACGAGATTCACGATTAAGCCAAGTGGTCTGATGGTGTGTGGTAGGTTAGGGTTTGTTTTGCTTTTTAAATATAACTGTCTTTGAAGGTAACTGTGGAGGGACTCAAGGGGGAAGGCTGCAGGTTAGCTGGGAATGGGAATACAATGTCTGTACTGAGGGCTAATTCTCCATGTTCTTTATAGTGGGATCCTAACTCCACCATTTCTTCCTAGCAGGGCTCTGTTTCCATTCAATAAATATATGTGGGGGAATTCCATTTCAGAATTATGTTTTTTCTCTCTGCAGCCATGTTCTTTTCCCTTTCAAACTTTGCAGTGCTTGCTTTTGCAGCAGGATCACTGTGCAGTGTTTGGGACAGGCAGCAGAACAGCCCTGGCTCAGGGCTTCCTTCGGCTCCCACTGCAGATCCACGGAGCAGTGAGTGTCCAGAGCCACCTCCCTCCCCTCCAGGAGGCTCCTGAGGGGGTGGTACACAGACATTCCTGATGGATATGGATTGCAACCAGCCAAATATTCCTACTCATGAAATGCTGTCAATATTCAGGGCAGAACAGCGACTCATTTCACAGAGCTCTGCTCCAGCACCTCCAATCTCTGCACGCTTTCAGCTGAGTCCATCACATTTCTATTTATGATCCAATTACAAGCTGAATGTGGGCTGGAAGAGCAGAAGGAGCAGCACATTAATCAAATTCCCTTGTAATGACTGTGTTCTCATGTGGGTGATGCTCTGAGTTGTGGTACAAGGGCACACAGTGCTGGCTTTTCCTGTCCCTGCCCAGGGCTGGGCTGGCTCTGGGCTGTACCTGCTCAGCTTGGCAGGCTTCCACAAAAGGCTCTTGTAGTGATGGGAGAGCTTTTTCCTGGCAGCAAAAGAAATTGTCCCTGTGTTTCACTCTGCTACATTTTCCATTTGTGAGGAAAATAGAAAAAATTTGCATATGTTAAGAGAGAGATGAAGGATGTTGCAGGAGCATCTTCTCAGCCCAAGATGGGGATTTATCTGCATTTCTAAATATTGGTGTTTTTCTTCTGAACATGATGTTTCCTAGCAATATGCTTTTTCCCTTGGAAAAGTTATTTTCCACTTACAATACATTGGCAGCCATTGTTTGTATTGTTCAGGATCAACCCAAGGATTTTTCTAAATGTTATTTTGATTTGATGACTTTGTTCATCAGTGAATTATGAAAGCTCTGATTGTTTAGGGCACAAGAAGGGCACAATGCATTACTGGGTCACATGCTCATTTAATGCATGCACATTGTGGTGGCAGTAGTAATAGCTCCATTAAAGAACAAAAGGTAGCAACACATAGAAGCTCTGGATCTGGCCAATCCCCTCAAATTACCATAAATATTTGAGCAATCTGAATAGTTTTAGACTCTGTAGTAAAGCTTTCCTGTTTTTATCTGGCACTGAAGGAATGTGGAGTAAAGTATTCATTTAACAAAGTATAAAAATATGTGTGCTATGCAGTTATAATCATGTGTCATTAATCAGAAAATACTGCAGAAACTCTGACAAATTAAAAACACAAGGATGTGTCTGCAAGGGCTTTTTCAGTCATTAAAAAGCTGCTTCACCTCTCAGGCAAACTATTTAATGGCAACTCCTTGCTCAGTGTACTGACATCTTCAAAGGCTCTGACATCTGTCGGCCTTTGAACTACCATTAAAAAATATTATCCCATTTCCATTCTTTTATGCCCATTTTTTTAATTATAGTCCTTCTTTCAAGTTAGGAACATGGTTGGTTTAAATGATGCTGTCCTTTCGTTTTCAGCCACCCAGCTGTGGTTTGAATAAATTGATGTAGAATCAAAGGCGGGACTTTAAAGGGAAAAGGTTTGATGGACTTGGACTCGGAACCAGATGAGGTTTTATGATGAAAAGGGTTTAATCCCAGCACAGGCATCGCTTCTATCACTCCAGCAGTACAAAGCGATTCATATATATAGGTTCACCAGAAATGATCTATTTTTTTTTTTTTTTTTAACTTTTTTTTTTTTTTATTTTTTTTTAAACAGCACAGATCTCTTCAGGACTTGCAAATGTGGCATTAGCTAATATTCAGAGAGCTGATTTCCTTTCATCCACCAGAAGCTTATGATTATAGTACAGTTCTCGAATTGGAAATGAGAGCTGCAACACAGATTTAAAGCTCTGCTGTCTGATTTGTATTCAATATACATGTCACTGCGGGACAAGGCAGTCTAGGCCGAGCTGGTTCAATGAAGGGAAAAACAGTTTCAGCATCAGAAATTCTGGGGGGGTGGGTGGGAAAGGTACCAATTAATTCTTACCTGCTTTACCTGAGTATTGTGTGGGATACTTAGTGGATTACTCTCAGAGCTGAAGCTGTGCAAACAAACCCTTGTGATAAGGTTTCTTTGGCATCTCTGGCATCAGAGGCTGAGGGAATAACGCAGGATTAATCAGTAATGGCTCCTAAAGCAGCCATTTATATGGAAGGCAATGTTTGTTTTTCTGTGCCTGAGTTTCAAGGAGGTTTAGCAGAGACAGCCCTGCTATTCCTTTATAGCCATTGCCTTCATTAATGTGGTAATTAGGCCTGTGTGTGGGGAAAGCCAAAATCTCTGTCTCACAAGTGCATCAGAAGCCATTTGTCAAATCTACCACCTCAAGGTATCCAAGAAACAATCATTCTGCTAGTTCCCTGATCTTTGTATTAGTAAAAATGTGCTACAAAATCATGATTTCTTATTTATTTTCACAGAGTAAGATTGTGTCCTTCAAAACAGTGATGCTTTCCAGGGAAGGAAATCAGCAGGTTTCAAAAGTCTGCAAATTCTACCCCCTTAGAAGGCTGATATACAGAAAGGAGCCAGCTCCCCTTGGTGCTCTGCCTCCAGCCAACAGTTTCTCCTTCAAACCCTCCCCACAGCTGCTGTTCCCTGCCAGAATATTCAGTTTAGGAGCAGTACATTTTTCCTGATTTCTTAGTGCAATTTTGAGGTTGTGTTTTGGGGTTTGTTTTTTGGTTTGTTTTTTTTTTTTTTGAGACAGTAGTAAATATAAACATGGGCCTTTATAAATGGATTATTTTATTTGACTGCTGTTTCACAGTCTGCATGTTTAGTATGTATTTAGATTTTTATATTTAAACTGTGTATTAATATTTATTCAGAGTACAGTAGATCCAAAACAGTTGCATAAATAAATCTGAAGAAATTCCTGCCCCAGGATGCAGTGGCCTATTTGTCATTCAGAAAACGAAGAGGCATCAACTGAATTCAAGGACAAACTGAGAAGGATAAAAAGGACAGAGATCAACAGAAAGGTGCCAGAGGAAGATATTGAGCCAAAAACCCTCTCAAATTCAAGAGAAGAAATGTTAGGCACAGTTTTCATTTGTTTTGAACAGATCATCCTGTGATTGATGTCATCTTGCTGAGCTGGTAGCTGTGGAGCAGGAGGCTTCCAAAAGGTCTCTGAGCTCAGGAGAGGCACTGTGGAGATGGTGGGAATTGTGCAACCAGCACTGGAGGGGGAAGGTGCAGGGAGGGAGACCTGAACCAGCATCAGCTGGGGTGTGTGGCAATGGGACCATCACCTGGTACCCTCAGTGCCAGCCTGACACCTGAGCTGGCTCAAGACCACCTTCCCCAGGATTTTCCTCCTCAGGTGGAGATGATGCATTTGTGTGTTTTATGTCAGGATTGTCTCTAGACATAGACTACCAGAATGGGCTTCTTCCAGTGAGAAATTGATTTGAAAAGGAGAAAGCCAAAAGTTGGACTTGTGTGTGTAATTGTTCATCTGATTTGTGTGAGCAGCTAACAGGAGGGTGAGAATTTACCACAACTGACTAACAGGAATGCTGCAGCTGTTGCTGCTGCCCTGCAGAAATGAGGGATCCATCCAGTCAGAAGCTGATTATTCCTTTCAAATCTAAACCTGTGAGTGATGCAACTTTTATTTCTGGAGCTGCTGGATTTCAGGATTCCTGCCCACACACATTGCCAGTCATGAGGCTTTGGTTAAAGACTGTCACCTTTGCTGTAGCAGTGTGACATCAGAAAGGAGAGAGGCTCCTGCTGCTTGGCATCCTGAACAGAGCAGGAGAGGGCAGGGGGTGCTTTGAAATCCTCTGTTGTTGGCCCAGAGAATGACAGCATTGGCTTCCTTAGTTGGCTTCCTGTGATTATGGGGGAGTTTTGAAAACTTTCTCTCTTTCACCTCAGTGACAGGGAGGGCAGGGCTTGGACAGAGGTGTGAGCTGGGAGTTCCTCAGGTGCCTGTGGAGATGCTCCTGGCAGAGCCCTGAACGGGAGCTGCTGTCCAAAGTGGGCTTTTCTACAAGGGTGAACCTCAGAAATGAAAGATGGCAGATATTTTATGCATGGACAGCTGATTACTGAGGCTTTTTTTATTGAGTCATCTTATCCTTGGTTTGTCCTGGCAGGTTTTGTGTCTGATGCTATTTCTGTTACAGTCGTCGTAAAACCCTTATGGGATGTGTGAGGTAAAACTTGGGAATATTCAAAAGTTTTCAGCAACAAATGCATCCAAAATAAAAGTGTGTGATGCTTTTCTAGGTGTTTTTTTGAGTCATGGGATTGTTTTGGTTCTCTTGCTCACAGTGGAATATTTTCTATAGTTGACAGGCAAAGACATTCTCATAGACAATGCAGCATGTTCCTCTTCTGGGGACAAATTGGGAATTACAACAAAATTACATTTAATTTTGCTGCCTCATAGAGATGAATGTCTGTAGTAATCCCTAAATCTGCAATACATCATGTCTGCATTTAAATCACAATTACACATTGTTCTGGAAATGTTAATGCTTTTAAATTTAATGTGTGGAAAATTTAAATGCAAATGTTTTTAAAAGCTTTGACTTAGGGGATGCTGGACACAAAATGCTCTGAGATTGACAGGTGGTTGTTCCCAGTCCATTTCTGGATTGCCTTGCAGGAAATTCCTATCCTTCCTTAAATGTCAGTAGCTTTTCCTCACTTGCAGAACAAGCTTTACTCCAATGTTATTTCAGAACTAAACATATCCATGACATTCATTCAGAGGAATATTTGCCTTTCACATCCTGAACTGCAGAAATTAAAGCTTTAGAGTTTTTCATAAAGGAAAACAGGGAAGGTGTTTGGTGTCATTTGCATCAGTCATCATTTAGGGATGGATTGCTGGGATTTGTACAATGCAGAAAACCTGGTGTTACATGTAGATTTTCATTTATTATTTTAGCCACTCTTCATCTTATTTATGTTTCGCTCTCACAAGTTATTTTAGGGGATCCCTGCATTAAACAGGTATTTATGGCTGATTTATTTTCTCATCTCCATCATATTTAAGTTCCATTAATGCAGTTATTTAGATTGTTATGTGCCCATTTGAGTGTCTCCATTAAAATTCTGGGTAGAAAGACAGAAGGAAATGAGTCCTTTCCTGACAGGTCCCTTAGCACTTTTATTCAAACCATTTTGTTTGTACAAGGAAGAATACAAAGGTAAACATTCCTTTCATCAGATAAAAGGAGAGGAGAAAGGAGACGGAATTTTTAATTTTTGTCTCACTAATCTGTTTCAAAGCAAATTCAGTAAATCAGGGAAGGAGGAACTGCTCTGGATCAGTCTCCAAGGCAAGAGGGCCAAGTCTGTTACAGGTCTTAGAACAGGGAAATGGAAAATGTATTTAATTTATCTCAATTTCAGCTTGGTGAGTAATCCTTTGGCTCTCCAGTTCTCTGCATTGTTTTGTTACATGTGTAAGCTCAAGGTTCTCCCCTTTAACTGAAACTCATTTTGTTGGGAAGGCAGTGACAATAACCAACCTAGATGAAGTTCTGCTTTCTAGCTGCTGTTAACTAAATTGGAATCAAATGGACTTATGTAAATTAAGAAATGGAAATAAGCTCTGTTAATTTTAAGCTCTTTGTGGAGCTGTTCAAATGGATGTCTGATTTTCTTTCTTCCCCCCTCTGCTTTTTTTTTTTAAGCCCAGTTTGTAGCTTAAGTGCCATTTACATTAACTGGGATTTAGCCATCTGACTGGCTTCTGTAAAAGTCCAGATCTACTTCAGTGCACTTCTTTTGGGAAAAAAAATCATCAAAATTTGTGTTTTGCTTAATGCCATGTCACAGCAGACCTCAAAAATGTGCTGCCTTTTTCTAAGATGTAGAAACCAGAGTGAGGCCAAGATTTTGAGTGTAACTTTTCCCTGCTGGCTTTTTGATACCGGTGTGTTTGTTTCTTTTCAGCCTTCGTAAATCCCTGGCAGAGTCAGTGAACGGTTTGGGGTTAAATTGCCTGTTAATTGTTGCCTAAGTGTGTTTATTTATAGGAATGGCTCAGGCAGACTCATTTTTCCTTAATTTTATTGGAAGTGGAGCTGAGCAGAAGGTAACTATTGTTCTTAGTGAGTCAACACTTCCACTGTGTTTCAGGAAATTCTAAACAGGATTGGACAAGACAAAGCAAATACATTGCTGAAAAGTAGAATTTCTCTTGGAGGGTGCTGGACCTTCCTTGGGATGATGTTTCAGTGCAGGAATTTTGGTGAGGGGGGGATGCTGGCCATGGTTTGCTGCCAGAGGTGAGTGGTGTTTCCCTCCAGCAGCACTGTACAGGTGAGGTGGTGTTAAAAGTGAGAGCCTGGTAGATACAAGATAAGCAGGGTTAGTAGGAATAAACTTTTATCAGATTCATAAATGTTAGAGGCATTCTGGAATAGCCCAAGAATCTTAGCAAGGAGGTTTGACCTTTAAAAGCAGCTTAATGCTGTTAAAATTAATGAAATGAATGTGTAAGTGAGCAGCTCAACACCTCCCTTTACAAATCCCAGGGGGTATTTTCAAGAGAGGTGTCAGAGGTGCCTGTGCAAAGGTGAGAGGAGATGAGGTTGTGTGGGGATGGAGTCAGTAGACCTTTGCATAAATCCTGAATGTGAGGATTGAGATCTGACCTGCTGAACTGCCACATTTCACCCTTAGTGTCACCTGCCCTGCTGTTCCTGAGGTTTTCTCACTGGATATTCATCTGGCTGAGCCTGAGGAGCTTCCCTTCCCCTTGTGCTGTGCAGGTGCAGATCAGTGAGTGCAGCTTTGGTGGGTGTCAGTTTTCCTCCAAGCCCCAAACTTGCTAATATCCAACCTGATTTATAAACTGAGGACATTCTGCTTCTGAACATATTAATAACTTCACCCCAGCACTGCCATGTAGTCACATATAGGATATATATAGAGAAACACATATAGATAGGATGAGGATGGGTGATTTTTAAGAAGCTCTGCAATAGAACCAACATCCTGGAGAGAATTTTTTCCCCCTCAAGAATGAGAACACTCCAGTGTGCACAAAATACTATAAAAGCATACAATAAAATGCATCTCTGAGTATTGAAGCTGATATTTTAGTGTTTGCAGGAAGTCTTAGAGCACTGCCCAGGACTGTTTATAATGGTGGGGGTGCTAATTTCCATCTTTTCCCCTGGAAGGGCTTGCACAGCCCCATGCTCTTGGAATGATCAGTGCTCTTAGGAACTGAGCCCAACCTGCTGGTCACTGAACTGCTGTTCATTTTCACTTCATTTCACACCATTTCATTTATCTGCTCCCTTAAATACCACATTTATGGGCCTGTGTGTTCTTACCCAAAAGGCATTTAAACTTGACAGTGTAATAGATTGTGCTGTGAAAGCTAAATAGCTGTTTATTACTTATCCCTGCTAATTTGTGCTCTGCCACATCATTACCCATGTGATAATGTGCCACTGGTTTTCTTTGCAAATGAAATCTCATCTTTTAAAGTATTCATAATATTGACAAATTGCTGATTTTAGGAGTCACGAGAGAAAAAGGTTAATAAATTCTTTACATGTTTGAATTGAAATTGCCATGGTATAGCAAATATTTTTAATATAGTTGTTTAAATGGACATGATTGACTTCATACAATACAAAGGAGCCACAAATAGCTGCCAGCTGGCTGGACTGGCCACTTGGAATTCCTTTGGCATGGAGGAAAGCAGGTATAGTGGGACCAGTGAGTCAGCCTCAGTAGGATGATTTGTGCACAGAAAGATCTGAAAGATTAGGACTGTGCCTGGCCCTTGGTTGGCAGGGTCCAGAGGGTAAAAATCATGAGAATAATTCCTGCAAACCAGAATAAGATCAGTTAAGAAAAGGATTGTTGTCCCTTGCAGAATCTGCAGTAGAAAAACTCATTAATATAAACCAATTTTGTTCTAAACACAAAATCAACATTACACACATTTGAAGTTCTTACAGCTACACTTTTTTCTAAGCTTAAAGCTGCAAATGTTTGTTTATTTTTCAGATTTCTTTTATGTTTAATGCATTGCTTGTTTTGTGATGGTGGAGAAACTTGTATGATGTTCCCCAGCATTTGATAAAGCTTTGTTTACTCACAAGAAAGCTGAAGTGGTTCAGATTCCCACTTTGAGGAGATAATCCCCTTTACAGTAAATGTTTTACAGTAAATGTGCCACCAGTCACTGCATGGCTGGGACAGGACACTTCATGCCCCTCTTCTGGGACACTGCCCTGCTCATGGGTAAAAAGGGACTCATTGTCCCCAGTGAATCACTGGGTGTTCCTACTTTGTTCCTTATTTTCCTTTCACTTCTTCATCATCAGAGTGAGATTTGTTTTTATTGCAGCCTTTCCCTTGACTGGAGTGATCTCCTTTCAAAAATAATCCAGTGCCCAATAACAAATGTTATGGATGCCTCATCCCTCACTGTCACCCCACAGCGTGGCAAGGCACAGAGAGACAAATGTCCCTTTCAGAAGGGCCCAGCTGATGTTCCCCAGCACACACTGCTCATTTCACTGTTCTTCTGCAAGGAGGAAATGCTGAGAAGGTCTTGGCACGCAGAGGCAGAAGCTGCTTATCTGTGGTCAGATAGGGCTGTGACTTACAGGCTGATATTTGAGGTTGTTATCCTAGAGAGGATCTTTGGGTTCATCCAGCCTAGTCCATGCTACTGCTCAGAGGTTCAGGGGTTTGGTGTAGGATTTTTAAAATGCTACATGCCAGCAAAATTAAGCACAGCAAAATGAGCCCTGTGCAGTCATCTCTGACTGGAGCCAAGTTAACCCAGCACAGAAAACTTGTGAAACTCGGTTTGAAGAGTTGTCAGGAGCCCCTTGAGAAGGGCAGGGGTGTTTAACAGTGATGCTCTGTTCCAGCAGCCCCAGTGCTCCCAGCAAGGCAGAGCAGTGAGGTTACTGCAGCTTCATCTGCTGGCACATCTTAGTCACTTACTGTAAATCTGCTGCAGCAACACCTCAGCGCCTCTAGATCTGCACCACGGGGAATAAATTAGGAGTGCATTTCATCTCAGCTCTCCTCTGCCTCGTTTTTGTGACTTTCAGCCACCCTGGCCACTGGAGCTGAGCGTGGTGCTGGCTGGATGTGGTTTGGTGTGTAATGCACACCGAAGGGGAGGAGGGGGCAGCGAGCTCCGTGTGCTCATCCGCGTCAGGGTGGAGATGCTGACATGCTCCAGCCTCTTCCTCAGAAACTCATCCAAGGAAATGCTTCATGGGGGTGAAGCAGCAGCTCCTGGAAAATAAAGGGAATTTGTGTTATTATTGTTTTTAATTAGGCCGTAGTCATTCGGTCCATTTCTCATCCCCGTTGCCTGGAAGTGGAGCAGAGTTTCAGACATCAGCAACAGATTTTAATTTAAACTTTTTGCCAACTTTATATTTTCTTATGCAATTTACTTTTTAAAATTAAGAGCACATGTTTTCCTTCCAAATAACACGCAGTACATTTATTGGCATTTTAAATAGGCCAAAGTGAGTGACCAACCTTCTTCTTTTTCTTTCAAGTCTATTTTTTCCCTGCAGGCAAATTGCTGTGGGCTTATGACCCACCCTTTTTATGACACTATTTCAGCACAGATATTCTTAGTTAGAATTCTAAGTTATTTCTTTGAAACAGAAATAGAAATCACCACCTTGGCCAGCAGTTTCTTCATCTAAGGGACATACAAATATGTCACATAAACCTTTATGAAATCTCCGTCACACAGTTTATGTATTTTTGTTCCATTTGGGAAACTGTGCAAGCTGGTGTTGTTTTTCTGTTTGTTGTCCTGTATGTGGATTAATGGTCATTTTACAAAATGCTTCCTTGTTTGGGACATGTTCCTGTGGCATGGCCATCCTGGGAATTGCTGCAAACTTCTGCATCCTTTCTAAAATAGATACAGATCTCTCTTATTTCATGTGCTCGTACGCACACCACCGAAATAGAGGCTACAACACTTTGATCCAGAAAAGGCAGCAAGTGGCAGTAACATTTTGGCTCTATTACACACTGTCAGCCCTTATTTCTTATGTTTAATCCTCGTTTAGCACAATAATAATTGGCTTGGATGGGGTGTTTAAGGTGAGTTTTTCTAACAGCAGCTCTTGTACTCAAGCAGTTGTTTGGACCATACGAACCATTTGGTTCCCAAACGGAGATTTGGGCAGCCAGAGGAGAATTTGAGAAACCAAGACTGAGAAAGAGGACTCAGTGTTACAAAGAAACCATCCTGCCTTTGGATCTGGAGCCTGAGAAGTGAAATTTTGTAACTGCAGCTTTTATTTTCCCACAGAATCGTTAAGAAAAGACAGTTGCTCATAAGTTTTATATTTCATGGATTTTTCGCAACTGAGAATTAAGTCATCTTGGGGCTTTTTTTTTTTCCCTAATTTGCCTGCATTTAAGTCTAATAATAGTTTATTAAACCTGGCATGTGGAATAGCAGAGTCTTAGTGCTGGAAATTTTGGGATTCGTTTCCCTCAGCAGTGGGGACATATCTGTGTCACAAAGTTGTCTGGGGCGCGGAGTTGGGCGTAAGCTGCTTCTGCCACTGACTTTGTTTATGGGAAAAACTAATCTGGCTGTGAGAACTGGACTTATTTGAAAGTAATTGACAAGAACTGTGTCTGTGATCCCCAATATAAGCTTTTTCCAGTCACTTTGGAGAGATTAGATGTCTCTTAACATCATCTTAGTGGCAGTGAAGTTGCTCCAAAGGGACTCCTTTAATCATATTAGTTTCGCTGCCATCACCCCGTCTTCAGAGCCTTTCTTCTTCCCTAATAGAACCAAATCTGCTTTTGCCATCTATTAGGTCCAACATTAATGCTCCTTTGCATATTAATTACTGTTGCTTTACCTATAACATTCAGCTCACTCTCAGCTGTCCCCAGTTGTGGCTCTGAAGGCTGGGAGCTGTTACTTTCTCCTTACAGAAAACACAGGATTGTGTTTAATTTTCTAGTGACTTTGTATAAGAACCATTGAATAAAGAAGGAAGTAAAGCTTAAAAGGTGTAACAGGAATTCACCTAGTCTTTATTTTGGCTTGTAGTGTCATTTGTGAATGAATTTTCCTTGTATTATAAAAGGTTAGCCCTGATTTCTTATCCTAAATATTTTGACAAACTTTTTAGGGAACTTCTGAGCAATGTAATTTCTTAGTTTCACTTATGTGCGTGTGTTGGGGGTGTAATTAAAGGAAGTTACTTATTTTAAAATAGGAGGGAAAAAAAGGAGAGTAGGGGAATGAACTTTCAAAAAGAACTCTCACAGATTAAAAGATAATTGTGGCTATTTCAGGCAGGACTTGCACTGGGGCAGCTGTTAAAAACCCCAAATTCTCAGTGTGTCAGTTTGGAACTCAGACCATATCACCCATCAGCAATTGCAGCTCTTATCTTCATTGAGTTAGTGCTGCTTTGGTTAAGGAAAAGCCAGGCAGGCTGTCATGTTCTTGTGATCTGGAGATGAAATCATTTTCCGAAAGAATTATAAAAGTACATTGCGGATTCTAATTATACACTGCAACTCACTTCACGTTTTTAGTCTGTATACAGATTTAATAAGAAATTAAACATGTGTAGAGGAAAAGCTCAGGGAAGGAAGGAAAGGATCTAGCACAGATTACAGTATATGAAACATATGTTTGAGATAATGCTGATAGGGCTGAAATATGTGGCCTGTGGTAGAGCTCTGTATACAAATGACGTGCTCATTCCTTCTCCACCATACACACACTCTTACCTTTGACATAGTAGGGACTAATGCCAGTGAGTAATTAAGAAAGCATGGAAGCAAAATAAGTTTCTGAGATGGTTGATATTATTTAGTACATGTTACAGCTGGGATAGCTGAAGGACAAACTGAAGGTTTGAAGGGAGATGATGTCTTTTATTACACCATATAGTTCAGATAGCTTGAGAAATAGGCAAACTTTCAAGCCTTGATTTTTTTTTTTCCCCTCTCTCAGATCACAGTATTTATAGGAATCTGTCTTGGGAGATTAATGTACAAGGCAATAGATCTGATAGTCATTCATGTCCCAACTTTGGTCAGAAACAAATGTTTCCTTTTCAAAGTTTTGTACTAACGTGGTTCTCAGAGGCTGCAAATAAATGGTGTAGCTGAGTACAGACAGTGTATGAAAAATGTCTGAAGAAGAAAAATAGTAGTTGGAGAGAAACTGGCATTCCAGGACAATGGGAACTTTAAATATACACTGCTTTTCCTCAGATTTTCCTGTGAAGCATTTAATAAGCTTGAGCTGAGTCACCTGCACTTACTTGGTAGAACATCAATTTCTGCTCTCAGTATTGTTGCATCCTCTGTGAAGGAATTCCAGGCAATTGCAAAGGCAGAAGAAAGGGGGAAATTCTGTGGGAGTTTTGTAGTGAAAGTGCTCATTTTCACTTACATTTATGAATGAACACAGATATATGCTTTCAGTGTCATCCATCTCACCTAGCTGTAAGGACAGGGCTTTGTGTCCCAGATGTGATGCTCCTGTACCCCAGTGAAGATCCCACAGAGGGAATGGAAAAGTAACTAGTGAGAGTTAGTAAGTGTAATCTGAATTAAGAGATGTGTGTCTACTGCTGTGGTAAAATAGCAGGGTGAATTCTGTGGAATTAGGAGTTGTTGGAACCCTGGTCACTGAGAATTTGAGACTTTCTGTGCTGGCAGGCTCTGACCCCCAGGAGAACCCTGCACTGACCTGAGGCCGTGGAGAAGCTTCCAGAATGGAATGAGAGAACTGGGATTGTGGGTGTGGAGTTTGAATAGAAGTGTGGGATAGCACAGGGTGGAAAACTTAGAGTTTAAGGGTTTAGAATACAGTAATATATATGGAGCAAGATAAAGATTTTAGGACAGAAGCTAGTCCTTCTTCTTTACCTTCTTCACCTTCTTCTCCATAAGTTCAAGTAGTATTGTGTAATTAGACTAAAAAATCCACATCACAGAGCACAAGTAGTTAGTTATTAGATTAAAAATAAAAATAATTTAAGTGCCATTTCTTAATTAGACAGTTTATCCTTAAAAAACCTTAGAGAAAGAGAAATATGTCTCCATTTTAAACTTGTTAAAGTACTGTAAAACTCACAACTTGTGAGACTATAATATAAATAAAAACTAGTAAACATCTAAACCTGAACAACACCATCTTGCACATTTAATCCCCACTCTGACCTTAGCAGAAAAAACCAATAGAACTCAACAAGGAGTGACACAGCTTTATTCCTGTCACTTCCCTCCCCCTTGTGTTCCCTCCTGGGGGCAGGCAGTGATTGATAAATGATTGGTGATGCTCTGATAGCTCATCAGAAGGATGCAGGTCATTCCTTAAGGATAAAAAAAGAAGGCCTGGCTAGGATATGTAGTGATTATGTGCCACAAGCTCAATTTCTCCTCCAAAAGGATCCATATCACCAGTGCTTTGGGCAGGGGGAGCTGGATTTATCTGTGTGCAGGAAGAGAAAGGGAAGGGCAAGAAGAGGGGCCAGGAGAAGGGACAGAGCATCCTCTGAGTCTGCTCCTACCCCAGGTGACAGCCTGTTGGGGGAAACCTGTGGTATTCACATGCCCTCTGTGAATACCTCTGTGAGAGAAGCAGAGAAAAGAATGATCAAAACAATTCTTATCTCATTCGCTGCTCCTGTGTTTGTGCACATGTGGAATGTTTTGGAAGATTATTTACCTGAGGGAATTTTGGTAATTGGATTCAATTTGGTAATTGAATTTGATATGATCTCTCTGTTCCAGAGCAGTAATGTTTTATTGTTTTTGTTTTGTGGAGCCTGTGAACATTAAATTACATTTGGTTCTTGAACGTTTCTGACACAGCGATAGTGATTCACCAACTAATATTAATAAAAATGAGTGTAGTACATTTGGCTTTGTTGGAGAAAATCTAGCAAAACCAGAAATGTGGTGCCAAAAGATCAAGTAAAAGCAAAAGATGATGCCAAAGGATCAAGTAAAAGCAAAAGATGATGCCAAAAGATCAAGAAGAAATGTAGTTCACAAAGAGGAAATATTTTTAATGTATATTAGCACAAAGAATGCAGATTATTTAATCTGTCTTGATAGTTCCTTTCCACAAATCCTTTTAAAAGCAGTTTCCTGTGTAGTGTGTCCCTTTTTGCACTGCTCCTTCTTATTCCTCCAAAGAAAAAGCAGGATGATGGTGGAGCAGGAGCATGGTCACAGGAGTTGCATCATCCCTCAGGGGAGCCATTTGGAAGAGTCTTCAATCAACAGAGCCAAACATGAAGGAAAAGATGGTAGAATCATGGGTTTCATTTTTCCTTGGCCAATCAGTCAAAGCTGTGTCCTGACTGTCAGGAGACAATCAGGAGTTTTCTTTGGTATCTTTTAGTATTCTTTAGTACTCTTTGTAATACAGTCTCAGAATCTCTGCTGGTCACAGTCTACCCTGAGATGTGTTAGAAAGTCTCTTTTCCCCGCCCAGCAGTCGAAAAAGGAGTCAGAACTCTTCTATTCTTGTTCTCAAGGTTGTTTATTGTTTCTTATCTATGAAATTCTTCCTCTGGCCTGACGAGCTCTGTCTGGCAGGTTGGGTTGAAGCACACTGGTGTTATCTTTTTATACTAAAAACTACACGTACATTATTTACAATAACTTCCCAATCCCCATCACCTGTGTTAGACAGTGAGCTTCTACTCTAAACCAATCTAAAAGTGCCACCATCACCCAGAAGATGGAGGCTAGGAAGAAGAAGGAAAAAGGACAAGGCATGCCCAAATCCCTCCATCTTGGGACCCTGAGCCCCCATTCTAAAAACCTCAAAAATCTGGTTTTCACCCTGTGATGAATTCACTATCGTTCCTTGTAAATCCTCATATGAGGTTGGTAATTTTTTTCCAGGGGTCAAGATGAAAGGCACAGGGCTCTTGGGCTCTGTGCCAAGGTCTCTGAGCCCCCTGGGCGGGGACAAGTCCTCCAGGGCAGCCAGAGGGATCTCCTGGGCTCCGACAATATTGTTATAGTATAATATAGAATAATAAAGTAATTAATTAGCTCTCTGATATCATGGAGTTCTGCCATCATTCTTCCCTCCCATCAGGCATTCCTAGATAGAACCCAAGTGAGGTTTGTGCTGTGGGTTTGGGTTCTGTCACTTTGTTTGCTCTTTCCCTCAGGTGATCTCTGGCTTGGAGAACCAAATCCGCAAGCTGAGGGAGGAGCTGATCCAGGCAAACGCCCTGAGGAACCATCAGCTGCTGGACCTGAGCCTGCAGAGGGACGAGGAGAGGCTGAAGGCATCTCGAGACAAGGAGGAAGCTCTGAACAGCCTGAAGAAGGAGATGGAAAAAGTCATCTCAGACCTGAAGAAGAGGCACACGGCAGAGACAGAGGCAGCCTTGAGAAAGGTAAGGGATTGACAGAGAGCAGCTCCACAGGGCAGAAGGGGAGGGATCACCCCAAAGGTCACTGAGCAAGGTTTCCCTGAGGAAAAATGTTCAGGGATCCCTGGAGTTGAAGAAAGAGATGCAGACCATGGGATGTCAGAGTCACAGCAGGAGCGTGGGGTGGTTTGGGGTTCTTTGATGGGAAGCTTTGCTCTGGGCACGCTGGGGCTGGGCAGCACCTCCAGCAGGGATGGAAGGTGCCACGAGGATCCAACAGCACTCCAGAAACACAGGTGATCTCATAGGTAAAGGCAGCCAGGAGCAGGCTGATCGTCCTCTGCTGGAATAGAGACAGGGGAAAGGGTGGTTCTGCCTAGCCAAGCTTTTTCTCCCTTAAAAAGAGGGTGAGCTCTTAAGGAGGGAAAAACTCAGGCTCAGGGTGCAAGGAAATTATGTCTGGTTGCTCACAGTGGCTGGTCTAATTATGCCTGTGGTGTACATCAGGTGAAAAAGGACCCTGGTAAGATTTGAAAATAGAAATTAATGTTTGAGATTGATCAAGGCTTCCCTCCCATTCTGTTCTGTGGGGTCACTGCCCACATTCCTGCTTGTTGAGCATCCCTTGGACCCCTGTCTTGAATTCAGGTATTCCCCCCCATCAGAGAGGTAAAACATGCAAGTTTTACTTCAAAAGCCAAACTAAAAAACCCTATTTAATATTTCTGGTAGACTCTGTGTATGTGTAAGCAGATAGTTGTTGAAGTCTCTGTTATACATTGCATTAAGGCACTAAATCACACATTTTCTTGCAAGGGGATGTGCAGTGGCACAAATTAACAATCTGCATGGAGTGTTTGAGCAGCCTTTGTGCAAGTGACATTTCATTTACCTGCGTCAGGTTCTTGGCCTGTAATTTTAAAGAGCATTCGAAGGATTATGTTGGAAATCAGCCAGCCTGAAGCCATTAAAATGGCTGTGATCAACAATTCAGAATCTTTTCTGAATGTAAGGAAAGCTCTGCTTGGCATAATTATTTAAAGCCAAGGTCACAGAAAGTATTTAAACCTTTGAAATTCATCATTAAAGGATTAATTTTAACTCAGGAAGACATTGTCATTTTTGCTTAAAAATGGAATTTGAATCTCAATTCTTTTCTTTCTTTGATCTTTTTTTACATGTGTAGTATAGCAAAAGAAAAGTTAACTTCTTTACATCCTCAAATTAAAGTTACAAATAATCCTTCATAGGGCAATATCTTTAATAGTCTTGAATTGTCATTTCTGTCAGAAATACTGGTTTTCTTTAATTTGTTGGATTTTTTTTCTATTTTTCAAAAAATTTGCTAATTTTAAGCTATATTAACTGCTATTGTATTTTTTTTTCTTTAACCTACTTCCCTATTTTTACCCTAATCTGAAGAGCATATGTTGAGTAAAAGACAGGAGGGGAAAAGAAAAAAGTATCTCTGTTGAAAAGTCTTTCACAGACATGTGAAAATACCTAGCATTACCTTCAAATCTCCATTCCCCATTCTGTTTCATTTCTGTCTTGCAATTGTAAAGTTGTGGAAATTGGCCACAAAAACCAAAACTTGAAGCAGCTTTGAAGACAAACTCCATTTAAAGCTCAAAAGTAGCAGTTTCAGCTAATTTAGTTCAAATCTTGGTCCTAGTCCACAGAACCTTGATGAAGATGATTTTATCCGAGAGGGGGAAAAAACCATCTCAATTGCATCATGAGCCTTGAAGTTTGTTTTTGAAAATATTTTCTACCAGATCTTGTTACCTGGAAATTTAAGGCAGTATGAGAAAAAAAAATTGTTCTCTAAATTTACTTTTTTTGGGGCCAGTTCTGTGAAGATTGCTTAAAAATCCAATGGGAAGCTGAATTTCACAGTTTAGGCATGGAACATCTGACTGGCCAGATTTTCTGAAGGTCACTCCATTCTCAAGTGAGGGATCTCATTCCTCTGTGATCTGCCCTGGGAATAATGTTAATTTCTGTGTGGATTGCTTTGTGTCATTGTGGACTGTTATTAACATGAACATGAGGAAATAGAAAAGAAATGATTCATACTTCAATGACAAGAAAAACAGAACTGCAAATGGGTGAAGAAGATCCAGGATTCCTCTGGCATTGCCCTCCTGCTGCTGTGGGGGTGAGAAGGAGAAGAGTGAGGAGCAGAGACAGGGGAAGGAAGAGTCTTCATTACAGGCACACTGAATGTTTAAATATTTGTTGGTTGTTGTAGACATATTTTTGATATTTAGGGACACATGATTTATTAAGGTCTTTAATTTTCTGTTGCTTAAAAATCCCATCTGTAAGGCTGGGAGATTGTTTATTGTGGTGTCAGTTCCTGAGCACTCCCTTAGCACTTTGGGGTTTGTCAGGATTGGTGTCTGGTGGAGATTCATTCCTTGGACACCTTTAGGATTGTGCACCTTTTTTCCTGCTTTGCTCCTGTAAGATATTGAGGTGTTTTCAGCATTTTCTGTGCATACCTGGTTGAGCTGACAGAAGTTGTAGGATCATTTTTCTGCAAGGTGTTTCACCCCATTAGGAGGGCAGGGAGGCACAGGGTCCCTGGCAGTGCCCAGGGCCAGGCTGGACAGGGTTGGAGCAGCCTGGGACAGTGGGAGGTGTCCCTGCCATGGCAGAGGTGGGATGAAATGGGCTTTAAAGTCCTTTCCAAGCCAAGCCATTCCATGATTGTCGGGTGTTTGGAGCACACAGCCCTGGAGCTGCTGGCTGCAGCTTTGGGCAGGGCCAGGTGCGCTCCAGGTTGCATCAGCAGCACTCCTGAGCCAGGTGCAGCGGAGTGCACAAAGCTGGGAGCAGTTCCAGGTTTGCCAGGAATGACTGAGAGCAGGAGACAAAGTCTGAGTGTGTGCAGATGTGGGGCTTGGCACTGTTTGTAGCGTTCTGTGGGATTTTCTTGGCAGAGGAAATGAGCGTTCAGCGAGCACGGCCCGAGCGGAGCAGTGGACAGGCTAACAATGCTCAAAGGAAGCAACCTTGGAACACTGAAAATATCTCATAAAAAAGCTCCCTTTGAGCAGCACTCATGAGTAAACTGGAGTGGGAGAAGATGATGATGGTTTTTTTTTTTTTTCTCTCTAAATAATTTTCAACATTTAGCTTTTTATTGACTTCTTTTCTATATTTAAATAGATATTTTGACTCATTCTGTTAAAGGTTTATGCAGGTTCCAGGAACATCTAATTCTCTGTCAGTGCTGCTTTTCTTGTGGAGAAGTAATTTACATTTTTGTGTATTGACTGTACTGAACACACATGAAATTTGATTATAGGACAAATCTGTAGTAAAAAAACTCCCAAAACTGAGTTAAACACTTTATTTTTGGGGCTGCTTCTGATGGAAGGGAGCTGTGAAGTGGTTCCCTCTGGAGAGATGGGACACCAAAGTGGCATAAAACTTGGCCATGCACATCCTGCTTGTACACTTTAGTGATGTTGATGTTAGTTATACTCCAAGATTTCTGTGATTTTAAATTAAATCTGATGTTTACAGTTTTTACCTGGTACAGTCACTATACCTGTATCTTTTATCAAGTCTTGGTCCTAGTCCACAGAACCTTGATGAAGATGATTTTATCCAAGAGGGGGGAAAAAAATCTTAATTGCAGCATAAGCCTTAAAATTTGTTTATGAAAATATTTTCTACCAGATCTTGTTACCTGGAAATTTCGTGCAATATGGGAGAAAAATTAGTTCTCTAAATTTACTTTTTCCTGGTGCTAATTCTGTGAAGATTGCTTAAAAATCCAATGGGAAGCTGAATTTCACAGTTTAGGCATATCTGTGTGTGTATCTGGTGTGAAGTCCACATAAAACTCAGATACTTGGGGATCTTAAAGTTCAGGTCACTCTGTAAGTGACCACTTCCTTAATTAGGAATAATTATTCTGTATAACAACAGTTTTGTTGCAATATAATGTTTTTGTAATGGGGCCCTTTTTGAAACTCTTCAGACAGTGTCCTATAGATGGGTACTTATTTTCTGAGCAACTTCTTGCTTATAATTTGCAGAAAAGGTACTGATAATGTGCCCTAGGGAACATTTCAGTCCCTCCTTCAGCATCAGGCTCAGTGCTGCTGGGTTGATTCCTCACCCAGCACAGCCCAAGAACAGCCCAGTTGGATGTAACTCCCTGGGCATATTTTCATGCTGCATATGCAGGAATATCTGTGATTCACAGTATCTGTTCTGGCACTGTTGCAGATGATGTCACACTGTTCAGCACTGGCAAAGAGAGATAGAAGATGAAGGGAAGGAATATGACATCTTCTGAGATGAAAGATGCTCCAAGAGATACTTGATTAAAAGTATTGAGTTACCCCTAAGCAGTTACTTCTGCTCCTAAAGTAAAAGCATCTTGTGCCTTCCATGAGTTCCCATTTCTGAGTCCTGTCTCTCCAGCTCTGCTTCTTCTCTGCCAACTCCACATTTCATTAGCACCAAAAATGGTTCCATTTTTGTCCCTAAGACCTTCTGAGAACGGGCTGTGATGGAACCTTTGATCTGACACCTTTCACTTCATTAACTTGGAGACTGAAGCCACAGTTGCAGATAACTTTGTTTGTGATGAGTTTTCACACTCACTGCAGTGATTCCCTGGTTATTTACATGGGGGCAAATAGGTCAGCCATAAGAAGTGGATGTGTATTCCTCCCAAGTGTAATGATCTCATTAAATTGTGTCTAATTGTAATGCAGACCTGTTTGTGTCCTTGCTGAATGCAAGCAGGACCCCCACCACTTGTAGATGTGCCATTTTTTTAAACTTGTTTTGAGTCTATTACATCAATTATTTAGCTTAGGCCCCAGCTATGAATAATTTAAAGAGCCTCCAATTCTTACCAAGAAGAGTTGGATGTTTCCCAAGTCTCCTAATTTTTTTCATTATAATCCAAGAACTATTGTCTCTGATATGATCTCTGTGTTCCAGAGCAGTAATGTTTTTATTGTTTTTGTTTTGTGGAGCCTGTGAACATTAAATTATATTTGGTTCTTGAACGTTTCTGACACAGCAATAGTGATTCACCAACTAATATTAATAAAAATGAGTGTAGTACATTTGGCTTTGTTGGAGAAAATCTAGCAAAACCAGATATGTGGTGCCAAAAGATCAAGTAAAAGCAAAAGATGATGCCAAAGGATCAAGTGAAAGCAAAAGATGATGCCAAAAGATCAAGAAGAAATGTAGTTCACAAAGAGGAAATATTTTTAATGTATATTAGCACAAAGAATGCAGATTATTTAATCTGTCTTGATAGTTCCTTTCCACAAATCCTTTTAAAAGCAGTTTCCTGTGTAGTGTGTCCCTTTTTGCACTGCTCCTTCTTATTCCTCCAAAGAAGAAGCAGGATGATGGTGGAGCAGGAGCATGGTCACAGGAATTGCATCATCCCTCAGGGGAGCCATTTGGAAGAGTCTTCAATCAACAGAGCCAAACATGAAGAAAAAGATGGTAGAATCATCTCAGGGATATTTCACTCAAATAGGACTAAAGAGAATTTATGGCACTCTCCCTGCTGGAGATGCTTCAAAGCAAGAGCTGCAGTTATTCACAGAGTTACTCTGCTCCTATCTCCTTAAATAAAAATAAAAACTCTGAAAAAACAATCCAGAAAACAACAAGTCAGCTTTCTGCTCATCAGCTGTATTCATAAATCTGGTTCCAGAGTTAGGAGCCAGGAGAAGTTGGTATAACTGTCACTGTGGGGAAAAAAATGTACACCCATGAGCAACAGGCTCACTTTTAATATCTTCATTCATGTCTGCAGGGAGGTCAAGCACCATTATTTGCATTCACAAATAGCACCACAGGGTTAAAAATGAAAAGGATTGAAGCAATGCTGTTAAGAAATGAGAACCAGACAAGAGCTAAATGATAAATTCTGACAAAATACGGAATTAAAAAGATGGCTTTCAGCAGGGCAAGGACTGATATAATTAAAATTAAAGCTCGATCATTGGCCCATCTTTCAGCATACTTTACTCATGTCCTGTCATATCAGTGATAGCTGGGTAGATGTTGGAGAAGTTTGCCTGGGTTTTTTAGGGTTTAGTGGGTTTGTAACCAACTGGAATTCATCTGAAGTGTCTGTTGAAGAAGCAATCACAGGTGGGGTTTTTTTGTTGTCTCTGTCTCCTCTTTCTTTTTCAAGTGTGTGCCCAAACACCCTTTCCCGTTCTGCAGCACCTGGGCACACGCTGCCTCTTCTGCATCCCAGAACTTCCAGGTTTTATCCTTCAGAGTGTATTCATAAGATCAAGACTCACAAAGTCCTGGGGATGGTGGATAAGGTGAATGCTGAGGTTTTGCCAGTGGCAGAACAAGTGTTTTATTTATTTTTTCAATCGTTTCCCGAGCCTTTCTTCACTCTCCAAACAACCTGTAACACACTGACTTTATCTTGTAATACACAATTGCTTATTATTTCAGCTTTATTAAATAGTTTTAAAAGCCCAGTTGAATCATTACCTCATGCTCTCCCTTTTTGCCCAATACCTTGTGTCTTGGAAAAGGCTGATTGCTTCTAGGTCCAGTTTTACCTAATTTATTTATCTAATTTTATTTATCCTTGCATTCCTGGGTACTTGATAATATTTGGAAAACATTGGCTGTTTTCCAGCGTGGTGCTGACTGTAACATGAGATTACTGGTGGATTTTTTTATTTTAACAACTTGGCCAATTAATTCTTAGATTTGTTGAGAATTCTGGAGTGAGGTCTGGGTTCCTGGTCAGGTGTGACAGGAAGGATTCCCTGCTCCTGGATCCCAGTCCCTGCAGCCATCCCTGCTGGTTTCACTGGGGCTCCTCTGTGGTTTTGGTTGTGCAAACAACAGTAACTGGTGTTTGTTCCTTGGAATTAGAAGTAGAAAATCCTCCTGTACCCCTGAGCTCCACATTGTTACTTTGTTTGGAAGTTTCTGGGATGATGCATCCTTTACACAAACACTTTCTCGAGTCCCCCAAACCCCAGAGTCAGCACAAGCCACTGCAAAAGGTGCCCCGTGGAACGTGGCCATCACATCCCTGCTTAGGTCAGCACAACAAAATAAAACAGATTTCCAAGTAGCTTTGTTTAGGAAAAATGCTCAGTGATCAAGACCAAATTAATGTAAAACATAATGATTGTGTTTTTAAATATGGCACATTTTGAAGACATTGTTTACACTCATTTGCTCTTTCTTCATATCATTATAACAGAGAAAATCTGCAGGTGGCTTTTTTTTCTTCTTCTTTTTGGAGAAGGAGTGTTTGGGAAATAGGGAAGGGGTAAAACAATGTTATTAGTCCTTCAGAGTCATTAATATGAAGAAAGAAAAGTGCTCCAAAATGACTTGCTTACAGCTGCAGAACATGTCATGGAGTAAAACCCACCTTCATTAAATGGGTGAGAAAGAATTCTAATTGTTTTGAAGTTCTTATGATCAGTCTGTATGTGCTTCATTGTAACATGATACTAAAGTGCCTCAATTATGATTTGTATATTTTGGTGCCAGAAGGGTTTTTTTCTTATGCTAAATTATTAAGTTCTGTCAGCTGCTGGGCTGTCATATAGAGATACAGTAAATCACATTATATTTTGTCATGGATTACACAGAGCAATAAATTTGGGAACAGAGATCAAAGTAGTTTCACAATCACATCTGAGTGTAGGAGGGGTGTTTAACTTGTAGAAAATCTGATTTAGGTGAAACTGTTGCAGTTCTTGTGTGAATTTGAAATGAATTTAAATGTTTGCTTGAAAATGAATAAGGTACAAATCCCCAAAAGAGTTCTCCTGTATTTAGTTTCAGAGGAGTTAATTCTGACCTACAGCTGCAGGACAGAGAACAGATAAATAATTAAACATTGGGAATGTTAAGAGTCTTGCAATGCCTTATTTATGCTTTTAATTGCTTTGATGATGGAGCAATATATTCCATTTTCTTTTTAATTGGCCTTTGCTGGACTTGGGAAGTTTCTCCTCGGCTCAGTGACGCGCTCTGGCTCCAGGAAGTTGTCTCTCTTTTGGGGAAGCTTTGTCATATTTAAAATACAAAAATTAATCCAACATAATCTTGCTAAGGAGCACTGATGGCTTCAGATCACAGATTTGTTGAGGGATATGGTTGTATTTTCAGTGTCTGTCTTTCCAACTGGAGAAGCTTAACTTTTGTTGGGCTCTTGTCTAATGATGTAACTTCAAAACACTGAGTTAACTTTGTGATACCAAGTTAATTCAGGGGTACAGTTTGTCCTTTGTTCCCACTTTTTCTTCTATTTAATAGCAAAGATTCTGTCTTAAAATGATACATACATAGAATGTCTTTCTTCTCATTGCCTTCTTAATAAATGCTTGTTCCTGCCACAAAATTCAACTTAAGACAATACAAAATCTAAAGACTTCATTCTTATCCCTTTTTAATTCTTTCAGGAGCCCAAAAGTCTCTCCTTGGCAAAAATCAAGGGGTGTGAATTTAGCTGATAAATAATGATAAAGTGCCTGGGTCTCAGAAGTCTCCAATTTCAGAAAGAATCATGTTTTGTAAAGCTCAGATTAAATAGTCTTTAACTGAGTCAAGTCGTGGATCAGTGTCACATCTTGGGACTGTTGCCTTCTATGCATGGAGGAAGCTTTAGCTTTGATTTGCATCTTCAAAGATGTTTCACAGCCTGTCCCCTGGTGGTTTGGCTGGGTGTCAGCTCTGGGGGTACCAGAAAAGTCTGGGCCTGAGTGATTCTGGAAACTTCTTTATGTCAGAGTGGGGGAGAGCCCGAGCTCATGAGAGGAGTGAGGTGCCTGCATTTCTCAGGGATGGAGGCAGCTTGTCAAAGTACAAATAATTCCTGTTGGCTGCACATTTTCTTCGTTCAAACTCTGAAAAAGAACATGCCAGCCCTTTTGATATAACATCTTAAACTCAATTTAAATAACCACATTTGCTTGGTTGGATGGAACAGGAGAAAAGCAGGAAATATTAAAATGGTAACCCAGGAATGTGATTTAGGGACTCTAAAATGGAGAGTGTTGCACTCTCCCCATCTTCACCAGGTTTACTCCATCTTGTTGGAATGTGGAGCTGTGGGAAGAATTGTGCCATAATATAAAACTTGACCCCAAAGTTGGTGAAATGGGAAGGTAATGAGAAATCTCGACCCCAGTTGCCTGGTGTGACGGATGGCAGATGAGAAGCAGTGAGATCTGTGATGATCATTTGAATCTCTTCATTTGCAGGAATCTCTGCCACCACAAAACACCAGATTGATTTCACCAGTGGTCATATTACAAATGATTGATGAGAGTAAATCAAACAAAAATCAGCCATCTTTGCCTGTCTATGATCCCAGAGCTTATCACACCCAGCAATCTTTTGGTAAAATGTCCCAGAACAGCCTCAGATTAAACCACAATTCTCTGCCAGACCTTTAAGTGCCTGATGCACTCACCTTCTGTAAAGGGTGGTTCAAGCATTGAACAATTGCATGTGGCAAACCCAGGCTGTTAATCTGGTTTTAAATCCTTGTCTTGTATGCAAGGCTGGTATTTGAGGCCAGTTTGAAATCATGTGCCTGGCTGACAGCAATATTAACTGGAAATCAGCATTGGTGGTGCTGGGGAATATTTAGATGCTGAGTAAATCCATTTAATAATTGTGTCCTGGTGCAAGGCTGGTGCAGCTTGGGCATGAGCCACCCTGCATCTGGAGTCCCCCAGAAGACTTTCTGGGTGAGTTCAAAATACCTGTATTTAATTCCTCTGCATAATTTCAGAATTATTAGAAATACTCTGTTGGTTTAAATGAGAAGTCTGGAATTTGGAGTTTTCCTGAGGCACAGTTTGCAGAAGCATTTTCTCAGTGGGCCCCCATTGAGCACAGAACTGCAATGTGCTGCAGAAAGGCAATTCTCTGTGCAGGTACTGTCAAAGGCATTTCTACTCATTCCTGGGTTTTTCCCAATGAAAAGTACTTTACACATGAATGAGGGAGTTTTTTCTCCTAAAGATGTATGTTTAATGAATAAAAAAATAAAAAGGAAAAGATTTGTAGACCTCCAAAAGTGAAATGTTAAATAGAATATTAATAGGATTTTGGGATTTCTATCATTCATTTTCAAAACCCTTGAAGTCATTTGGTACTTGACTAATTATTCTGTTAACATCATTTTGGGTATTCAACTATTTTTAATGGTCTTTTGGGTGGTTCAGATTACATATTTCAACTGTGTGTGCTATTTTCACTGCTGAACAGAGATCCAGCTTTCATTTTTGTCTGATTGGTGGGGAGAGCAGGAGAAAGAACAGGAGTTTGGTGTAGGAAGTCACCCACTGTCAGTGTTAGAGGCACATAAGGAAAATGCATGTTTCAGGCTTTGAGTCAAAATGGAATTTTTATGTACAATCAGATGAACTTTAAAGGTGATCTGCTGATCTCTGAAGTTTAAACAGATATTGTACAGAGAGTTTTAACATACTTAATAACAAAGATTGCCACCATTAGCCATTTTGAAGGTCATTTTCTTCTGACATCTATCAAATTACACA
Organism: Fringilla coelebs; assembly: GCF_963513975.1. Taxonomy (NCBI): domain Eukaryota; kingdom Metazoa; phylum Chordata; class Aves; order Passeriformes; family Fringillidae; genus Fringilla; species Fringilla coelebs. The sequence continues at coordinate 2,918,382 of NC_140045.1, read as the reverse complement.
ATCTTGAATTTTGGTACAAAGCATAATGCTGTCAAACTTAAAATAGAAATATTCCAGAATGTGGAGTGGTGTGTTGTTTTTTGAGGTAAATGGGCCCCATTTACATTAGTTCTTTGATGTTAAATTCCTTGCTGCACATCAGAGAACAGTTGCTTCTTCCCTGGAGCAAGTTTTCTTTCTTCTTCTTCCCCCACCCTTTGATTTTTTCCTCCTTTTTTTTTTCCTTCTTCTTCTTTTTTTTTTTTTTTTTTTTTAAGTTTGCTTACACTTTTATCTAACTAATTATGGAGGATCAGCTCATGGATGGCCACTTTTAGCTAGTTGCAGGCATTTTGAAAAATGATTCTTTCATAGCTACTACCCTAAACAGAAAAGTTCTTTAATCTGCTGCTTCTCTAGCAGTGAATATGGTGTTGTGTGTGTTTAAAGCTCTAGTTATGAGAGCTCTTTCCAAAGCTGGAAGATAGAGAAACATGGAATTATTGGGGTTGGAAAAGACCTCTAAGGTCATGGAGTCCAACCATAAACCCAACACTGCCAAACCCATCACTAAACTCTGATTGTTGGTTTGGAAAGGGCCTCAAAGCCCACCCAGTGCCACCCCTGCCATGGCAGGGACACCTTCCACTGTCCCAGGTGCTCCCAGCCCTGCCCAGCCTGGCCTTGGGCACTGCCAGGGATCCAGGGGCAGCCACAGCTGCTCTGGGCACCTGTGCCAGGGCCTGCCCACCCCACAGGTGATTTCTCCCCAATATCTTACCCAGTGCACAGGTTTGTGATGTTTCAAAGCTTCTGAACGGCTTCATTATTGATAAATATCCAGGACGTCCCAAATGTCTCCGTGGGTGTTGCTGGAGGATGGAATTGTCCACGTGGCTGCCAAGCCCAGAGGGACCTGGGGCTGTTCAGGGCTTGTGCTCCACTGAGTGGAACTGGAACTGAAAGTTCCCTCTGATGCACCTCATACCCTCAAATAGCTTCTGAATACTTGGTAATTAGGGTAGGACACAGTGTGCTTTTGTGATGTGCTCCTGTCATAGATCTTGGGCTCTTTTACTGACGCTGTTCTGTTCCATGAAAGGAGAAAGTGAAAATGGGGTTGTGTAAGAAGAGCATCCATTAATTCAGACACCACATCTGGAGTGCTAATAATTTAAATTTTTTGTTTTAATTTTTAAATTTTTTTTTGTTTGATTTTTTTTTTGTTTTAATTTTTACATGAAATGTTTTGTTGAAGTCCATGCAGTTTTGCTCAGCAACCACAATACGATGCTTTAAGGCTTGTTAAAGAATTACAGTTGGTTTTTAAAACCAATTAACTGCAACAAGGACATAATCTTTTTAATGCAGAAGTCCTCTGTAATATAAAACAACTGCATGTAAAATCATCATAATCAGATAATTTTAGCTAAAATAGGTATTAACGGTGTGAAACTAAACAGGAGTTAGTTTTTGAATCAGTGGAATTCCTCTGCTGCTTATCCAATTTAAATCTTTTTCATTATTAAAATGGATATTCCAATTGATATTTCTGACAAGCTTCTGCCAAGTGGGAATTTCAGCAGCCACTTCTCACACACACAAAACTAGTTTCAGACCATTAACTCTATTTGCAGTGCTGCCCGTTGCTATAAAAAGAGCTTGACTTTAATGAACACTGGCTGACCCTCCAAATGTTCACCTTCCACTCGGATTCTTATTCATTATGTTTCTGAAATAGCACCTAACCTGAAAGGGAGGGAATGCCCTTAAAATAATTCCGAAACAGCTCGTGCTTCCTCCAGCACGTGCACCCAGCAGCCAGTTGGAAAAGAAGGAGCCCAGGAAACTGCTGTGTGTGTGCACCAGGCTAGTGTGAACCTTCTCATTTATCAAGATAAATGTGATATAATCCCCCCTGATGTTCCCTGTACACAGGTCTGTGTGTATTTACTCATTCCTTAAAACAAAAAAAGAGTACAAAGACATTTTCTGTGCGTAGCATTGCCCCAGGGAAGGTGGTTTGTGTCTCCCTTGGTTGCAAAGCAGCAGCCTGTATAAAGAGGTACTAAATTAGTTTTAGTTGCAGGTTTTGAGAAAAGAGAAGCTTCGTATTTCTGCAGTTAAAAGATGGCAGTGGAAAAGAGGGCGCCCAGGCAGCCCCACGAGTTGGATCCTCTCAGTGCTGTAAATTGTGGTCTCTGCCTTCATCAGAGCTGCTCGTGTGGTTTGTGATGATGCAAGAGCTGCTGGGTGTTACAGACCTCAGGGAAAAGCTGAAGTCAGCAGGAGCCACAGAATTATGGAATGGTTTGGGTTGGAAGGGACCTTAAAGCTCATCCCATTCCCCCCTGCCATGGCAGGGACACCTTCCACTGTCCCAGGTGCTCCCAGCCCTGTGCAGCCTGGCCTTGGGCACTGCCAGGGATCCAGGGGCAGCCACAGCTGCTCTGGGCACCTGTGCCAGGGCCTGCCCACCCTGCCAGGGAGCAATTCCTTCCCAATATCCCATCTAACCCTGCCCTCCATCAATGGGAGGCCGTTCCCCCTTTTCCTGTCACTGCATGCCCTTGTGAGGAGTTCCTCTCCAGCCTTCCTGTAAGACCCTTTGAGGTACTGGCAGGGGCTGTCCATAGTTTTTAGTGCCACAGGGCCAATAAAACCAGTTTTAGACAACCCAGCCCATGGAGCTGTGCTTGTGCTGTCTCCAGGGGAAGCTGTGGGAACTCAGTACCTCTGAAATTCAGACGCCTCGAATGTTTGGGACTGGAAGAAAATTCAAGAATTTATGGTTTGTTGGTGACTAGGAGACAAAACTTATAAATATTTTGCTAACTGGAAGTTGTTAAAGCCATTATAAAATAAAATGTTGCAATTCCTTTTAAGTAAACTGGTAGGATATCCATTCTTTGCCTTTAGTTAGGAATAAAACAATGAAATTCAGAGTATCTTTCTTTTGGATCACCTCTGTCCTGTCTCGCAGAGGTCAGCCTGATTCTACTCAGTGTGAACAAACAAATTCTAATTTGTTTATGGAACTCATGAGTGGTTCTTTATTATTTATTGGGATTTCATCTGTGGGTTCAGGAGGTTATAAAGCTGCTTCTATGAAAGATGAGGACTTTTACCCCAGGCAAGCTGAGCGAGAGCAGCTGTAACGTGATCTGTGCAGTGCCTTGCTGACGAGTCCCTCTCCCTTTCTGGGACTAACTGTAATTTATGCTATTGCTGTAATTTATTTTTTTACTTTTTTTTCCTCTAAAGATAAACTGGTAGTTTCAGTCACTTTATGACATGCAGTGGTGGTAAAACATCATCTGAAACTAGGCTGCAGTACAATGGAACGAGTGTTAACATGGGTCAGCCCGAGTACAAAGAGAAACAGAGCATGGACAGAACTCCCTGGGATAGCTGGGGCTGTGTCACCACTCCTTTTATTTATGCACCCCCACCATGGGCCCTTACAGTCTTTGTGGTTCACTTTTGAGTGATAAATGGAGAAAAAGTGAAATTTAATTTGTCTGGTGCTCCAGAATTCTTCTAGATGCTGGTTCAAGACAATGTGTATTGCCATTATCTCTGTTTGTAACAAAACCAAGCCATAATGTCATCCCAGAAATGATGCACAAATTTCATAATTGGCTTTGCTAACTTTTTTAGTAGATTCCTTAGTGCCAGCAAACAGATGGAGACATCCATATGTTTCATAATTTTGGAATTTGAAGGGATTGAGGATCTGAAATTGCAATTTCATGTAAAGTTTAGGATTACTTTGAACTGGCTGTAACATTCTTAGGCTGAGCTGCACCTTACAGAGCTGCCTGGATTGCCAAGGATGATTCCAGCCCTACCATGACGATGCGCGGCTCTAAGCTCCTCGATTTATAGCCCAGTAAAATCAATAAGGCTCTTTGCCTGCCTGAAATCCCTGGAGTCTGCAGAAATGGAGCCTGAGATGGATGCATGCAGGGTTCAGAGGCTTTGGGGGCCCCTGTGGGGTTTTTTGGTCCCCCCAAAGAGGGGCTGGTGGGAGCCGGCGTTTGGGCGCTGGATGCGGTGCCGTAAAACTAAGGACGACAGATCAAAGGTTTGAGCAGGAGGTCAGATAGATTTTGAAAACTTAATCAGCTTAAATTTGCTTCAGAACTCAGCTGTGTGATATTCTGTCCCCCCTAAGAAAATATTTGTCTTAGACACCTGTCCTCAAGTTTGAGAGCCAAGGAGACGAGAGCACCGAGCAGTTCACCTGAGGACAGTGTGGTGGGGCTGGGCTGGGCTGGTTTCTGCAAGAAAAATACAAATCAGGTTTTTCTCCTGACATGAAATTGCATTTTTTTATTAATATCACCATTATCAAATTATTTCTGAAATTAAATTATTCGAGGGGGAAAAAAAACATAAGAGCTATTTTTCCTGAGGTTATAGAAATATTTGCTGGTTTGATTGTGATATGACCAAGCAGCCTTGTTTTCAGTTTGGTTTATTCTTTAGTTGTGAAAAAAAAAAAAAACCTGGGGTAAGGAAAGAGCTGCATGTCCACGCTGCATCTTGGGTGGATTTTCAGCGCAATTCCCACCTTTCCCTAGGAAGGGACAAGCAATGGGACAAAGGACAGTTGCAGACACAGAACTGAGAGGTGAAGCTGCATTCCCCATGTCACGTTGCCTGGGACTTTCTCCTCATTTCCCCCCCTCTGTTCAGAAACAAATTCATCCTGATAAACTCGTTTACGTGCGTTGCCTCCTTCCCCTGCCCCACACACACGCGCGCACGCTCTCATTCTCTCCTTTTTTTTTTTCTTTTTTTTAATCCGCAGAACTCTTTATGTTTTTCTAATAATTGGCAGCAGAGGTACAATTTCTCCCCTCTTTCAAGTGATGAATAGTTGGCCCGAGATCAAAGGTGGTTTGTTGGCTGCCACAGAAGGGCGTTGGGGCTGGCGCGGGGCCGGCGCTCGGTGATAGGCGCTCGGAGGAGGTGCCAAGCCCAGGGCCCGGTGGCAAAGTGTCTGTGCACGTCCTGTGCCTGTGCCTGAGCTAACGGGGCTCTCCTTTGTGTGTGTTCCAGGCCAACAGGCGGCTGAAGCAGACGGAGGAGGAGTTCAGCCTCCAACTGGCCAGGTCCGCGCAGGTAGGTGGCCAGCAGGCAGCGAGCTCAGGTGAACCTGTCCCACTTGGTGAAAAGTTGAGTTACTGCTGGTTTTGGCAACCCACAGAAGTCATCTCCTGTTGCTGAATTGAACATCCAGTGTCTTCTTGCAGATTTTAACTAAAAAACTACAAAGCATTTAAGCTGGTGGTGGGGTTTTTTGAGTGCTGAATTTTTGAGTTCTGAATTTTTATCTTTTTCATCTCTATTGTCATTTCCTGAGGACCCCAGAGGACCAAGTCCTCCTTCAGCCAGTGGGAAGGAAAGTGAGGTGCTCCATCACATCTCATAGAATCAGGAGCCATTGCAGAGCCAGGACTTGCATTTCATGTTAAAGGTGGTGTCACCCAAGGTTTCTTCATCTTTATCATTGATCCCCACCAGTTCTGCATTTCTGCCCAAAACAGCACCTTGAGGAATGTCAGTGTCCTGGAAGCAGACTGGTTTTGACTTGAGTTTTTGCTCTTCAGAGAACTCAAAAGATGAAATGAGGGTTGAATTTACATATATGCTTAAAAATGGTAAGGCTGGATGATTTTTCCATACTTCAGCTTTCAGTTTGACTGACAGGTAGGACTGAAGTGTGAAAAATGATGGAGATGCAACCAGAAGTTAAGCTTTTAATAAGAAAAAATTGCCACAAGGGTTTGTGTGGAGGTGTCATTCTCCTCATTGCTCCCAGCCACAGCCAGAATGTTTGCCTTGCACTGCAAAGTGTGTTTGCAGCCAACAGTCCAATAACAGTCTTTTAAAATCAATAAAAACACTACAAAGAAGGGTTTAGCAGCCTCTAAACTAGACAGAAAGAAATGATCAGCGAGACAATAACAAGAAACTGCAAACTTTACTGTTTAACCAACACTTCAAAATATTTAAAACTCTTGATTTCAGCTTTTCATCTCCTTTGAGTCTTATTCTCTGTAACACTTGTCCAAAATTGTGACTCAGTTGTTTTGGTGACATTTATTGGCTGTCACTTTTTCACACTGCTTTATCAGAATCTTTGGTGAATATGTCTCATATTCTATTTCTAAAATCTAACCTTTGTTTTTACACATTCATTTGTGCACAGAAAGGTTATAGAGTCTCCATCCTTGGAGATACTTAAAACCTGACTGGGCTGATCCTGAACAACCAGCTCTGGGTGATACTTCTTTAAACTGATCCATTCCACCCTCGCCAATTCCACGATGCTGTGGTAAATCAGAGATAATGTTCTCTGTCCTAAATACCTTGCTGGTAATTTTAAACTAGTAATTTAGTCATTTTTGAGAGCCTTATTTATAAAGAAAGAAAGACACAACAAAAAAGGCTTCTTCTTTTTTTTTTATCTTTCCATCTGAACCTGAAAAGCAGGAAATGGTTAAAGCTCAAAAAGTAACATTTAATCCATGTCAGACCTGAAGGAAGAGATCCCTTCTATTGCTACCTCTATTTTGCCTTTTGTCATTGTCACCCACATGTGAGTGGAATCAAGGCAGCCTCTCCATGCCAGACACAATCCAATGTCAATACAAGAATGGTTCTTGGTCCATTTGTTAAAGGCAGTTGGAATAATGGAAGCATTTCTGAATTTTTAAGCAAGGGGTGAGGGAAATTGTTGCAGCAGGAACACGTAGGCAGTGTAGGGCAAGGTAAGAACTTTATAAGCTAAATGTCTTAATAAATTTTGTCAGACTGAGAACATTTATTATGTCATATAATATTTATTGGCCTGCAGAACAGTCTCAAGACTTGGGGACATGTTTTGTATTAAGGTGGCTTTGCTGTAGCTGGGGCATTTTACTGGCAAGAGCTGGACCCAGTTCCTCAGCACTTTCTGGGGCAGACACAACACATCCATCATCTGTCAGGGCTGTTTGGCTCAATAAAACAGTTTCACCCTGATGTCTGAATTTCTTTACTTGTGTGGGTTTAAATCAAATCCCCCAAGTTCCTTGGACACACTTGGCTTTGGGTTTTTTTTGTAGCTCACTGTTAATAATTGGTCGATTGCAACTTTTCTTGTGGTTGCCTTGCTGACAGCATCTGTCCAATCTTTCTCTCTGTGGCCTCTTGGAACATTCACTTTTAACACCCACACAGAGAAGATATTTCAAGAAATTTCCTCTGAAGTTTATACAAAGTAAATAGAAATTTTTGCTCTGAAAAGTACTGCACAAAGCAGATCTTTCTTCATCAATTTCTGCTGAAATTTCCTTGCTTGGATTTCAGAACTCCTGTGCTAGACCAGGCTCTCAACCCAGTAAAAGCTTTCAATCTCAGGTTTGTGTTATATTGAGGAGTTTGCTGCTTTGTTTTCTTTTTAAAATGACAAAATGGGACATACTCAAAATGCTGTAGTTGTGCATGGGATCAAGTTGTTATCTTAATAATTTATATAATCCATTGCTTTCTTCTGCTTTCTCCTTTGCCTTACACACCTGCTAAAACTACATTTCTGCAAATTGTCTGTCTTCTAAACAATTACCTGAACTGCAAACCCAGAGACACTGCTTAATCCTGGCTAAAGAGTTGCACCCTATCCAGATAATCTCTAAACTTTGGCATATTGGTCTCAAGGGCCCTTCTTTTTGATGGGTATTATCTTTTGAAATATGTATTTCTTTTTTAGAAAATCAATACAGAAATGCAAAGGTAGGTTTTACACATAATCTGGGTTACTTCTTGGGCTTTTCAGGTAGGTAAAGAGAAATAAATTTACTACAGAGTTTTAATCAGGCTTTTCCCCCTTTTCCAGTGATTTCAATACCTTAATTTGTAGCACAGTTCTTCTTACACTAGTCCTGGCCTATTATTGGTTTTTTTAACTTTTTTTTTTCCTAAATAGCCATGTAATTAATATAGATAAATGTTTCTCTGCCAGTGAGGAGGCCTGGCAAAGTCTAAGCACTCTGGTAGTCTCTCCCTGAACTGCCTGTGTGCTAAAGTGCTTTTAGAATTATTCTATAATATGCTGCTACAGCAGCTTAACCTTAAGCTGAATATATACATTAAAGTGACTCTCCCACATGTTGAAGTGCTTTGCTGGGTGATGACATGTCAGTATAAAATTCTGTAAATATGCCCAAACGATCAGGGTTAGTTATGACTTTCCCCAGTGATGAAAAAGGTAAAACAAATACAATTCAACAAATGAAGAGTGAATCACCTTAAAGGTCTGGATGTGAAGTCAGGTCCTCATTCTATTGCTCAGCAAAATCTGCTCCTTTCAGCAGCTCAGAAATGTCACTGTCAGGTTTAAATTTCAGTCCAGGGTGTGAATGTGGGTACCAAGGTGTAAGATATCCCCCTGGAAAAGGAGCAGCAGCATCCCAGTGTAAACTCACACTCCCCTTTCAGAGCGGTGCAGGACGGGGAACAGGCTCCAGTTTGAAGATCACAGATGTGCTTTGTTCTCATGAGTAAATATTTTGGAATGTCACAGTGGAAAACACTTCCAAATATTTTGTGTTCAGCAATTCTTGTCATTTCCAGCCTTTCTCTATTCCTTTTCTCTGTGTGCAGTTCCATGCCCTGCTAGTGCTCAGCGTGCTCATTTCAAACATCCAGCTCGCACAGCAGAGCTTGCCATTGCCCTGTTTATATTTAAAAAATGCAAAATGCATGTCTTTTATTGAAGGGAGCTTTAAAATGCTGCTTTTTTTTCAGGAGATAGCTGAACTGAAGGCAACCATTTCCTTCCTGACAGAGGAGAACAGCCAGCATCAGATTGTGGTGGAGCAGCGGCTCCAGGAAGTTGCACAGAAGTTGGAAGATGAGAAGCAGCAGCTGATGACAGATAATGAGAGAACAATCAAGGTAATCTGGGCATTTCAGTCCCTGCTGCTGCTGCCTGGCTGAGGGTAATTAAAAGTCCTGAATGCAGGGCTGGTTCCTGTTCACACACAGCTCCCCCAGACCTTGCCTTTGGTGGCTCCCTTTCCTCTTGCTGGTCTGTGCCTGCAGAAAACGCCTGGATTTGCCAAATCTAATCCATCCATGTCAGTCAAATACTTGAATCTTTCCTGTTCTCTTTCTTTTTGTACTGGCCCTGATGTTTTAGTGTGTTTTCAGCAGCTTTATGCTGTGCTTTCAGGGCTTGAAAGAGAGGAAAGGTGAAAAATTGGAGAGTGGGGCTGCAGCATGGCCTGGTGTTCACAAACCTTCCCAACTTTCATGTTTAAAGCTGCATTGAAGGAAAGCTTGTCCTTAGCTTCCACTGAAAAATACAAGCAAAGTCTGTGCTGAATGTTAAAGGAATAAAGTATTTGTTAGCTGTAGTTTTATACATACTTTATTATATTTTTTCATTCATATTTTGCTTCAGAATTCCGTTCTTTGGCCTTTCTCATTGTTTTAAGGGACTGAACACCCACGTTGTGTTCTTGCTGCTTTGACACCTTGACTCAAAGTGGCTGCAGAGAATCCCACCTGTAGAAGTGAGCAGAATTAGCTTTTAAACATTTTTTCTTCTCAGAGTAGTAACGAGCAATAGGAAAATTTTGAAACTGTCATCTGCTCTGTTTGACAACAAAAATACCTCATGAGAAGTTGTATAGATGGAGGAAATTCCTTTTCTTTTCCTCTGTAAAGACCTTTAATTGTACAAAATAATTACATTATTAAATGTAAAAACTTGTGGAAAAATCAACTCCTGCAGCTTATGTAATTTTTTTGTGCCTACAAGATACCATGGAAATTTATAAATGTTGGAAATCCATTGGATTATGGTGCAGTTAATGCTGTCCTCTCTATTGGAATGACTTGCATTAGGTTGTCATTACTGTCTCATCATCTGCAGAATGTTTTTCCTTTCTTTCATCGATTTTTAATTATCATTATTTTTTCTTAAGGAAAAGGTCTGCCTTTATTGTGTGCTTGTGGGGGAAAATAATTTTCTTTCTGACCATTCTGTGAAAGGTGTAACTATAAAAATGTTGCCTCTAATCTGTTATGCAGGTAGAATCACCACAGGTAGGTTTTTTTATCACCAGGCTCTGCAGAGAAAACACAGGTAAATCCCATTATTTTCAGGTACAGGTGAATTTTTACCACTTAAGAACGTGAACTGGGTGTGGTTCACTTTTCCAGTGGCCACCAAGATCTGCAGAAGCCCCGTGACAGTGGAATCATCTTCCACAGAGTCAGAAATACACAGTAATTCCACTTATCATGGTCCCTTCTTGACTTACATGTTGGAAAAACATGGTTCAGACTCTTAAGCAGCATTTTTCTTCTGGTGCAAACTCTACTCTTGAATTTCTGGATTTTCTTAAGTTACAGGCAGTGGAATAATTCAGCTGTTGGCAACACCAGTTTTTGAACAGTAATGATTATAGGTGGTATGAAACCCTTCTGCATGTAAATCTATTATAAACTTCATTTTGATGTTATTACTTCACAATGTAATGAAATCCATAAAAACCACAGGGAAATTGTGCACAGGATTTCTGAGCAGTGTCCCAGGGAGTTTTTAGCACTGGTGCAGGGATTAAGTTTTAAAAGATTTTGTCAACTTGGAGAAGAAATTGGAGGAGCTGTTTTGCTTGGAGTTCTTGAATTTTGTTTAGTATCATTAATACTGTACTTTTAAAAAAAAAATCTTCCTTTGAAACCACTGATTTAATGGAAATTTACTGAAATCCAGATACCCAAGCAGAAAATTCCTAGGAAGCTAAAATGCTGTGTATACTTCTGGAAACAGAAAAAGGTGGTTTTAATATTTGATCACTTCGTATTTTTAAGAACCACACATATTTCTAGGCAAGCATATGCAGAAATACTTTGCTTTTTATTAGCCTGGGGCAAAAAAAAAAAATAAAGTGTTTTGGTGAAAATGGAATCCTGGATGTCCTGGAGAGGGGGAACAACATCTAACCTAGGGTAAGCTGAAGACCTTGAGGGATGATTAAAGAAACATTCTACAAACAAAGCAATTCTTAATGTAATGCAAGCTTTTGAGAAGACTCAGTGTAGTAAAATCTATTGAAAATACTATCATTAAAAAACAGCCTTTGCTAAATATAACATTGATTTAAACTAACATTGAGGAACAGATTGCAATTTCCTCTATTGGTATTGGGTGGCTTCCTGTAAGACCTTCCAATTATTATTTCCTTTCAAAGAGAGAAATACATTTTTACAGAAACCAACTGGCTCTCAGAGAAGTTTTGGATTTAGGCAGTAAAGTGATATCCAGATGTGGATGCCATAATGCATGATTTTGATGTTAATTCAAATTCCTGACTCTCTTTGCTAGTAAAAGATTTCTGATTTGTTATTATTGCACAATTGCATCCATCTCCTTCAACTCAACATTTCTTAAGGTAGTATCTTAAATATTAGTCAAAAAGAATAAATGAATCTTTTAAGAACCTTCTGCTTCTTTTGACAGCCTAAAACCCCAATTTGAACAAAGCTTTTTGCCTTCAGGTGGCCTCAGTTTGGGCCAGTTTGAGACAAATGCCTGAAGGCCTTGGTGCTCTGTGTTAGGTCTGGCCTAAGGGCAGGTTGGGCTTGTCATCACCCATAAAATCAGGATAAACCTTTGGCTCTCCCGTTCCTCTCTTGTGGCTCAGGGTGACCCCTCGGGGTGCCACGAGCAGCAACGTCCCGTGGCAGATCCCCCAGCAGCTCAGGTGTGTCCCCAACCCCAACCCAGCTCTCCTCATGGCCATTGGTGTCACCCCAACCCCAGCTCCCCTCACGGCCATTGGTGTCACACCAACCCCACACCCAGCTCCCCTCATGGCCATTGGTGTGACCCCAACCCCAACCCAGCCGCCCTCATGGCCATTGGTGTCACCCCAACCCCACACCCAGCTCCCCTCACGGCCATTGGTGTCACCCCAACCCCAGCTCCCCTCACGGCCATTGGTGTCATCCCACACCCAGCTCCCCTCATGGCCATTGGTGTGACACCAACCCAGCTCCTCTCACAGCCATTGGTGTCACCCCACACCCAGCTCCCCTCACAGCCATTGGTGTGACCCCAACCCCACACCCAGCTCCCCTCACAGCCATTGGTGTCACCCCACACCCAGCTCCCCTCACAGCCATTGGTGTGACCCCAACCCCACACCCAGCTCCCCTCACAGCCATTGGTGTCACCCCAACCCCAACCCAGCTCCCCTCACGGCCACTGGTGTCACCCCAACACAGCCGCCCTCATGGCCATTGGTGTCACCCCACACCCAGCTCCCCTCACAGCCATTGGTGTCACCCCACACCCAGCTCCCCTCACGGCCATTGGTGTCACCCCACACCCAGCTCCTCTCTCCTTCCTTGGGCTCCCAGGGGTTCGATCCCGAGCAGGGCCCAGGGACGCTGGGCTGGGGCAGGGGGATGAAGGGCAGAGCTCCCCTGCTGACTGAGCTGTGCCCCAGCTGTGCCCAGCCCAGAGATCAGGAGCCACAGTCCCAGGAGCAGCTGGGATCAGAGCTGAGGGATGTTCCCAAACACGCTGCAGATGTTTGGGAAAGCTGCCTGAAGTGCCATGTCTGGTACCCCTTGTGATGGTTCAGGCTGGGGTTGCAGCTCTCCAGTAAGGGGCTGGCACTGAACTGGGAATGTCTGGGCAGGATTTTCCCTGGCCACTGATGTGTGGGGTAGCCAATTTTCTTTCCTTAAATAATTTTAATTTTTTATTATTTTTAGTCTTTTAAATTATTTATTTACTTATTTATTTATTTAAATTTTTATTTTAAATTCTTTTAATTATGTTTTTTGCATCCTCATAGTGATCCACCCCCAGCAGCCTGGAGCTTGATAATTCCAACAGTCAGAATATTTACCAAACTTCTCTTCTGCTTTTGGTTACTGGACTGGGCAGAACAAGAAGTTGGTGGCATCATAAAGATACCTTGAGGATATTTATGAAATCCCAGCCTTGGTTGTTTAGGCTTAGTTGTTCAGCTTTTTATGAAATCCTTTTGGAAACTGGGATTGAAAGTACAAAACATTTCCTGGGATTGGAACTGCAAAACATGTTCAGAGCATTTTAATGCTGAAATTGATGGCCAAGTGGGGACTCCACATCAAAAAGTAGATTCTGGAAAGAAGTGGATGATGGAGATCATACAGTGACAAACCCACAACAGAAAAGGGGGAAAATGCTGCTTTTTTTGCCAGATGAACCACAATTGTTGTTTGATTCCTGTTAGAGATTCTAGGATTCTGTTAAATCCCTGAATTAACACCAAGATTTCATTAGCAAAGCATGGTTGGAAGATGACATGTTTCAACACTTTGTATGTTAGCCAGCTTATGATCAGATTAATTCTGTTAATAAATAAGACTTAAAAGATTTCTAGGAAAGAATGGCCTGTAATAATGTTCCCCTTCATGTGAAAAATTTTGAAACAGTTGTTTTTCTTTGTTATGTTTTAAAATGTTGAGAGGGGGGAAAAAAAGTCAAAGTGTTTTATAGCCATAGCAGAACAAAGGGAAAAAATTTGGGGTTTAAGTTGTCTGGGCCTTTGTGGGCATTGAGTATTCCTGACATCCTATATTTGTTAAATGCTGCTGTATCTTAGAGCCAAAGGATCTTTTCCTCTGGAAAGAACTGAGAGTTTTATCAACACAGTGAATTTCCTCCATGCAACTGTAAAAAATACCAAATTTCTCTATCAAAACCCTATATTTTAAAAAATTTGATGCACAAGCTAATTTTCCATGTAGTTACCATGTTTATTAGCATGGTAACTACAAATAATATTCTTTATTAAAAGGAAAAGCACATTATGTCTCTGGGAACATTCACTGAGTGACTGCAGCCCTGCAGAGGTATTTCATTTTTTGTCCTTAAAACACCTTTTGGAGCACCAGCATTGCACTCTGCCAGAGCCAGGGTTGGAGTTGGTAATAAATAAATAATTCTAGTTTATTGGTTTAAAAATCCCAAGCAGAAGTAAATCTAAGTGGTTTAAATGCCCTTAATTAGTGCTTATTAAGGGAGGAGAGGCATCTGGGAGCACCCAACCTAAGCTGATCTGGAGAAGAAGCATTTTTATTCCTGTTTTAAAAGGGAGGCAGGAGGGCAGAGCCTTGACTTCACCCAAGGTTTGTGGCAAAGGTGGAAATTAAGGCTGTAATGCCTGGTGGTTCAGGAGGCTGTGATCTTGTGTGACAGCACAGAGGACATTCATTAGGGGAAAAAAACCCTGAAAACTTAGTGTAAACTCCAAATGAAAATCTAAATCTTAGGGTAAAGGCATAGATTGTGTCAAGGGCTTTTTGGAAAGGGAGTCTTGATTCCCCAGGACACACTGAGGTGGCAGAATTAACTGCTACAACCTCACTACTAGCTCAGGGTAAATTTTGTCAACAGACCCACATTATGGATAAGATTTTTAAGACATTTTGTTGCATTTTCTGTTTTAACTTGGATGAAGGTGGCTTTTTGCTTGGGGTTTTTTTTGTTGTTTTTGTTTGGATGAAGGGGGGTTTTTTGGTTGTTTGGTTTTTTGGAGATTTTTTGGTTTTTGGGTTTTTTGGTTGTTAGGTTTCTTTGGGTCTTTTTGTTGTTTTGGTTTGGATGAAGGGGGGTTTTTTGGTTGTTTAGGTTTTTTTGTCTTTTTGTTGTTTTGGTTTGGATGAAGGGATTTTTTTTGGTCGTTTGGTTTTTTTGGGGTTTTTGGGTGTTTTTTTTGTTTTTTGTTTTGTTCTATTGTTGGGTTGGGTTTTTGGGGGGTTTTTGGGGTTTCTTTGCCTGTAGAAAGGAGGTCAGCATTTCAGTGTTGGCACTGGCTCATGTCTTGTGGGACACCTGGTGACAACATGCCCCACTGCTGGTGGTGGCTCTGTGGCCACAGCCCTGCCAGATGCTGTCAGTCACCTGGAGATGTGCGTGTCACAGAGCTCTCCAGAGGCACTTCTGATCCTTCTAATTGCCTTTGTGCCCAGACATTACCATGATAAACCATTTGGCATGGTGAGAGAAAGACTTGCAAGGGACCATCTTGAGGTTAAATACATGGAGTACTTTTTCATGGATCTTTATTTCTTTGTCACTGACTTTAGCCTGTAATAACACTCATAACTCTGCAGTGTCTTTTATTAGCAGGGAATTACAAGGCACCAGCACTGGTGCTTTAGCATTGGAAAGCAGACTTTAAAATTTACCAGGCAAATAACTTTATCTTGCTCATAACTTCCTATATTCTGTTTGATCAGCAGAGGAAGTCATGTTTTCCAAAAGAATGGGTAAATTAAATCTGCAGGTCTTTTATGGCTTTGCTTTCTCTGTTTCATGGGGTCCAAACTCTGAGGCACCTGTTTTTCACAGTCTTTGTTGATGTAAATTGTATTTTCACCAAAATTCTGTTAGAGAAGTGAGGGTTTAGCCCTGAGGTTTTCAGCTCTTGCTTCAGCTCTGTCTCTTGATTCCATTACCTGGTTATCTTGAGAAGCCTGTATTGACACATTCCTTATAAGTGATAATTAAAATAGGCTGAGTTTCATGTTAGGCTTAGATAGCTATTGATCACAACTGAAATTCTGATTTTAAAAACTCTTCCTTTCAAAACCATCTCTTTTTCTGCTGCCACAGAAACTATTTCATTGTCTGAAGCATAGTACCTTCTCTTCAAAATTACAGGGTTTCAGATGTTTGGCCAGCCAGGCAATCCGAGTGGCTGAGCATCTGTAAGTACTTTATAATATCTTTGACATGCTTTGTGAGGCAAAGAATTGAGTCATCTTTTTTTTTCCTGCAGCAAACTTTGCACTCTGGCATTTTTCTTGACTTTTCATGTCTCAACACATTGAAGAACTTACCATGGCCAACAGCAAAATCAGACTTACAAGTTTTATAAAAGACTAGAGCTAGTGTCTGCCTTTTCCTCTGAACTGCAGTCCAGATTTATCTGACAGGTTTAAAAGTTGGTATTTTTACTTTTTCCTGCATTATCATTGTTGTCCTCAATGTTTTATTTTCCCTCCAGAAGGCACTTTGCTGCATGAAGTCCTTTTACTCCTTGTTAGCCCCAGAAGGGATGCCACCTGTCTCCAGATTATGGAGTTAAAGATTCTATAAATGCAGAATAAAATATAAAGTCATATACAGCTAAGCTGTCTTGCTCTTAATAATGTGGACTCGACTAATTTTGCACTGGAAAAATAGGGAAAAAAATTCAAAACCAGCCATAAAATTCACTGCTTTTAATTGACAAGACAGGAGTAATAACACTGAGAGGGGTCCAGGGTAATTAAAAAGGTGCAGACAAAACATTCTTATTAGTAAGTGTTAAATAAAGCTGATATAAGCCCACACAGTTTGTAAAGAAGGACAGACAAGATTTAGAACTGTGTTATAAGAAAATGGAAATGAGCTTTTTTAAGGCTGCTGTGATGCTCAGGGTTTACTGCTGCATTTCAAAGGCGTTTTTCTCTCCAAAGAGCAGAAAGACTTTTCTGTAGAGGAGAAAGTGGTGCTTAAAAAAGACAGAGCTGGGGAGATACCCAGGAGTTAGGAGGCAGAATGCCCAGGAGGAAGAGCCTGTGCTCCAAGGTCTGGGACTTTACTGGAGAGGGAAGGGGGAAGAAATTATAAAGATAAAAACAAGTGTCTAATGCTGTCCAAAGACGGGGCATCTGTAAAACAGTCTGTGCACAGGGCTGTGTAGGCTTTCCAAGGGCTGTGCTTTGTTCCAGTTCCAGTGAGTTCCTGGAACACAGCCTCCTTCCCTGCTCCTGGAACAGCCTTGACTGCAGGGCTTCTCCAGCCGTGGAGGTGGAAACAGAATCTGTGTGAACCACGGGTTCCACCAACAAAAGGGTGCTGGGCAAAGCGACCCTTCAAAGCCAACCTTCCGTGGGCCACAAACATTTCTGACTCTGCTCTGGAGCCTTCTAAAGCCTGGCACAGCCAGGTTTGGCAAGCAGGGCTTGGGGATGTGGACCTGCTTTGTTATCAACATCTCTTTTCCCTGAGAGATCTCTCTTACAGCCTGGCTCATCCCAGGGGGGAGCTGGAACAACACCAGGTTGCCCTGGCTGATGCCATTGTGCCTACACCACTTCCAGCATTTGTGTCCACATCCTTTTTTTTTTGCAGAGCTGTATGTTGTGCTGTAGGTTGCTTTTGATTTTGTGCTAATCGTGGTGCTGGCTGCTCCAGGGATATCAGCAGGAGAGAGTCACTGAGGATTTCAGCTTTGTGCATTAAAATGCTCCTGCCAAAATGAGTGTTGACTTAAGAAATCTTCAGATTCCACTTAGAATTTTCTGCTGGCTCTCCAGCTTTATATGTAACTGAAACTCAAGAAGATCAAATATCAAGAGTGTTTTTTAAAAAACGACTGGCTAACACTTTTGAATGGCACATCACAGGGAAATAGAAATATCTTTGTTAAACTTCACCATTTTCACAATAGTTGGGCTTTTCTTAAGTGTAACAAGAGAAACCTGGAGAATCTGATACCTGTGCCTGGTAACTATTTACCAATATTTAAAGGCAGAGTAGAAGAAGAATCAAGTGGTCAGTACTCTTAGACTTTTGAAAGGCATTGCCTTAATTTTCTATTACTGGAATGTTTTTTCCATCCAAAATGAAAATACCTATTGTTTTGTTAGCATTAAAAGATTACTTACAAAGAGCTACAAAAGGAAAGCAGCCAAAGCTGCCATATTCCTGCCACTTTCTTACGTCAGCAGAGTTGAGAATAAAAGAACTTTCCAAGTTACAGTGCTGCACTTGAAAAGGGAGAAAAGTCTGCGGTGACTTTTATCTGTGTGTTCAGCAGATCAGATGGCAAACTCACCCCCAGAGCCGAGCAGGGGAGCAGCTCCTGCCTTTCTCTGGAGCCCCAGTGTGTGAAACAGCACCAGGTACGACATCAAAAGGCCCAAATAAAAGTGTAAAGTTTGGGGTTTTTCAAAACACCTGTCTAATTAGCGCAGCTCGGTGTTTGCCAGCTCTAGCTCTGACTTTCTCACAGTTGTGTGCTCAGCAGAAGTGGCTTTTTCATCTCACAGATTTGGGTAAGAGGTTAAACCTACAAACACTGTCACCAAACCTGACCCGTCGGCTCCTCGGTGCAAACCTATCCCATTTCCTCGCAGCATCAATCACCCCATTGTGCCCAGCTGGGAAAGGTGAGGTGGAGCTGTTTGCCAGCTTTTTCTAGAGGGACGAGATCATTTTAATTGAATGTTATTATCAGCCAGTCCTTGTGGTTTGACATGGATTCAAAGTGAAGCTGCTCATCCGCTCAGAGAACGCGTAGGCACGAATGGAATAACCTCAGCGAGTTTTCAGATGCTTCCATCCTCAGGGAAATTGGTTTGATTTGCCCTTCAGTGGAAATGTTGTGTACTGTTGGCAGCCAAAATAGCACTGGAGTCCAGAAGCAGGAGAAAGTCTATTCTGTGTGTTGCACTCTGCTGCTTTTCCCACTAAAATTTGTACAGTGAATATTTTCTGTTGGTACACCTCGTTGCCTTCCAGCCCAAGGAACTTGCCTCTAAGTGTTCATAGAGCACATGTGTGTGTAATCAGATGGAAAACTAGATTAGTTTTATTGAAAATAGACTTTATTCTTCGAGCCTGTTGCATGTGGATGTGCATTTCATGTCCATCTTCCATCCTGCACTGCAGAGTGGGGTGCCTTTCCTGGGAGCAGTTCATTGTTGCTGATTCTTGCACCATCAAGTCTTGATTCACTGATGAACAGGATCTGAGACAGCAGATATTTATTTGTGGACCCTTGAAAATATGCATGAGGAAGACAGAGGGCTTGAGGCTTATGGAGAAGCCTGTGAACCTCAAGGTTGGAGCTTTTTCTGAAGTGTTTCTGTGCAGGCATCTCTAGTGTTGTATCCTTGGCCTCTTCAGGAAGCCTGACTGATTTATGGGGCAAAGAGAGTTCACCTGTTTTCTTCTTCAGGGGTCTGTCTATGAAATTCATTCTCAGGAAACTGAAATAAGTTGCCTACAGGATAGAATTTAGGACTTTAAATTAATTTCTTGGCAGCATCTCCCCCAAAACTGCCAGATAACAGAGGAGTGGAAGAGCAGTAAAGCAGGGATGAGTCAAGCTCAACCAAAACCTTACTTCTCCGAGTAAGGAGGAGGACACAACCACTTTTTAACTTCTTCTGTTACTAAAACTGTCTCTGCTTATTTTTAGTTTAAGCCTTCACCACACTGAAGTCAATAACTTCAATTAAATCAACATGTTTTAATAATTATGAAACCAAATTCTCCAGCACTGATGGACCTTCATGTACAAATCTAATTCCTGAGACAACTCAGAGAGTGACCTGCAGTGGTGTTGGAACTGCTTCACCGGCCTGGACAACCAACTGTGAGACCCAAATTTGGATTTTCAGCGTTGAATTTCTCTCCTGTGTTTGGCACCTCCAGAAAATAAATCATCAGTGAAAACCCCAGATTGCCAATTATGAAGAGTTCATTAAGATTTGCTGAAGTTCAAAGCAAAAACACCAGCTCCTCACAGGTCAGGGCAGCTCTTCTAATGGTTCCTGCTTTGCCTCCAGCAGCAGCTCATCCCCAGAACCTGTTTATTTTTCTGCCAGGGCTGTTGGCAGGTGAATAGAGTCACATCAGATCACCTCACTTGTATTTTATGCTGGAAACCCATGCCCTGGATATGCCATTTTCCTGGCCCAGCATGGCATGAGATCATGGATTTCAAACCAGGCCACGTTGGCCTTAGAAGACAAAACATGCAGTGCCCTGTTCACTTCCCTCTTGAGATTTGCCAGGAAGTCCCAGTTCAGTTTTGCCCTGGGGTTTGCTGTCTCACAGTTCAGATCATCCCAAAGGAATAAAGCCTGGTGTGGGGAGGAAGGAGAGCATCACTCATCGTGTCCTGAAAACAGATCAGCTCATCTGTAATACAAAAAGGAGTCGATGCAAGTTCTTCTAGAACCAGATCAGGGGAAAACAAACCAGTCCCTTTTCTAGGGAAATAATTAGTTAGCACATGGCAACACTAAAGCTTCATGCAGGTATCCTGTGGTTTAGGAAAACACATCATTTGAGCACTTGCCAGGCAGGCAGTGGTGCTGGTCCAGACTCACGTTAAGGTTGGAAAAAACCTCTGAGATCATTGAGTCCATCCAGGCTCCTGAGAGTCCCTGTCTCAGCAGCACAACATTTTCATTTCAGTGGAAGGTTGTGCTATCTCTCTTTTCAACCAGAGCTGTTGAAAATATGTTAAAATGTTAAACCCTGAAGTGCTGTAATGTTTTCCTTTCCATTTTCCCACGTGAGTGCCCAGGGACTGCCATGATCTCCCACCTGTGGTACCATGGACCTCCTTGGCTTTTTCATTCCTGCTGCCAGCCTGACTCCCTTGCCACCCTGCACCCAGAGCAGGATCTCACCTGGAGGACACTCAGGAAGAGGATGTGCTCACTGAGGGAGGGATGATGCCCACAAGGAGTGTCCAACCCCCTGCAGCCACAGCAGAGCCCTGGGTGCTCTCCCTGCTCTGCTCTCTGCCAGCTTTGTTATGTAAGAAAGGGTAAAAGTACAAACAAGAACACTGAACATGAAAAGTGAGTTTGTTTGCTTACTGAGAAGCCTGGCAGGGGCAGAATGGAACTGTATAAATAAAAATTCAGGCTGACAAATGTTAGGTACCTGCAGGAACACCTGCAGCACTGATCCAAGCCAGGACTCTGCAGGCAGTAATGCAGGGTGGGTATTGACACTCTCTGGCTCCAGAAAACAACTCTTTGTGCTGTTTTTAAATTCCCCTTGCTTTTGTTTCTACTGTCAATATCATTCATGTCCTTCCCAGTTTTGCAGTTGTAATTCAGCAAGGTAGAACAGCAATTACTGAAGACTATTTAACAATTTGGATATTATCAGTGGATTTTAATTGTCTGCCTGGAAACACCTTTGACCACAGCCATGCTCTGAACTCCAAGGAGGGACTCCTACCTGATGTTTTGTTTTCTTCCTGCTACCAGAATAACACATCACTTTTACTC
The DNA here is from genome assembly GCF_963513975.1 of Fringilla coelebs. Classification (NCBI taxonomy): domain Eukaryota; kingdom Metazoa; phylum Chordata; class Aves; order Passeriformes; family Fringillidae; genus Fringilla; species Fringilla coelebs. The sequence continues at coordinate 2,897,310 of NC_140045.1, read as the reverse complement.
AGTGTTTGTGTCTGTTCATAACCATTGTATGGAAATAAGTGTTTGCAAATGAGGTTTGGTGTTGCTGAGCACTCATTTGTGTTTCTAACTCAGCCTTGTGGTGGGTGTGAAGAGCTGATGTCCCTTCTCCATCTCAGCACAGGCCAAGCTCATTTGTGCTTCTTTATCAGATCCTGAACTAGACAGAGCTTTATGAACTTAACCAGTACTGGAATTCTTATATCTTTCACATTGTGCCATATTTCTTCTTGGTTTTCCTGCAGTTTTTGTCTCAGTTGTGATAAAAGGAAGGTTTTGGGATGCATGAAGTAGCTGTGCAGTTTGGCTGAGAGAAGTTAATGTGGAGCTGCACAAATGAGAAACTCATGGTCCTTCAGAATCTGATCTGTTTTCTGTTAGTTTTAGTCCTGTTGCATTTTAAAAATGTTGTCTGTATAGAATGTTTTGAACTATTTACATATATTTTTTAAAGCTTTGTGTGCCTTTTTGGGGATATCTCAGCTGCCCTGTCAGGACCCTGTGGGTGTTCCTGGGAAGCAGAAGCAGGGGGATATCTTGGGGATGCCTGTTAGAGTCACAAGTAACTCAACAGGACTTGTGCTGGGTGGGGCTGAGCTTCTGTCTGCCTGTGCATTTTCATGTAAGACTTTTCTTCCACAGCAGGAAGATCTTCACAGTGAAAGAGCAGAGCTCCAGCTCAAAACTGGGTTGGAACAGACTTAACAAAACCCCCCAGAAAAACAAATAAACAAACAAAGCCCAAAAGCTCTCAATGGAAATCAATCTGCTTTGTCACAACTGTGATAAGAGCTTTGACACCCCACTTAAACTGTGTCTGAGGCACAGCAATAGTTTTGGAGAGTGTTTTTCCCCTCTTATCCTCTTCCTAGCTTGCCTGTGTATAAATTACACCTCATTCTTACCTCTACTGGAGGAACTATAAGCACCAAAAAATGCAGCATGGGCTTCAATATTTAAATAATTGCATTTAAGGGAAACAAACCAAATAAATTTCAACTAGACAAATTCTGATTTTTTTTAATCAATGATTCCAGTTCAGCTGTAAAGAATACAACAGAGTTAAAGAAATACATGGTGAGGACTCCCAGAAATTTGTTCTGCAGGAATTAAAGTGTTTTGTATAAAAAGCTATCAGAAATATTTAAATAGGTCATAGAGCCTGACATTGTTCCTTGCTGTGTGTGTATGTGTCTGTCTCTCTGAAATATCCTGCACTACTTTTGTAGAACTCTAAAATGGATGGAAAAACTTCTGAAGAAACTGAAATAGATCTTCCCCATGTCTAATTTGGAAAAAAAAAAAAAGAACTTAAAGGATTTTAGAAATGTTTAGAAACATTGGCATTATGACAGCAAGAATCTCTGTCATAACGTCATATGATTAACTAGATCAGAAACGTTCTGGGATGTTCTGATCAGTTATGTTAATGCCTCTTTTAAAAAGTATAAAGCTAATGCTCTATAAAATAGATACTTGAAAAACAGTTTTGGTTTTCCTCAGGCTACTGAGATTAGAGTTTCGTAATCTGTTTGACCAGCTGCAGAGGACGTTCTGTTTCATTTTTTCTTTTTAAGTAAATGAGCTTCATCTCAACATGATTAAAAAGTGAAAAAAAAGAATCAGGCTTCAAAAATACTCCGTTTTCACTCATACTTTTAAATAGGAGCAACTGCATTGTCATGTCTTGTTGCAAATGTAATTGGGTTGGAGGTCATTAAAGACTTTGAATAAAAGAATTTCCAAGTTTCCAAGTGTGCATCCTCCCCTGTCAAGAATCGCCCCATTTTTGGCTTCCAGACATAATTTTAGCAGATATTACTTTGCTGCCTCTCACATCTCACATGTGTTGAGTCAAGCTCGCTCTTGTTCAGTTCAAAAAGCAGTGGTTTGCCTTGCAAGTTAATTTTGTTGATTAAGGTTACTTTGAAAGGTAAAAAGGCATTATTAGATTTCTTTGTGTGTGCCTGTGTGCAAGAAAATGTGTGTTATTTTATGTAATGGGAGAATTGCAGCAATACTGAGCACTTGATTGCACAAAATAAATAGCTTTTCTTTCCTTCCTACTGGGAATCAGATTGGCCTATTGATTAGAAGTATTTCATATTTCTGTTTCAAAAGAGCATAACGAAATAAGAAGCTTTGTAAGGCTTGTTAGAAATGTTTATATTTTCAGGTCTTTGTGTATCCCTCAGGAGCAATGCATTTTAAAGAGACATTTGTAGAGCACCAGGGGTCTGCTGGAGCCTCTGGGCTGGCTCCAGGTGTGAAGTATCTGAACACCCACTTAAAGTGGCAGTTTGGTGATAAACCTGGTTGGGAATGAAGCCCCGGGCAGCAGAAGATTGCCCCGTTCAGCCAGTGATTGATAAATCTGCTTTATCACCACTCAGGCCTTCCCCAAGTCATTGCAGGAAATTCTGCCCCAACCCCTGGTGGTTGTTCTTGCAGAACTGTTGTTAAGAGTACAGCAAGCAGCAGAAGCAGATGTTTTGCTGGTTAATTTGTGTTCACAATAGGAGTTTTTCAGTAGCACGGTGTTGACACGACGTTTTAGACGTCCTTGCGACAGAGCATCAAAAATTCAAAAAGTTGCCTGAAAACATTGAAGCTGACATCAGGTCTTCACAGGAAACCTGCTCAGAGAATGGCAGACTCCTCACCATTCCCTTTGATTGCAGAGTGTTTAATAAAAAGCAAATTAGGAAATGAAAATTGTCTCGCGGATCAATCAGGCACAGCGGTTCCGCCTGCTCAGCATTATCTGTCAGACACCAACCTGATGGGGAGTGTTGTATTTTGGATAATAGTCTCAAAATCAGACTGAAAGGTTGACTGAAAAAATACCTGATGTATTTTGTGTGTGCTCTGAGGCTGATAACAAACTCTGCAGTTCAAGTTTTAATAACTTGGGGGGAGCTAAGAAACTTCAAAAGCTTCGTGATAAATGTTCTTGACAAAGCGTCAGCTGAACATTAGGCAGAATCTTGGTAAATCCTCTCATAAGTGGTTTAAAATGGAGTTCTGAACTTTTCCTTTATAAGTGTATGCTTAAGATGTCATGGTATCTTTGGGTTTAAAAGATTCATTTTATCTGGTAAATGTGCACCACTGGTGTTTCTGCCTAAACCTGGCCGAGTGCAAGGGGGAAACGGTTCAGGGCTTTTCTCCTTTTGGCAGCCTCTGCTCTGCTCTTGACCATGACACTCCTGCAGGCTGAGAAAAAGGGGAAGCAGTGTTAAAGCAAACTGCCAAACACTCCAGGGGAATATTACAGTAAATCTTCCAGCTGTCAGGCTTTTGATTGACTTCATCACAACAGCCCCAAAGTGTCCTGGTCATAGACAAAGCAGTGCTTGGACATGGCAAGTGCTTGTTGGGTTTTGTGGCCCGTTGAGAAAAGCAGATGAAAGCCAGTTTATTACAGCCTTTGAACCTTGCCTCCCTTTCCCTCCTGTCACCTGAGCCACTAAAACAAAGCAAAAACAGTTCCCTCCTTGGCTCCCCCTGACAAAAATGCCCGACTTTACAATTTATGCTGCTGTTTTCTTTGAACTGTTATCTCTGCAGGACCTTATGGCATCCTTTGCCTTTCAAAAGAATTGAGTTTATAATGTCCTGCAGTGAAGCCCTGACTCAGCAAAACGCTTAAGCTCCTGCCTAATTTTATGTCTACAAATAGCCCTGCTGGTGCCATCAAGGTATTTCAGGGATGTATCTTAGAATCATGGAGTCTTAAAAAGATTTGGGTTGGAAGAGACCTTAAAGCCCATCTCATCCCACCCCTGCCGTGGGCAGGGACACGTTCCACTGTCCCAGGCTGCTCCCAGCCCTGCCCAGCCTGGCCTTGGGCACTGCCAGGGATCCAGGGCAGCCACAGCTGCTCTGGTAACCTGTGCCAGGGCCTGCCACCCTCACAGGGAGCAATTCTTTCTAATAGACCTAAGACTTTGCAGGGAAAATTATTTTAAAACTTTGGTCAGCTCAACTAGGTGCATATAGAAAAATTCAGCAAAATATCTCACAGGAGCAAAGCAGGAAAAGAGAGGCATATTGCCAGTCCTTGCAGTGCTCAGGTGATCTCCAAAAGGCACCAGATGAAGTCTGATGTGGAGGTGTTATGGGACTGCTCAGGAGCTAATGCTGATGATCCCAACTTTATAATGTACTGCCAGTCAGTCTCTTGCCTGTGAATTGTCAAAAATGAAAATAGCTTATATTAGAGCCTGCCACAATGCAAAGTGTTTGCATCTATTTTTCTTTTATGTTAAATGACCTACTTTAAATTTTTTTCCCCTACTGCTGGAGAGACTTGATTCTGCTCCTAGAGTCAAATTATTCCTTTTCTTCCTGAACCCCTTCCTTCCTTCTTTCTTTCTTCCTCTCTTTCTTTCCTTCTCTTTTCTTTCTTTCTTTCTTTCTTTCTTTCTTTCTTTCTTTCTTTCTTTCTTTCTTTCTTTCTTTCTTTCTTCTTTCTTTCTTTCTTTCTTTCTTTCTTTCTTTCTTTCTTCTTTCTTTCTTTCTTTCTTTCTTTCTTTCTTTCTTTCTTTCTTTCTTTCTTTCTTTCTTTCTTTCTTCTTTCTTTCTTTCTTCCTTCCTTCCTTCCTTCCTTCCTTCCTTCCTTCCTTCCTTCCTTCCTTCCTTCCTTCCTTCCTTCCTTCCTTCCTTCCTTCCTTCCTTCCTTCCTTCCTTCCTTCCTTCCTTCCTTCCTTCCTTCCTTCCTTCCTTCCTTCCTTCCTTCCTTCCTTCCTTCCTTCCTTCCTTCCTTCCTTCCTTCCTTCCTTCCTTCCTTCCTTCCTTCCTTCCTTCCTTCCTTCCTTCCTTCCTTCCTTCCTTCCTTCCTTCCTTCCTTCCTTCCTTCCTTCCTTCCTTCCTTCCTTCCTTCCTTCCTTCCTTCCTTCCTTCCTTCCTCATATTATTCATGCTGAATTCTGTGCCTTTGGAAATTACACCTTTTATCTGATTCCTGACCAAGGAAACCTTTTTTTTTTCTTTTTTTTCCTTTTTTTTTTCATAATGGCAGCAGAAAATGAGCAAGCACCTCTTGTAGGGACACATTTACAAAGGTATTACCAATTTGCATTTTCATTCTGTGTTGTAATTCATGTTCACTCTTCATGAAATAGTGTTTAGTGGTTGAAATTAAATATTAGGCATGAAGAATCATGACAGATTTGCTGTCATTGCAGAGTAGGACACTGTGAGGAGCAACCTTTGCAGGTCTCCCCCTTTCCACCACCCATCTAAAGCTGTTCCCAGCTTCACCTGATCCTGAAGTTGGACTGATGGTAACAGGCTGGGAGGTCAGTGAAAGTGAAAGAGAGTAAAGAGAGGAAAGAGAGATGTCAAATATCGCTCAAGGCATTTTAATTTCTGTTCCTGAGGAGCAATAAAGCCTAAATTTTCTGTACAGTCATAATAGCAATTGTAATGTACCTATAGGATAAAGAAATAATTTGTGTTATTAAACACCATGACTGTTTTCTGTGTAAAATAAGAGATTTTCTTGTCTCTTGCAGCAATGTTGGCCCCTGCATATAGGTTGTAGAAAACCTTGTTTGCAAAAACAAAGCCATTGTTTTAACAGAAACAGCAGAAATTTTGCCTTTCATATTGAATCAGTAGCATAATGAGCGGTGGAGCAATAGTTCAACATCAAAGGAGACTTTTTGGATATATAGTGTGTTGCAACAACAGCAAAAAAGTTCCCACCAGAAAGGAATTTTGCCATATGTGAACAGCAGACATATGTATTAGGTTAAAACCAGAAGATTTCCTTTGCTTTGCACCAAAACCAAGAGAGAACTCCAAGTACAGAGGTTTTTGGTTTTTTTTGTTTGCAGTGTCATGGGCAGGAGCTCAGTGAAAACCCAAAAAGTGCTGAGGATGCCTCAACAATTTGGCTAAAATATCATTATTTCACTTCTAAACCAGCCTTGTTTTGCTCAGACTCATGGCATTATATCAATGGTCTTCACAGATATATTTACCCAATTTATTTGTAGTAGTAATGAACCCAGATAAATCTATTTATCTCCATGAAATGTTTTAGTAAAATTAATGATTGTTTTTAAAAATCTGGATGGGATTCTTGGCTGCTTCCTTTGGATAGAGTTGTATTTGACTCTAAATTGTGAGGCCACTTAATGTAAAGAAGTTTTTGCCCAGACAGCCTATAATTCTGGCTTCATGGAGAGATAAAGATTTTGAAAATCAAATGTTTTAATGACAAAATTTTTAATCATCTCCATGTGTATTTCTGGAAGAAAATTCTCTTTAATTTTTATTAACATTCACATGGGGCTTTTTTTTCTCAAAGTTCCAGAGATTTTTCTTCTCATGAGCGAGGAGAGAAAAGACATCAATGGATGTAAATTGAATTTAGAAGGCACTTGAAGAGAGGCCTGTATTCAGAATTATTGTTGGCACATGTTTTGAGGATGTAAAGTGGAAGCCTTCTTCTGTGGGCATTAGTAAGGAGATAATTAAGACTACAGTAGGTAATTAGAGTAGCTTTTATTACTGCATCTTTCATTAACTAATTATATTAATTTGGTAACATTTGAAAAATTCTTTGAAGATGAAAAGTGCTAACTCTCACTACCTTTAGTGGTAGCTTTACTCTGCACTGGTCATAAATTTCCAGGGCTTTTCTTGATACAGATGCACATCCATATGTGCAGAGTTGCTAATAAAAATTACATATTTCTAATCAAAAAGACTGACATGATCTGGCATCATCTGATCAGGATGAGCAGCAACTTTTCTGCTGGCTCTTTCTGTTTCAAAGTGAAAATACATTGATACTTAATTTTTTAAGGAAATTTTCCTTTTTTATTTTTGAAAGTGTCACTTATTTATTCAGAGAGGTAAATGCTTGTGATCCATGAGTTCCCATTGATGTGATGGCATCAGGAATCGAGCCTTGTCTGCTCTCAGGAACATACAAAAATTAGGAAATTATTTCAGGTTAAAGAAAGAAAGCATAGCACAGTTGTAATCAATACACAGAAATTAAGAATTGCAATTGTTTCTGTTTATGTAATTCTTCAGAACTGAACTTTCTTTCAGGTAATCCAACACTTTTGAAAAACACCCTGTGGTTAAAGGATAATTAAATCAGTTTTCCTGTATTGGAGACCAAATCCTTCCTACATTCCCCTTCCATACTTGGTCCTGGGATTCTTCAAACTCTTACCAGCTTCTAGTTGATTTAGATCAAGCCCTGTAACTAACACCAAAAATTAATTCCTGCCTTGACAAGGGATTTTGGAATGCTGGCACTGCACCTTTTTGTCTCTTTAGGGCTCTTTGTCAAAACTCTGTGCTTGACAAGTTGGGTTTTTTTACAAACCACCTTTTTTCCCAGGCTCAGTGTGCCCCTGGGTATCCCACAGAATTCCTCTGATCCTGGGCATCCTCCCAGCTCTCCTGGAGCCACAGGCCCAGCTCCACAGGCAGCAACCCCACGTGTGCTGCTCCCTTGGGGATGAAATAAACTCAGTTTGGGGCTGAAATAACCTCAATTTGGGGCTGAAATAACCTCAGTTTGGGGCTGAAATAAACTTCATTTGGGTGAGAAGTAAACTCAGTTTTGGGCTGAAATGAGCTGCATTTGGGTCAGAAATGAAGTCCATTTTGGGCTGAAATAAATTCCATTTGGGTCTGACATAAATTCCATTTGGGGCTGAAATAACCTCTATTTGGGGCTGAAATAAACTCCATTTGGGGCTGAAATAAACTCTGTTTGGGGCTGAAATAAACTTCATTTGGGTCAGAAATAAACTCAGTTTTGGGCTGAAATAAACTTCATTTGGGGCTGAAATAAACTTCATTTGGGGCTGAAATAAACTCAGTTTGGGGCTGAAATAACCTCCATTTGGGGCTGAAATAAACTTCATTTGGGTGAGAAGTAAACTCAGTTTTGGGCTGAAATGGGCTGCATTTGGGTCAGAAATGAAGTCCATTTTGGGCTGAAATAAATTCCATTTGGGTCTGACATAAATTCCATTTGGGGCTGAAATAACCTCTATTTGGGGCTGAAATAAACTCTGTTTGGGGCTGAAGTAAACTTCATTTGGCTCAGAAATAAACTCAGTTTTGGGCTGAAATAAACTCTGTTTGGGGCTGAAATAAACTTCATTTGGGTCAGAAATGAACTCCATTTGTGGCTGAAATAAATTCCATTTGGGTCTGACATAAACTCTATTTTGGGCTGAAATAAACTCCATTTGGGGTTGAAATAAACTCCATTTCAGGCTGAAACAAATTCCATTTGGGGCTGAAATAAACTCTGTTTGGGGCTGCAATAAACTCCATTTGGGTCAGAAATAAACTCAATTTTGGGCTGAAATAAAGTCCATTTGGGGCTGAAATAAACTCAATTTTGGGCTGAAATAAATTCCATTTGGGGCCGAAATAAACTCCATTAAACATTTTGCTGGCTATAATCCATCCCCAGTGGGATAACAGGGGGAATAAAAGGTGCCTACCCAGAAATGCAGCTCAGAGGTTCCTTTCTCCTTCCCCTTCATGGCTCTGGCTCACAGTGGCTGGGATGGGCTCATGCACAAACTCCACTCCAGGTCCCAAAATCTGCCCCGAATATTCCAACAGCTTCCCAAAGCTCTCACTGCTCCCTTCCCTCCTTCCCCTGCCTCTCAATGCTGTGGGAGACCCAAACAATATGATTTTGTTTTCCTTTCCATTTTTAGAAATAAATCAAATGAGTTTTCCCTTTCTCCGGCTGTAATTCACCCACATTGTTGCACTGGAGCTTATTATCTCATTTACATTTTTAAGAGCTTTTCAAAGTGTAGGATATCTGGGCTGGAAAGCAAAACATTTGATTTCTTTGTTCTCTGGCCAACACAAAGCACTTCCAAGGTCAGGTATGGTGTAGACATTCAACAGCAAACATGTTTACATGGCATTTGAAAGCCCGTTTAACTGAAAAAAAAAAATAATATTGTCTTTATAAGAGTGATGCAAGTCAGCTTAGCACAGCTGAGGGATGGGAATTCTTCTGAACCTGGAAAAATTTAACTAAATAAGTTAAATTTTGTTTTCTGTTAAGGGGGAAAAAAAAGCCTCTGACGCTTAAAAATTGGCCTGGATTTTTATTTTTAATCCCTTTTTCTTCATCTTGGCAGTTATTAATCATAGGCTCTGCTGCTCTTTGGGCAAAATGTGACACTTTGAAGCAGAATTAAAACTGGATTTCTAAAGAAAACATTGTTTAATTTTATAAGAGAGATGTTCTGGGGTGTACCTGGGGTAAGTCCTCTGCTGTTTTTAAGAGTGTTGTACGTGGCAAAAGCTTCCCTGTCTGATTCAGAGGAAGATCTGAGGCTCTGGTTGCTTCAGGAATTGCCATCAGCATTCAGGCTCTGGCCACTGAGTGTGAGGCTTTTTGACTACAGAGAGAATTTCCAGTGGGATCTTCAGAAAGGTGCATTATTCATGGCATCCCTCATGATCCCTCCTAGAAAATTAAAATCACGGGCAACAAACTTGCATACTTCTAATAGCTATTTTCAGAGTTAATCACATGCAGGAATCTACAGCAACCATGAGATTTTGATGTTACTTTTCCATTTTGGCATGGCTTTGATCAAATGCTGAACTTTTGGTTTTCCTTTTTTTTTTTGCCATCGTGCTGATAGAATATCTGGAGTACTCAAATGAACATTAATTACTCATGGAATTTATGCAGAACAGGAATAGTCCAAAAAGGGTCCAGTAAAGGTATTTGTGATTGATCCAAGGAGTTAGCTGAGTTGTTTTTTTGCCATCCCAGTACAAAACCTGCCAACAGCCAGTTATGATGTGATTAGAAAAATCTGGGAGTTCATACAGTAAATTCTGCTTTGGACAAATGTTGAATGGATAACTGGAAGAGTTGTTAGTTTGCTGTACTTACATGCTATAGTAAAAATACCTTCTTTCTAAATTTAAATTTAAGACATTTTCTGCTCTCCTAATGAAATAAAACATGTGTGCTCCGTGCTGGCAAACACTATCTAGAGTAGGTGAACCTAACAAAGGCTGTGTTATCTGAATTTCCCAAATTAAATGACTTTCAGATGCATTGCAAGCCCTCAGATTTAAAGGAACCTCTTGTTTTATCCTCTGCAGAAGAAGTGTGTTGTAAATAAAAAATGGAGAAGGGAAGAAAGGAAGGAGCAGAGCACCAGTTCTCTTTGCCACCATGGAGCTGCTGTCCTGTGCAGGAAGAGTCTGAGATCCAATTTTGTACTCAGGACCTGCAGATGGGGGTGATAGAAATCTGTTTTCTGGCACAAACACATATATAAATGTGTAATTTATGTATTTAAACATTTAAATGTTATCTCTTGGCCAGCTTCAAAGTCCTGTGGAAGGGTCACACTTGCTCTGGAGCACAAGGGAAGGATGAGTGATGTGTGATGAGGTTTCTTCCCTCCTTATTTTTCACTATTTGGCCTGGAAAAGCTGACCCTGAAAGAGCAGGAGAAGATGGGTCATGCTTTGTAGTTTATCCAAAATGTGCTCCAGGAATGTTCCTGAGAGTCATCCTGGGCTGGTTATGAGTGGACACTTTGGGGTTATGGCAGGATTTTTGTCTAATTAATTGGGTTTTTGGTGATCTTCCTGGTATGTGGAATGACCCTGCTCCTTATTGCATATCTGCACTGCTCATTTTGGCTTTTATGTTTGTTTGTGTTTTACCTCAGAAGATAGATGTACAAAAAGCCTACAGTTCACATATAATTCCCACATATATTTCATTATATTAATGCAAATTCCTGGTACTGCAAGACTTGTTGAGTATTGAAGACAGGTTATGTATTCAAAGCCTGGATTTCAACATTTCTCAGAAGCTCTGATAGCATAAAAGTCCCTGGGCAGATTTGAAGTTCATGCTTGGGTCTGGTTACAATTTTTGGCATCAGAACATGTAACAGTCTCACAGCTATAAGACTTTAAAGTTAATGCCTGGCATCACTTCAAAACAGCCTTCAAGATCTATCATAAGTAGTCCTCTTATCTTATCTCAATAGCAATTTTATCCTGTAAATTATTGGAGAGTGCAGGATTTCGGTGCTGTGGAAAAGAGCAAGGCATTTTTGCTGTTAAATCTTTGCACCACGAGGACTTTTAATGATCCTGAGTTGTGCACAGGTACCCTGGGCTGCTGGAAGCAAACCTGAACCATATGGCAGGTCCTGCAAAGCTCCCTGGGGTTGTTGGTCTCTCCTCTCAAGGGAAAGGCAGGGGCAGCAAGGGAAGTTTAGGTTGGATGTTAAGAAAAATTTCTTCACTGAAAGTATGGTCAGAAACTGGAACTGCCCAGGGAAGGTTGGATATTAAAAAAAAATTCTTCACTGAAAGTATGGTCAGAAACTGGAACTGCCCAGGGGAGTGGTGGAGTCACCATCCCTGAAGTGTTCAAAAACCAGGTGATCGTGGATTTTGAGATACAATTTAGTGACCATTGTAGGGTTGGTCAAAGGTTGGCCTCGATGATCTGGAAGGTCTTTTCCAGCCTTAATGCTTCTGTAGCTCCAGGGTGCTCTGCAGAAGGCCTCTGTGCAGCTCAGCTTTTACAAAAGCAGCACTGGAGGCTCCCTCAGTGGCACTTGCAGCACGAGCCCCTTCGCGGGTGCAGCCCCGTGCTGCTTTTCTGATGGGTATCAATGCCCCCATTTCCTGCCATACAAAAGATAACTCCAAATATTCCCTTTCTGCAGCCACAGCCGCCTCTGTGCTGGTGTCAATCCCCCATCCAACATTGTGCACTTTGCTTGGAGTCAGCACTTGCAGTTAACAATGCCTTTATTCAAGCTGACATCATCTCTAAGCTTTTAGTAAATGTGTAAGTAAATGTTAAGCGTGTATTCAAACATCCAACAATGAGGAGGAAACTTTCAAAACAAACAAAAAAAAATCTTTGAAACTTTGTATTGTTTGTTTGGTGTGTATCTGTTAGAAATAACACAGACTATCAGTTCCTTGGGGCACGCTGTTCCTTTGTTAAGCATGTAACAAAAAGATCAAGGCTCTGAGTGACTGCTGGAATAAAAATAAATGTATAAGGAGAACAATGATGACAAAATAAATTTGTCCATGCATTTTATGAGCTTGGTTTAGGAGTGATTACTTCTGAACTAAATAAGGATTGGGTAGCTGTGGTGAAGTGACATGATCACAATTTATTGCCGTTGATATTTCATTTGTAGATCACGTGCTGGATTTGACTGCAGGGCAGGAGGGGAGCCCCTCACCTCGGCCAGCATCCCACTTCAGTAATATGGAATACATTTCCACTCCAAATTCCAGACATTGTTTTCCAGAGAGAGGATTATTCTGGCTTAAAGGAAAAAAAAAGCTCTTGGTACACTGCAAAACTGCTCCTAGGAAGCTCAGGTTGTGCAGATAGGCTGACAACAAAAACCTGGGAAGTTTGCAAATGCAAATGTTGCAATATTTCCATTTGCCTTCCAACCTTTGAGAGTATTTCTTACATTTTTAGGATGGATGGTCTGTAAGAAGATATAAAAATAATACATTTTTAGGATAAGTGGCCTCTAATAAGATAAGACTTTTAAGATGTAACCACTCTTGTTCAGGCAACAGTCCCACCTGTGCAAAGTAACTTTTCTGAGTGGCCAGAGCGCCTCTGTCGTGCCTCAGCACCAAGTCTGGCTGGACTCACAGTGCTCCACATCCTTCCCCAGCTCCTTGAAGACATGACCTGGACGTTCTGCTGCCATCTCAAGTTTCTCACGTGTGTTTTGCCTCCCTTGCTGTTGTTGCAGGCCCTGCAAGACGAGGTGGAGAATTACCGTGGGCAGGTTTATGATGCTCAGAGGAGGCTGCAGCGCAACGAGCTGAAGGCCCAGGAGCAGGTACTACTACTGGCTACTCTCCTCACCCCCTGAGCAAGGAGGTGCAATGGTTAAAAATAATCCCTTCCTTCAAAGCAAAAGCACATATTTTCCTGCAAAATTCTCAGCTTTGTTGGTAATAAAAGAGAATTAAACTGTCTGAACCCTTCAGGCAAATACTTATCTGCTGCTCTCTATTGCAAGTTGGTATTTCAGCTATTCTAGCTGTTAAATGATGCATTTATTTTGAACTGATTGTTTGCAACTGACTGTAGAGTTTTAATAAAGGTTTCTGAGACGATTCGAACCTGTTCTTTAATGGTTTGTATGAAGAGAAGTAAAATTGGACAATAACAGCTAAAAATAATCTTCAGTCTTGATCTTCTGCGTTCATTGTCCAAACATGTCTGTAAACAGTTTCAGATGATTAATAGTGCTAAATTTTTTCTGGACACTCACAGTGAAGTCAGAGATTATTTAGTGTGCTTTGAGCAAAATAGAGCGTGGTGTTTACAGGCAGTGTTGGAACAGAAAGTCAATGATCTGCATTCAAACCAGATTAAATTGAAATATTCAGGAGAATATGCAGGTGATGAATGCCTGAATCAGATAGGAATTTATGTATTCCTAATACAAATAAGGTTTTGTAGCATTTGAGAACTTTATTTGGTGCTGAGTAAACAGTATCAACAGCATATGTCCTACATAAAGCATTTCTAACTCTATGCCTGCAGGAATAATCAGTTGGGGTGGGTATAGAAGATTAATAATCATTAATTTCAAATATTTTTTCCTCAGTTTTGTCATCCTACTGGCATGTGGGTATTCTCTGTCACCCTTGGTGTTTAATTGATGTATTCCTTGCTGTTCCCTTCTGTCCCCCCCTCTGCCTCCCAATCCCAGATGTTGGGCCAGGCTCATCCTGAGCTGCAGTGCCTGCAGCCCTGGAGGAGTGTGGTGCAGTGAGTGAGCTGGCCTGCAAGCATTGCATTTTGGCTTCAGAGTCTCTGGAAAAGAAGGAGGAAAATCAGCTCTTTAAAGCATGGCTGTCCCTCCCAGGGAACAGCACTGGCTGCATGCTGTGAGGAATGTCCTCTTCCAAATTTTTTCTTTTTTTATGTTTTTCTTTAGTCTCTGCCATTTTGGTGGTTTGTTGTGGGTTTTTTTTTTTTCCTGACCTGTTTTGAGAAGGATCCAGAAGAAGAAATAAAAAGTGACTCATGAAATACAGAGGTAGAAGGCTGCACGTGCAGATTCACAGGCTGCCTTCAAGGTTTCCTCCTACGTGAGCATCTGCTCCAAACCAATCTACAGAACTCTCCTGTCCAGACTTAATTAGTGAAGGACTAGTTCAGATGGTAACATCCTGTTCCCCAGTGTCATGGAACAGGAATGTTATTTCAATCCCACTGTGCTGTCCATCTTTGAGCTTGATGTGTTGGCAGATTTGGTAGAGCTCATATCCAAGTTCCTCAATGGTCTTGTCTCTGCCTTTCATCCACTGGGGCTTTGTGAAGCAGCTGGAGCCACTGAAGCTGGTTTGGTTTAGGTGGCTTCGGTCTATTTTGCAGACAAACATTTTGGAAGTTGTTACTTGTCTCCTCTGTGACTGGTTAATTCATTAGTTCTGCTTATCTCTCCAGAAGAAAAAATGCAAAAGTGACAGGTCTGACATGTTTCCAGTTACTGGGTTTGGCCAGGCTACCTGTAAACAAGTTCATCAAGCGTTAACAGTGGTTAACAACTCATCAGCCGATCAGGGACTTGAAACATTCGGGGCAGTAACTTGATTTCTGCTTTTACCAAATACTGTGTGAATCAAAATTGCATAAAACATGGAGATTTGTGCTGGCGCCATTACAAAAGCCACTTTTCCAAGCTTTTACATATCTATAAATAAGGAGGAGCGAGGGTTAAAGAGCTTCTGTTTCTCATTAAAAGGAAAAATCTTGTGTTTTGATTCTATAACAACAACAAACAAATGAATGAGACATGAAAAAACATTTTGTTGTGCTTTTAATTAAAACTAAAAAGCTGTTTCTTGTTATGGCTTGTTGGGTGGTATCTTAGTGCTCCATGTTGGCCGTTTTTCCAGTGCAACGTCCTCATAACTCTTCAGCCTTTAAGAGTGACTGACAGAGCCACAAAGTTTAACTCTTTGTCACAGTGACCCTCTGGTGATCACACAGGCTTAACCTTTCATTATTATAATCATCCAGAGAGACAAACTGTCCTATAAATAAAGGGGAGAAAATACGTGGGGCTGTCAGCAAGCCCTGAGCTGCTCTGGAGGGGAGCCTGGTGCTGCACTGGGAGAGGAGCTGTTGTTTTCATGGAGCTTTTCCATTCCCATACTTTGTGTTCTTGGATGAACTCGTGTTTACTCCTGTTTAGTTTTTCTCTCCCGTTTTTCAGTGTGGGTCGGTGCAATCACTTTGTGTCTGCGTTGTCTCACCAGTGGTGCCATATGGCTGCCATCTCTGGATGATGGGTTCCAATCACACTTCTCAAAAGTGCTGGCTTAAATCATTTTATCTTTTCCATAAAGGTTGTCCTGTCTCTGTTCTGGTTTTCCAGTGTAATGCTGCACTTCAAGAGTGGAGTCCCAGAACTGAATCATCTTTTCTTCAGGTCAAAATGTTGGATGTTTCCTTTAAAAATTAGATGTCCAGCATCTTGAGACATAAATAACTGTATTCATGGAAAGTGATGAACTGGCAGTAAATGAGAAAAAAACTGCAATATATATATATAGTTATTGTTGAATGTATATGGTCATAGTCTGGGAAGGTTTCTGGCAAATTTGGGTGTGTCCAAACCATTTCCTTGCAAAGCAGCAGTGAAGTTTCTTGTATCTCAGTCCTACATAGCTGTGGGACCAGCTTCCTGTCCAGTGATCCCATTGTGTTCCCATATCGTGTACTTCTGGAGTGAATTTATCCCTTGGTTGTCTCTGATGTGTGCCTGGATCTAATGTGAGACAAAATTTCCTACCAAACATTATTTCTTAAGTCCTGTGGCTTTGTGCATTTGTAAGTCATAGTTAAAAAATCCCCATTGTTCATACAGGAGTATCTACATCCTGTGAATGTGTAATTAAAAATGACACACATCACTGGGAGCTTAATGAGTCCAGGAATTTAGGCATGTGCAACAAGTTTTGCTGAATTGGGGTCTGTATAAAAATTATGGTAGTGATCTTTTTTTTTTCTATACTACCTAGATTTCTTTAGCATTCATTTCATTTCAGATTCTTTTTTGTCGGGTAATTACCCCAATTCAGTTTACTAAAAAGCTCCAAGAATCTGTCTTTTTAGAATTACACACAAGAATTTCCTCAGGAAAAAAATCCTATTATTTTCATTCCTTGTTCTAATGTTTCTAGCCATAGATTTGGGTTGTCTGTGATATAACATTTGGGATAACAGAGGAGAAAAAAGTTCCTTGTGTTTGCAAACAACTGAAGTAGCAACATTATAGATACTCATAACCATAAGAATACCTCCAAACATTCAAGTCATAAATAGAGTTTTAAAGGAGATTCTGAGACAGAAAATCAATTGTGTTCAATTCATTAATATTGCTGAGGAAATGAAGGAGAATAGCAATGGAGGTTTTCAGCCCTTTAATTTCTTTTTCCTGAAACAGATTATAAAAAAAAGGAGAAAGGAGTTATCTGAACGAGGATGTTATAGAAGTATTTGGCATAAAATGGAGCAGCTTAGTTTAAGTGGATTTCACTCATGTTCAAATGAAAACAGGAGTGATAATTGTAAAAGAGCCATGATTCAAAAGCATTCAGCCAGTTTTCATTTCTAATGTTTATTATCCTGACTTGCTCGATTTTTTTGTGACTGCTGGATATTTACCACATTCAGCCCAACTTACCGTTTCCATGCCAACTAAATATGTTTGTTCTCAGATGAATGCTGTGATGCATCCTTCTGAAATTTCAGTTGCTGTGTAGCACAGAGGAACTTCTAAGGTTTGCCACACCTTCTCCTTGGTGGGAGCAGTGCTGCTGCCAGTGGATTTGTGGAGCTGGGAGTAGGGAATCAGTGAGACACAGATGAGCAAGAGCCATTGATGTCCACAGTATGAGTCCCAGGTAGTTCTTAATCTGATGGCCGAAGCACTTGAGTAATGTTAGCTCTTTAGTTCAGGGCTTTGGGGCCAGATTTCTTCTTAGAAATTATCTAGTGGAAGTTGTCCCTGCCCATGGCAACGGGATTGAAATGAGATGGTCTTTAAGGTCCCTTCCAACCCCAACCATTCCACGATTCTGTGATTTTTAAAGGTATCAGGGAGTTCTAAATACCATCAGAGGGCAGCCTGGGGTGCCTGCCTCAAATTCCCAGACTTTCTCCAAGTGTCGTCATTCTCAGAACACGTTACAGCCACCCACAATCAGGCAAATGAGCTCTAGATTAGGATATTTAAAAGGCCAGCTTGGCTTTGTGGCCAGCTGCAGGTGAGGAGGGTGGAGGGAGCCTTTGTGTCACCGAGCCAAGGGACACTTTGGGAGCTGAGACCCAGCCAGTCAGCACGGGCTGGAGGTGGTGATGAAATCCTGCTGTTTGCTCCACGTGCTTCAACCCACGGTGCTGAAACACTTCCAGAACTTCTCCCCCAGAGACCCATTTCTGCTCCCACAGACATGGGAAGCCCAGCCTGGATGTGGAGGATCTTAAACCACAGCAGTGATTCACCAAGAGCAGCCTTGCTGGGGCTCTGGGGCCATGGGGAAAAGAGTGAGAACCTGAAAGAAATTTCCACTGTGACTTTCAGGAACTGCACCACCAAGTATTGTCACATTAAAATAGTTCCTGTGGTTTCTGCCTCTGACCAGCAGGATGGATGGATGGATTGGAAGAGTGTTTTTGTGCAGTTCTGTGTGGAGGGACCTTCTGTCATCTCCTCCATCCACTGCTCTGCTGACACCCCCAGCACCGGGGACAGGAGGGGCCTCTGTGTTTCAGCTGTTTTCCTACCATAAAACCTTGTGAAAAATGCAGGGGACCAACAGGCAGAAGGACAGAGCTCCCCACAGGCTGAAAATCTGATGGTTCCACATCTGCACAATAGAGGATTTCTTTTCTAACTTACTGTGGTGAAAAAATTTAAAATTTCAAGTATTTTCATCGAGAAGAAGATGTTGGAGAGCTACAGAGAAGCAGTGAAGAATCCAGTGGGAGTGGGAGCACTGCTCAGGCTGTTTGGTGCTCACAGACCACAGCATCCAGTTCTGAGGGGGTTCTGGGTCTCTCTTCAGCCTTCCCAGCAGAGACTGGTGGGCAGGAATCACTCTGATCCTGGTTCTGTCTCTGTATTCATGGATATAGGTGCCCCATAGGTGTATGGCAATGCTGACTTCATAGAATTTTGTTTGGGTTGGAAGGGACCTTAAAGATTACCCAGTCCCAACCCCTTCCATAGACCAGCTTCCTCCAAGCCCAATCCTGAACCCTTCCAGAGATGGGGCATTGTGGACTTTGGGTACCATAAATGACCACAGCCATTATTTGGAGCCCAATTCTACCACTTTCTACCTTAGTAGGTGTCTCAAATCCATTGATATATTCATTAATCACTTTGATACAACAGCACCCCTCAGTTTTTAATTAAGACTGAGATTGTTAGGATAAAGCAAGATTTTGCATTTGCCACATTTAATAATTGTGCATCATTTCCTTTAATGGCAAGCTATGAAAGGAAAGGGAATTACAACGAATATAGTAAATTATTCTGTGTGGCTTGAGGTTTCAGATTAGCAGGAGGAGACAGAAGCTGAGATTCAAGCACAGAAAAACAGCTTTGCAGGTGGGATTTGAAAGGAGCTGGAAATCAATGGAGTTAAAAGTTCCCAGGAGCTCCATATGGCAGGAACTGCAGGAGAGGAGGCTCTCACCAACTGTGCAACTGTCAAAGGGAAAGGAGTCGAGGATGGTGGTGCATGTGTGGAAGCCAGTGATCAAATGTTAGCTTTGGTAATCAGACACAACTGGAAAACACACAAATACACACCTCCTGAACAGAACAGAAGGAATTGTTGGAGCTTGGTGGCCAGCTGGAGAAAGACAGTGAACAGAAAGTACAGGACAAATAGTTAAAAGGGAAAAAGGGAATTGTTACCAAAAGAGAATAGAAGCATATGGCAGCATGCAGGAATTAGAGATTGTTTTAAAATGTCACTTTTCTTGCTCTTTGTCTTAAATAATAGTGAATAGGAGAGATTGTCCTTTTAAGAGGGCAGTACTTCCTATTAGAGCATCTGTGGTTTGCTTACATATTATCCATGAGGGGAACTTTGCTCTTTCAGAAGCTGTTGAAGTAGGACTACAAGGAACAGAGATACTGGTGCTTAATGCAGGGAATTAAAAGAAAAGGGAAATGGGGATGTCTGGAGGAGCCAGTGGATGACAAAAGAGCAGAGCAGCAAAACCTCATCTCCAGTCATGCTCCCATCAGTGCCTGTTCCATTAGGAAACTGTCCAGTCTCTTTTTCTAGGAGATGGAGCTAAAAAGGACTGGGAAATACCAACTATAAGGTGATCTTTACCTTCATGTAAATTCTCAGGCCCTATTTTGCTGTCAGTTTAATTAATCAGCACCACATGCCAGCCGTGGCAGTTCCACCCAGGCAGTGCAGCCCTGTTTCTGCTGCCCTGCCCATCCTTGCCAGCCCTGAGGCTCTGCAAGCCTGGCAGCTGCTTTCCTGCTTGGATTCTTCTTCTTGGAAATGGTGGTCGTAAAAGTAGCTTCTGATTATTATCTACAGAGCTTTGCTTGTTCACAGGGTCGGTGTGGAAATGCAGATCCTGATCCTGCTGCTGCTGCTGCTGAGCTTTGTCAGCTCTCCCTGGCCTTGGGGAGCACTCGGCACCTCCTGGATCAGGCACTGAAACCTCTCCCTGCTGAGCCACCCCGGATGGAGGGAGCGTGGGGAAGGTGGCACGTGCTGGAATGTAAAACTGAAAGGCATAAATGTGTTCCAGCAGTGGTGTCAGAGATGCTCAGGGCTTCATTTCAGACTTCATTTTCCTGATAGTGCACAAGGAGTGGCCAGAGGCAGAAATGAACCCCATGTGTTGGACCTGCTGATCCTGATTCCAGCCCAGAATATTCTGTGATTCCACGTTCTCAGCACTGGGGAGCAGCTGGGCTGGTTCCTGTGGATCAGGGGGTGTCAGTGGGGTGTCCCCCCATGTCCCCCTCACCCTGAGGAGGGGACAGCCCTCCTGCTGCAATCCCAACCTCCTGGGCCAGCAGGGATGGCAGTGACAGGAGCTGAGGGGAAGAGAGCTGGGGGAACAAAGATGGCATCTGCCATGAGTCATCTGGAAGGAGAAGAA
This sequence comes from Fringilla coelebs, assembly GCF_963513975.1. Classification (NCBI taxonomy): domain Eukaryota; kingdom Metazoa; phylum Chordata; class Aves; order Passeriformes; family Fringillidae; genus Fringilla; species Fringilla coelebs. The sequence continues at coordinate 2,877,071 of NC_140045.1, read as the reverse complement.
AATAAGTCCAGGATCCTCCAAATCCCAGCTGGAACAATAGCAGAGCCCTGGAGAGGGGGAGGCTGAGAGAACAGCGTGAATTTTCTAGCCACAGCATTCCTGGTTGTTCCGTGGTGTTGACAGTGAAAGCTTTTATTCCTCTCCAAGTCGTGTAGTCCCAGGAATGCTGTTCTTGCCATATGCAGCCCACTGGTGGTTTTTTTTTTCAAAAAGCTTCTTTTGCAGCTATGAATTATATGGACTCAGATTGCTTAACTACAATCAGAGGATTTTCCAGGTGGGAGATCTTGTTCAAGAAAAGAGAGATGGAAACACAAGCCACTGAAGTAACAAGGCCACGTGGATGAAGGTTGGGAAAAGAAAAAAAATGACCTGGAACAGCAAACTCAGTGCCCAGCGAGGAGCTCAGCAGGGCTGGAGGTCCCCGTGGGTCAGTAAAACAACAAGGCAAAAATGCCTTGGATGCTGGGATGGTTTACTGGCTACAGACAGACACACAAAGGGGATGGCAATGCCACCAATTTATCTTTTATTGCAACTGTCAGGACAGGGGAGGTGCTCCAGCAGGATTTTCTCAGTGGAGAGCAACATGGTGTTCACTTGACAAAATAACTCGCTCAGCTGATCTCGCCCGGTCGCTGTTTTCAGCTGAGCCAAATCCGTGGGATTTATGGCATTCATTACTTTTCTTAAGAACTCGAGAACATTTGTATCGAGTTGCAGGCTGTTCCTCCAGATCTGGGAGAGCCATATTTCAACAGCCCTTGCACAGTGAGAGTCAAAATTCCCTCTGCCTGGAACCAGGCTGGAAAGCGGCGGATATTCGCGTTTGGTGATTTTTCCGAAAAGACAAATGTGCAGACCTTGATCTTCTCTGAAACAATTGATACAGCGCTGGATTCTTCCTCAGGAAAAATCATTTCAGAAGATTTCAAGCTCCAGTTCAATGTTCGCTTACAACAGAGGCCGGAGGGGTCTGAAATTTAAGGAAATTGCCAATTTTGGTCGGTTTGTTCCTGGGTTGGGGACATTGTTCAGCGTCTCCCAGGCCAGCTGAGGGAGGAAGGGGCACATCTGGACCCACAGAGGTTTTGTAGGAGTGGAGCTGTGCTCACTTAGACTTCAGGAGTGCTGAAAAGCAAAGGAGGAGTCCCTGCAATTAGAGAGCACACAAACAAGTGATTAATCATTCTTTGCGTGTTGGATTGGTTTTTTGCTTGCATTTTGGTTTTTATTTTTTGTTGGATTCTTTGGTTGGTTTTTTCTGTCAATTAGGGTTTTTTTTTTAATTGGGATGGCATTGTAATATTTTGTCCTTCACTTGCCCTTTTCACAGTGCTTTCAGAAAATTCCTTCACCTGAATGACAATAATAATAATAATAATTATTATTACTACTACTACTACTACTACTGCTACTACTACTACCACCTTCATTTAGAAGGAAGAAACTTTATTCTGAGATTAAATTATCTCCCTAAGACTGAAGGGGTTATTTTAACCTTTTTGGAACCCTCACCTGTCTTCAGATTTATTGCAGCAGATCTTTCCTGTCTCCATTCAGAGATGTTGCAGAACAGATCCATAACCTTTCTAAAGAGGTTTTTTCTCTTAAATAGCATTATAACACACAACTGTTGATATAGGAAAGGAAGGAGAGACAAGAAATAACTTTTCTCATCTTATTCACCCTGAAACATGGAGAAAATTTGATAATAACTGAAAATCCTAATTATGCCTTTTGGTCACTATCCTAGTATTCCCTGGCACACATTATGCTGCATAAATATTATAGACAGGCAGAAATTAAAATACTAAAAAAGCCACAACACCCTGGTTAAGGCAGCTATCTTTTGATTCTTATCTGACATAAACACAAAATTAACTTCATGCCCTTCAAGACAAGATTTTTTTCTTAAAGGAACTTGAACAACTTTCTGTGCTCCTTTCATTTACTTCAGAGTTTCATTTGCAGTTTCCTTATGCTCCCCTCATTCAGATAAAGTCATTTACAGCTGGAAGGTCTGGAGAAGATTGTATTTGTTTGGGGCTTTTGAATTTTGGATTTTTTGGTTTTTATGAGATGGGTATTTTGCAGCAGGGATGAACTCAGCATCGCAGAGCTGTGGGATGTCAGGAAGAGTTGGGTGTCGGGAACCTGAGCAGGATCTGGCGGAGAGCGTGGAAGAGACACAGAACACCCTGTGCTTTGCAGGCTGGAATTCACCTGGTCACCTTGAGGATGCTGCATTTCTCCTGGATGTGCTTGGGTTGTTTCTTTCAGAAAGGAAGGAGAGAGACTGGAGCAGACTGAGGAGCCAGTGGAGCATGTTCCTGTGTTCCCACCCGCTCCTGACCCAGCCCCAAGTGGCTGCAGAACTGAGCTGTGCCAGCAGAAGACTCCAGGGAGCAGTAAAAAAATTGAAGCTGATTTCACAGAATTCACAGAATTCACAGAAGGTTGGAAGAGACCTCCAAGACCATCGAGTCCAGCCCAGCCCCAACCCCTCACCCAAACCCTGGCCCCCAGTGCCACATCCAGGCTTTGTTAAACACACCCAGGGATGGGGACTCCACCACATTCCAGAACTTTATCCCCCTTTCTGTAAAACACTTTTTCCTGCTATCCAGCCTGTATTTCCCCTGGTGCAGCTCAGGCTGTGTGCTCTGGTTGTGTCAGTGCTGCTGCAGACAGAGCCCAGCCCAGCTGAGCACAGGCACCTTTCAGGAAGAAAGCAGATTGTGCAGCAGAGCCCAGGGAAGTGGTCACCACCATGCCTGGAGGGATTGCAGAGGTGTGTGGACGTGGTGCTGAGGGACCCTAGCAGTGCTGCTTCATGGTTGGACTTGACATTAAAGGCTTTTTCCAACCTAAACAATTCTGAGATTCTGCTGATAAGCACAGGGTTGGTTGGTGTGGAAAGCTCAGGTTTTTATTTCTCTTCTGGGCAACAAACCCAACAAACCCAGCTTTTCTCTCTTTGAGAATGGTCAATGCCCAACACAATTTCAGTGTAGTCTGTGAAAGTCCAAGTCCCATTTTTGCATCACTTTATATAATTGTGTCACTATTTATCTCTTCTTTTTTTACTGATTTACCAGGTGACCAAGCACACATGAGCTACGTGTGGCAGCTTCAGCTTTCTGCTGACACCAAAGATGATTGATGGTCAAACTCCAAACCTCATATATTAGCCACCAACCTGAATAAACAAAGACCAGTGTGGCAGCTTAATATTAAAAGCTATAAAACCTTCCTGGGGGTTCATGGATTAAATCAGCTCACCAAAATGAATTTTCAAAGGAAAAAAAAAAAAAGCTTTCTCAGGACTGAAGAAAAATGAACACAAGTAAATGAAATAGAGCCATCCTCATCCAGCTGACTAAAGCCCTCCTGAGGGATGAAGAATCGCAATTTTAAACGTCCCTCAAGTGTGCAAGAGGAGACACAATATTTGTGGATCCTAGGGAGGCAGCTTGAGGCTATAAAAGAACAAAAAAGCCTTTAAGGCACAAAAAAACCTATCCCTGCAGACATAGCTTTCGTTGGTGAAAAATAAGTGTTAAAAAATAAAAACTTTCTGCCATTAAAATGAGTACCCATCAGCCCACTGGATGTTATTTTTCAGTTGTAAGAAGTGATTTAGATTTTTGCCATGCACTATTTTAATCTCTTGGGTCAATAAACCTTGATATTAACTTCAGCCAAAAATACCAGCAGGTTGTTTACCATAACACGGCAGGAAACAGCTGGGCACTTATTTTCATCTTATTGTGATGCAATTAGCAGGGAGCAGAGCTGAAAGTAGCATGTTTTGTCTGCTCAAAAAAATTGGAATTGTATCCAAAAGAACAGGTTTCACTGCAAAAAAAAAAAAAAAAAAGTGCATGTCTTGTCTCTGAAACAGAGCAAGGGATCAGTCCCAAGCCAAACTGCAGCTACCAGGGCTTGGTTCTCATTTTCTTTCTCCATTCTCAGCTGACCCTGCAAGATATCTCCATACTTCAAAGCACAATGCAATATTTCTTCCTGGCTTTCCAAGAAACACCTTTGTCAAAAGGCAGTGATCCTCTGCTGCTCTGCAAAGTTAATAACAAATGTTCCCAGCATTGTGAAAGCACTTATTTAGAGGACAACTGCAGATGAAACTGTTAAAACCAGTGACCTGGTTGCAAGAAAACTCTTGCACAATTAGAAAATTATTATTTCCCTCACAGAGCTGTATTAAAACTTCTGTTACATCTGCATATTGGCCAGGTGATCATCCAGATCCTCTTACCCATTAAATAGCTTGTTATTAATCAAAATTCAGGAAATAAAAGCATTTTGCTGCTCTGGCTGCCCATTTCTGGTCTCGTCTCACCAAGAATAAATGGAACATGTTGAATCAACTGAAATATATGTTTCTGCTCTATCAAGGTCCCCACCCAAATGAGCTGTTGGCTCAGAAAATATTTATCCTGGCAGACCACTTATGCATAACTTTGGAAGCCTTGATAGAAATAGTAGCATGAATTTATTGGTGTAGCTCTCAAAAACATAAATTTTGATCGCTGGCTTTTACACAAGCAGAGTTCAAACGAGGTTTCCTGTCTCACCTCTTTTTTTTTTTTTCCCCCCCTTCAGATTTGCATAGTGGCATCACTTCCTTGCAGTTCCCAAGGAAAGCCTCTAATTGCCCATTTGCATAGAGATTTGGCAATTCCTCCTGCCTGTCGGGGTGACTCAGAGGGAGAATTTTCCTAACGTTTCATCAGATTGTTTTATTCCTTTTGTATTGATAATTGCTGGCTGCATAATGCAGGTTCTGGCGGGAGCTGCTGTTCCCATGGGATGGTGCCGGGATGAACTCGGCCTCGGGTTCTCACCTCTGGGAGCTCTGGGAGCGCTGGGAGCTGGGATTTGGAACTCGTGGCTTCCTCAGGTGTGAGGCTGAGGGTTGGATTTGTGGTTGCAGTGGTGGAGTTCAGCCATTTAGGAAGAAAAACCAGCACCAAATGGTGTTGGGGGGGGGGAAAAAAGAGATTCCGTTTGAAAGTTTGAAGATATTTTATGAGTTAATCTGATATGGAAGGCCTTTGATCCTTTATTTACATATTCAGCTGCTAATCCAGAAAAACACCCAAGTCCTTGCTTAATTTGAATTAAAGAGTTAATCCTATTGGGAGTTAAGTGAGGCCCTGATTCAGCCAAGTGGGAACGTGATGGACTGGCCTCAACCACACTCCCCAAATTATCCCAGGTCAAAACAACCAAATCCAACCATTCTGGAGAGATAAAAAGCACAACCCTTCCATCTGATCTCTCTTCATGTAACTCTGCCCTGTAACTCCTGTTTACTCAGCATCTGTTAAATAAAGTTGCAGATGAAAATTTCCCCCTATTCAAACGTCCTTATTTTGGGGACTAAGATGCTCAAATCTGCTCATTGAAGGTTCTGTAGTGTCCATGAAGCTGAGAAAGACACAAAGTGCAATGAAAAATAGTTGCAGGATGAAGAATAATAATAAAAAGTCCACAAAAGCACCTAGAAGTTGAGAAATTTTGTAAAATTTATGGCAAGCAGTAACTCACCTTGTCTAAGGGAGCAAGGGACAAATGTCACCCCCCTGACCTGGTTCAGATGCCACCAAGGACAGACAGAAAACTTCTGACTGTCAGTTTGCAAGGTGTGTCTGTATAAATGCTCAGTTCTGATGGATTTAGGAATGATTATTGCTTCTTCAGACCATGTTCTTTCCTCATTTCTTTTCCCCTCTCCATAAATAATTTTATCCTTATGTTTTCTTTTGCCTTTCTTTGTCTCTTTTACCTCTTTTGTTCTTTACAGGTCTTCGCTGATCTTTCTTCTCTCTCCCTTTTTTTAGCACAATTAATTCTGTGTTTATTTGACCTCCAATTTGGGCAAAAGAAGCAAAAGTTTTCCAACACCTAAGAGCAGCCATCTCTATATCAATTTCTCTTTATTCTGTTACAGTTGGTTACTATACGAGAAGAATATCAAAAAATACTCAAAGGGCTGCTGCCAGCATCTACCAGAAAGGAATTTGAAGACACCATTTCATCTTTAAAATCTCAGGTAAATTCTTATTCTTCAGCATTTTAGGCTGGATAAAAGCCATCTCTTCTAGACAGGAGGTTATGACCATCTGAAATTTGGCCAAAAGTACTGAACAAGTGTCAATACCAAATTATGGCAGTGCTCACGTGCTTTTCACTCAGTGTCATATTTCACAAAACTTTTCTCCTCCAGTTTGACAGCTACCATATTGTATTTTTTGATCCCAGACTTTTCTTCCAGGAAAAGCTGGGCTTTATTCAGTATTAGGGGTTTTTCCTCAGCTTTTCAGATGCAGCTCAGAGTTATCCTTCCTGTCCTTATGCTGTTTCTCCTGAAGGAATCATTTCAAGGCTGTCTATAAAGGGCAAAGAAGGGGATTAGAAATAATTTTATTTTCTTTACAGCCTATGTAATAAAGCAAATTGGATATTTAAGATATTTGTCTAGATGATCATTGTGATATTTTTACATTTTCCCATATGAAGAGGCTCTGTAATGTTTTGTCTTGAATATTGCTGACACCAGTTCTTCTAGATTAATGCAGAATCAGTATGATTTTTGTTGAATTTCCTAATAGGAATATCCAAATGTCATTGGAAACAGGGAACTGCTGATTAATTGGGTGTGTCCCTCACACATGGCTCCCACAGAAGTTATTTGGGGCTTTTCTATTCAGAGTATTGGGAGCTGGAAGAAAACAAAATGTCATCATTGCCTGAACTGCAGTGGGGAAGGATAAATAGCCCTAAAGAAGGGTGATCATAGCTGTGGAATAATGGGAATGTAAGGAAAATGCCACCTGTGTGTGCAGGACTGAGTATGTAACTGAGCTGGGAAGGACTGGGATCTGGGATCTGGGATCTGGGATCTGGGATCTGGGATCTGGGATCTGTCCTGGCTGAAGGGAAGAACTGCAGCAAGGACAGTTCAGGCTCAGAGCTGCCCTGAGCTCTGGGAAGAGCAGAAACCTGAGGACACAAAGTACAAGTTATCATCGCATCCTTCTGCCTATTTTCAGGACCATTTTTCAAGAAGTTATTGATCCACAACATCTCATTTCTCTTTCTTGCACAAGCTTCTCTATGGAGATGATTGGTAATTTCATGTATTTAGGGATTTTCCCCCTTTTTTTTCTCTTTGCAATGCATCAGAGTTATTCCATAGCATATTTTGCTCTGCATGAGAGCCTTCCCCTGGCAGAGGCCACCTTTAGGGGAAGTAGGAAATTTTGACAGTGGAAACTCAACATTTCTATGTGCAAGGAGGGACACAATTTCAACACTCTGGTTGTAAACATTCTGCTTCCACCTCAAGGGATCCCTAATGGAAGTGATGCTCTTTCTCATTTAAATGGTTGTGGGAAATAAAGAGTTAAGGGTCTATTGGAGAGATCTATTTCCAGCTGATAGTAAAAAGCTATTTTTAAAGACTCCTAAAAGTACTCTCAGCACTGCCTGGTAGGAAGCATCACTCTGAGCTAATACCACACCTTTTAATGAGTTTAAAAAAAAAAAAAAAAAAGTAGAATCTGATATCCACCTGCAGAGCTTCTGTAAGCAGCAGCAGCAGCATTTCAAAGGAGGAGAAGTAACTGCACACATGAAAACCTGGGTGCTCTCCCAGAAATCCATCGCTGCTGGCTGCGCTCCCGCACGCACTGGCGTCGGAGACCGCTCGGGGAGCTGGGCTCTCTCTGAAGCACAGGTGTCCTGCTCTTTGAAAATTGTTGGAATTCCTGTTTGAAAACATCAGACAAGAAGGGCACTGGAATCCCTGCACCTGTCAGGATTATTTATTGTTGGAGGAGGATGAAGAGGATAGGCTGGGTAAAAAGCGCTGCGCGGGGATAAAAATAAACAGCAGAAAATGGAAATACTTGAGGCTTGGGTGAAGTTTTCTAAACATGTTGTTAAATATAAAGGGTTTGCTGCCTGGTTGTCTGCTCCTGGAGAGATGCAGGGTGTTAATAAGCATTAATTGTCATACACTTGGGAACAGGTGAGTGCCTCCATCACAAGAGCAGAAGCACAGGGATCAGAGCACAGGAATCCCATGGGAGCTGCCAGGAGAACGGGAGCTCCCGAGGCCTTGCACAACCCAGATGGTGCCACCAGCTGGGTTTAACAACTGGGTTGACTCTGTTCCTGAAGGAGTGAAGAGTGTACAGCCAGAGCAGAGGCAGGGAAGCCAAGAGAACAGTCTTCTATTAAATATTAATTCTTCTAATCAGCTAAAGTGTTACCGCATGTTATTTAGGCAGGAGAGACCAGAAAAATTCCTTTTATGAAATGAGCACAAATATATTGATTGGAATTTTGTACCCTGTTTTCATGTGGGATGTATTTTACAGGTAAGTTTTCTGCAGAAAAGAGTCCTCCAGGAAGACCCGAACGCCTGCCACGCCAAAAAAAGTACGGGCTTATCTTTGATCAATTTGTACCATTTCACACCTGTGGGTCCCAGCGCTTGAAGTTTTACAGCTTCACTCCTCCAACAGGGGTGCAGTTTGAAAAGCTCCTTATTTTCAGTAAACAAGCATCTGAGAAGTTCTCCCCAGTGCTTAGTCAGTGCTGCTAGGGCAGGATTAGTGGAGCTGCAGGTGCTCTGCAAGTCTGGGCTTTGCCTGCATGTCGAGGGTGAGGCGGCGGCTCCTGCACAGCTGCGGTGATGCCACCTCCTTTAAAGATGGAAAACAATGATGCAAGGCAGAATATTACAGATCACATCTTCAAAGCACCGGATCTCCACGAGCCTGAGCTTCTTTTTTCTTTTCTTTTCTTTTTTTTTTTTTTTTTGAGAGGTTTACACCCTCCAATATAAATTATGGCAAGTGCTGCAGCCATAAAAAGCCTGGCTGTGCCTTTAGAGTAAGTGATTCACGTGGAGAGGTGAGTACAAGGAACCTTCCTAGGAAAGCCACTCCATCTTTACTGTATTTATAGACATTGATGGTGTTTCATATCTCACATGAGGGTTTCTGCAGCTAAGAATGTGTGCTCGTAAAAATAGTGTCAGCGTTTGTGATATTTAAGAAACTGTGAGAAGGTGAAGGTTAGCAGTGTGAGAGTTGCTGAAAATAATTAATCCTGAATTATTTGTTAACAGGAATTAGCTAAAGCTAACTGGAAACTGAAAATGTCATAGATCCTTGGTAATAAGTCCAGCATAGGTAATTTTGTTAGATAAATAGAAAGCTCCAGACCCACTGCCCACTGGACCCAGCCCTGCTTTCAGCCTGTTGTGTTTTTGTAATAAAAATAATGAGGTATAACTGACAAAAATCTCTTCCTTTGCAGGTAGCTGATGGACCGGTGGGATCTCTGTGATTGCCAAATGGACTGCTTTGAATAGGTTTGAAGATTTGGCTCTTGTAAATTGTAAAGATTAGTGGTTCTTTTGTTAGCACAAAAAAAAATGAACTTCATGAAAACATATTCATAGCTCATGCCAGCATGGATTTTGTTGTATCTTCCTTCCATTATTTTTTTATCATTATTTTATTACAGATTTATGCTTTTGATACACGCTTTGACGCCACGCTGAGCTTGCTTACCAAGCATGTAGGCTTTGCTCTACTAATATTTTTGTTACTCCTTCCCAATACCATTTTTTTCACTTTCAAACATGAAGAAAACCCCATTTTCTATTATTATTATTATTATTGTCCAAGATATTTTAACATATTTTGACATTCTTCTGTGTCCACGTGTTTACATAATATTAAAAATATTATTATTTTCTTATCTTTTTGTTTTGACATTATTGTCCTGCTTGAGCATCTCACTCACCTCAGTAGCCAGGGGGGTTTTGTGTGGCTTTGTAAAGTGGGGACGTGTGCTGTGTTTGGAGGGATTCTTTGGCACAAGGATCGGAGCAGCATGGTGGCACTGCAGGCAGCTGTTGGTGGGGTGGATGCTCTGGGCACAGGGAATTCCTTCCTGGTGGGCTGATAACAGAGCCAGGGCGTTGCTGGAAAAGAGTCACGGGTGATGTGGCCTCGGTGCCACGCGGGAGTGTGCTGATCCCAGCAAGGCTGAGCAGATTCCAGAGGGTTTTCTGGGCTGGGGTTGGAGGGGCAGAGGGATGAAGGATGTGGCCAGCCCTCAGAGCCATGGCACAGAGCTGGCACCTCCCTGGCCTTCCACTGGAGCATTTGCAGTGTGTGCATTCCGGGCTGGCTTTGTCGTTCCTGCGGGTGCTGTTGGGATCAAGCCCAGCGCTCGAGGAGGGGCCAGAAATTCCTGCTCCAAGTCCAGCTGTGGCCCTTGCTGGTGGGGATGGCCCCCTCTCCTGCCCCACCACCGTGTCACCAGTGCTCTGTGCCACAGCCTGGGTGGAATTTGGAGGCTCCCTCTCCCCTGCCAAGTCCCAGCTCACCAGCTGGGCTCTTATCTGCTCCTGGCACCAAGATCAAGGAGGAGAAGCTTTGGCAGGCTGGCTCCATCCACCCCTCCTCCTGGCAGCTCTGTGCCAAACCCCAGCTCTGGCTGCTTTGCTGGCTGTCAGGACCTGGGCAGGTTTTCCACCTTCCTTGAATCAACAAGTGATTCTTCTAATTACAGATAAGGCTCCTCTGATAAAGGAGGAGGTGCTGTGGCAGGTGCCACAAAGCCTGGCCTGGGGCAATGGGGAGATGTAGGAGCAGGAATTGTTGGGATGCATTGAGCTAATTGAGGGCACTAAAACGTTTGGTTTTTAGCCCAAAAGGTGCAGGGCAGCAGTGGCTGGGCTCTGCAGGAGGAACAGGCTGTGGGCACTGGGTTGTACCCTCTGGGCATGGCCCCGTGTCCCAGTGGCAGAGCTGGGGACAGTGACAGCTCCTCTCATGCCTGAGGGAAATGAGGGAAATTTGATTCTGCTTCTCTGCTTGTGGTTTGCCATTAAATCTGTGTGGGTTTGGTGCTTTTGACACAGGAAAGGGTGCACATCCATAGAGAAACACATGGACACTCCTCTCACTGCTTGAATTCCTGCATTTCCTTCTTTTTGGTGGAATTGGGTTGCTGATGTCACTGATGGTCATAAAGCAGTTTGAGAAAAGTAGATGTTGGTCAGTCAGATCAATTAGGACTCAATGTGAGTCCTAATTCTCTTGTTATCTCAAGCTTCCACTGAAGTTAACTTTGTCCAGTTTTGCCCAAATAAAGGATTCAAGGAATTCATTAAAACTCCAGCCCTGCAATCCATCAGGTTTCAAACCTCCTGTGGAACTCTCTCCAGCATCAACTACAGCTTGAGGACCACTTTGAACCTTGTAAGAACTTAAATGTGAGTTTGGGTGGAATTCTCTTGTAGCTGTTAACATTGCTCTGATCATTTCTGTGGCATGGAAGAATTAGAGTCCAAACTGAAGGATCAGAAAGATTTCCACAGTTATTTCTTCTCTCTGCCTCTGTTTCCCCCACTTGGTATAGGAATTGCCAGCAGCCAGGAGTTGGCTTCGTTGTCCCTAAACAAGCTCTGGCCAAACCAGCTTCAGTGTGGTTACAACCTTGTTTCTATTTTATATTTATTTAATTTCTTGATTTTGCTTGGTGACAGAAGATTGTTTCACCCTCTGTAAAACCCCCCAAAAAGTCAGTGTAACATTTTTCAGCAGTACCCAGGGAGGTAACCTTTATCAAGGTGACACTTTATTTCAGTGCCACTCACAGTTCTTGTGTTACATGGAACAAAAATGCTCCTTTTTGGCCCAGCTGGAAGGAAAGGGATACAAGGTCCCTCCTTCTGCTTGTGTCTGCAACAGAGCTTTAATTGTGCTGGGGGCAGCAGGTACTCCTGGTGCTTGCTCAAATCTCTCCTGACTGTGGTGATTTCAAACTGAGAAGTGATTTTGCTGCACAGGAAAAAAACAATATATATTTTATAGTGATTAGAAGAAAATATTTATTGAATTTTCTGGAAAACAGGCACAGCTTTGATCCTGATGCTGAGAGGTCTTGATAGAGAGAATCTCTTTAGGATCTGATTTCTTAAAAATTCTCTTAATGCACTGAAAGTCCTCCCCAAATCAAAGAATGGACTGGGGGCACCACACTGCCAACTTAGACTTGGTCCCATCTGGAGGGTACAAAGGAAAAGTGAGACGTCAGATATTGTATGAAGAAGTTTCAGAACACAAGGTCATTTTAATTCAGCCTCTTTTTTTCCAAGGAGCTATCTTTTCCAAGCTTTGATATTTTCTTCAGAAAGGTCATTTCCTTTAAGCCTTTGTCATTAAAGACTTGTTCTTTAAAGTGCTCTATCAAAGGGTGCAGAAATTGCAAGTTACTGAAACTAAAATGCATGATCAATTTTAAGTCTGCCTACTAAAGCCCTCTTAAAATTAGATGTGCTCTGGTACTGGTGGCTTCTTTGATAAAGCCAGGGGATGATATGCAGTTGGTCAATTCAAACCACCAAAAAAAAAAAAAAAAAAAAAAGATAATTAAATAAAACTTTTCCTCCCTAAATTGAAAAAAAAAATTATGAAAAAGCATTGAAAGAACTGAATGAGGGCCTGATCCTGCAAAAATGTGTCTTGTGTGAGAGGAGGGAGTGTGCTGCATGTGGGAGCAGTTTGTAGCACTTATACATACATAGTGATTGAGCAGCTCTGTGGTGTTATCTGGCATTTGTCATAATGCAAATAAGGCAAACCCCTGGATAAAATATCATTTATTTACCATTTGCTGCCACAGTTGGTCTCTGGTTCACTGACAGGGAACCAGGGAACAAAAAGAGTGGAGACTGTGTCGTGCCCTTGTTCTGCCATCCCTAATCCCAATCTCTTCTCATCCCTTTATCCCATGAACTGTGGGATAGTTGGCTACAGGTCATAAGAGCTTTGCTGTATGAAATTTAAATTTATGGCTACAAGTCATAAGAACTTTGCTTCCTTTCAGGCATCCTTGGGAGAAGAACTGTTTTCTTTCCTGGTGGTGCTCAGTCTTCTAATAGCAAACCTTAATTTTCCTTTCGACCCAGATACGTCCAAAATTCAGGGCAGTATTTTCAGCAGACTCTTGGGAAGATGGGACACAAGGAGGATTTAGAGCTGAGACCTCCTTTGGGCAGCTCTCTAAAACAATTTTATCTGCAGAGCTGGGTCCCCAAAGCCATTTGTTTCAAATGCTCCATGGACATACAGCTCAGTGGGAATGGAGATGGGTTTCAATGTGGCAACGTGTGATTCAGACTCGGTATCAGGGCTGGAAACAAGGAAATGTGTGTTGGTAGAATGAGCAAAGTAAAGGAACACCTTTATCTCAGCTGGGCAGTGAGGTTGTAACAATTTATAAATTGTTCCACCTTTATTAAATCTGTTCAACAGATTCATACTTTAGGAATCTTGTTCTTCTCCCATTGCAACCTCATATCAAAGTTTAATACCAGGCAGAGCTGATCATCTTTTCAAAAGAAGGTTGTGAGTCCTAATTCTCTTGTTATCTCAAGCTTACACTGAAGTTAACTTTGTCCAGTTTTGCCCAAATAAAGGATTCAAGGAATTCATTAAAACTCCAGCCCTGCAATCCATCAGAAACCTGCTGGTGGAAGAGGTCCTGGGCTGAAATGAAGGATGTGAGACCACCCTTGGCTCTTCCCTGAGGAGTGCTGGGGGCTGCAGGATGTGTTCAGTGAGATTTGGCTGGAGCAGGCTCAGGTGTGTCCCATGGCACTGAAGATGTGGCAGTCACTCTCAGGACCACAGCTGAACCCTCTTCTCCCAGAACAAGTGTTTTAGAGAGGGATTTCTCAGTCTGACTGATTCCTTCAAATTCAGAGCCCATCTAAATCTCTCACCTTAATTTTATAGAGTCAGTTTTCATCCAGCCAGACTCTCACTGAACATCTGAGGGTGGTGGAGAAACAGACCTAAGGAAGCAAATCACCCCATATGGATTTCATGATCAGTCAGAGCCTGGATGTTTGCAAGGCTGTGTTTAATTGGGATCAGGAATGATGTTACATCTTCTGAGGCTTAGCAACACTTGCTTGTCATCTTCTTGTTTGTTCATCCTTGTTGGATGAGGTCACTGATTAATTTCAGTGTAGATCTGAATGAGAACTCTGCTGCTCTGCCCAGGAGATGCTGGAAGCACCCCCACACTCCAGGGTTTGCTCCAGCACAGGTTGGTGGCCCTGTGCTGCTCCAGTGCCTTTGTTCAGACCTTTGGTGTGGCTCTTCCTGCACCACTGGGCTGCTGTGCTGCAGTTTGAAATATAAATAGTGGGCATGGTAAAATGGAACCAGGCACCTGCCCCAGGGTCCAGCTGCCACCCCACCCCCTGTCCCAGCACCAGCAGGGCCCCAAGATCATGGACAAAGAGCTGCAGGACAAACCAGCCCCTTCCCAGAGGGGAATCCCACCTGAACCTTCAGCCTAACTCAGTGAAGCCCATCTGCAGACACTCAGCCTTGAGCCTCCACTGCAGTTCAGGCCTGTCCCCATCCTTGGGTGTGCAGACAAACAGGGACCTTCTGGCCTTTCAGCCCCACAGCCAGGATGGATGGCTGACTCTTGCCTTGATCCCACCTGAGCTGGGTCCTGCTCCCAAGTGTCTCCCTTGAAGCTTCCTTCTCTGAACAGCACTGCTGCCCAAACAGGATCTGTTGGGTTGGATCTGTATCTCCACCATCTTCCTGCCTGAAAAATCCTTCATCCCCCTGTGAGCACAGCCCCTGGTGGGAGCAGCTCCAGCGTTGCTGTGGGGTGGCTGTGGAAAGGCTGGTGCAAACATCTGTTCCACAAGGGATGGCTGAAGTTCTGAGCCTGCTAAGTTGGTGGGGTAGAAGCAGCTTTCTCTGTGGAGTGGGCTGGTTTTTGGTTTTTCATTGGGGTATGCTGGTGGAATCAGCATCTTTCACCTCTCTGGTGGATGCAGGAAGGGCTGTAAATGATTTCCTTTCACATATTTCTGGTGGGGGCTGATCCTTGCTCTCCAGGCAGTGCAAAGCCATGTTTTAGGGTAGCTGCAGGAGCTTTGCTCTCAGGAGCTGTTGTGGCTGTGCTCAGCTGGCTGTGATGCTGCTCCTTGTGCAGGATCCAGCCCGTGGGTGACTTGGTGTGCTGCCACCTCTGCAGGTGTCCCCTCAGGGTGTCAGCACCTGGAGGCAGGTGAGCACTGGTGCCCTCAGAGAGCCCTCCCTCCATCCCTCCCCAGTCTCTGCACTTTTATCCTCACAGAGGAAGAGCAGGGCTTTGCTGGGCTTGAGCTTTGTAATATCAATGTGGGTTTTTGGTGTCACTTTGGAAAATAAATGCTGTTGTGGTAATCCTGTAGGAGGATGGATGGGAAGTGCTTGCTGGTCCCTCTGTGCAGAAGATGCTGGGTTTGGCCCAGGGGTTGTTTTCAGGAGCATGGTCAGTGTAAGCTACAGGGTTGTGAGCAAGAGAGTGAGAAATGCCAGGCATAAACTGAAATAATATTTTAAAATTTGTGCAACTGCCAGAAGCTTTCTCACTGATGTGAGCAAATCTCTCTGGATCTTTATTTTTCTTTTTCTCATATAACTGCCATTTCCAAGTAAATGTACTTGTACCCATATGAGTGCAAAGCTGTGAAATAGCTGCATGGATGCTTAGGCACTTCTATTTAGAGATCTGAAGACTAAAAGGGACTTGGAAGTGGCCTAGGGACACTGTTCTTAAAACTTCCCTGAATTAATTTTCTGCTTCAAATCCAGTGGGTTTGGCTGGAAAAGACCATCTCTATTAGAAATACCCAAATATGACTGAAGTCCTCTTTTACATTGTTCCTGACCGTGATCAGAAATTCCTCCCCTGAATTTGATGTTATTAATTACCTTCTCTTTTTAATTTGTGATTATTGCTTTTTGATTTCACTTTTTGCTGTTTACACTCCCTCTTTGCACACCTCACCTGCAATACTGTTCCAGCATGATAAAAGCACAGTTCTATATTAGTAGTTATATATTATGCATAGTATAATATATATATAGTTATGTATGCATATGTATATAGTTATATATTACACATAGGTTGGCGTAGCTAAAAATATTCTGCCAACCAGAGGCTGCAGTTACTGGTCACAATTTTTTTGTTTTCTCCCTAACTGATTCCTCTCCTAATTATTCCCAGGCTGGTGGAACCCAGTTCTGAGCAGGGGCAGACTCGGAGCTGCCCTGCCTGGGCACAAAGGGTTGGACTTGGGAGACCAGGAGGGAGAATCCAGAGGAGCAAACACCTCCGTGAGCTCCTGTGGTCAAAGCCTTGCTGGGATCACCCTGGGAGCAGGGCTGGGTGTCCCCCGAGGCTCCTGCAGATGTTGTACCCCGAGGTCACAGCCTTTGCCCTTGCCTGGGGGCAGGGGGGAAGCCTTTCCTCCCTGCACCAGCATTTGAAGCTGTGTTTTCAAAACAGCGCTTGGGGTTTGATGCTTTGCCTTGATTGCATGCCCCAAGGGCTCTTTGATTGAGCGTCTTCACAAGCTAATGTTCTCCGAGAAACCCAAACACCCTCGGTAATTAACGATGCGCAATTATGGGTGGGTTTATTTGTATGCTGAGCTGTCATCTGGGCTGTGCTGGGGATGGGGATGGGACTTTGCGGGGCTCAGCTCACAGCCGAGCTTCGGGAGGGGATGGAGAGGGGGAGAAGGTGTCAACCCCAGACTAATTCACACTTGGCATCTGCAGGCACCTCTGCCTTTAACCTTGTCTTGCCCACGGAGAGTGAAGCCGTGCTTGGTCCCTCTTTAAGCCCTCGGGTCTGTTGTTTTCCCTGCAGGCAGAGCAGTGTCAGGGCAAAGCAGCTCCAGGGAAAGCAGCGACAAGGCAGAGCATTACGGGGGGGGGGGACAGAGGAGGTCATTATTGGTTACTTACAGCAGTGCTGCCTCCTGGATGTGTTGGAGTTCTAGATGCTAAAAATTTTAAACTTTCTGTACTAACAGACTCTAACCCCCGAAAGAACACTACATTTAACCTAAAACCATAGGGAAAGCTTCCAAAACTTATCAATACCACTAAGATTACAAGTGTGTAGTTTAATTAGAAGTGTGTAATATCACAAGGTAAAAAACTTAAAGAGTTTGAAGCTTTAGGATATGGTAATATATATAGAACAAGATAGAAGTTTTAAAATAGAAGCTAGTCCTTCTTCTTCATGAGTTTAAGTAGTATTTTGTAATTAAACAAAAAAGTCCGCATTGTGGACTTCAAGTAATTAGTTATTAAGTTAAAAGTAAAAATAATTTAAGTGTCATTTCTTAATTAAATAGTTTAACCTTAAAAGACCTTATAAAGAAAAGCAGTTAACCATTTTGTAGCTTGTTAGTAAAATACAACAAAGCTCACTACCTGTGAGACTGTAACACAGATAAGAAAAAATAAACATTTAAACCGAAACACAAAATACTGTGTTGAATACAGGTCTTGAATACCTTCAAACCCAACCTCAACAGGAAGAAAAAGAGCCCAGAAGCTGCCATGCAGCAGGGATGTTGCTGAGCCCAGATGAAAGGCGGGCTGGCAGCCTCTGCTCCGGTGCCCGCCGAGCCCAGCCGTGTTTAGCGCGGTTTCGCGAGCGAGGCGCCGCTGCCAAACCCTGTTTTCCTCCGAGTGTGGCTTGACAGAACATCGTGTTTAACCTCAGAGGAGATGGGATAAAACAAGGTTCTCTGTCAGGACTACGAATTCATGGCTCTGTCTGCTCCTCAGCTCTGTCTTCCACTCCCAGCTGTGGCTGCTTCCATCGTGTGGGTACGTGGGATGTTTCTGAGGGGACACAGCAGCCTAAGATCTTGATCTTTTTAATCTTAATTAGCTGCCCTTCCAATTTATGCACCTAAACCACTTAACCCATGGAAAAATGCCTTCAGTCCCTAAAGAAAAGCCGTTGCAGTGATTTGCTCACCAGCTTGGCTCACATCTGCTCGTACCCAGATGTTGCCCCTGCTAAAAGCAGCCTCCGTTTAGTCCCAAGTGTTGCATACGTGTTCAAAACATCTTGTAGAGCCCTGCATGGGAGTTAATGTGTAGCAGGGCTCTCAGCTCAGCATCTCTGAAAGCTGTCCAAGGCAAACCCATCCCCAGCACGTGGCATTCCCATCTGGAGAAGGAGAGCAGGGACCCAGCTCCATCCTGCACGGCCCATGTAAGGAAAAGCTCGAGTGCTGATGGTCTCTAGCACAGCTCCCCAATATAATGGTGTAATAATTAACAACAGCATCTGAGTCTCACAGCTCCTCACAGCCTGTTCCCCCCAGAGCTGATGCTGGGTCCAAGAGCCCCATCTTGACTGTTGATCTCCTCGGGGTGGATTTGAGGCATGGAAGATTTGTTGCTCGTGCTTTGGCACATCTGTTTGAGAAATCAGATTGGCATTTCCGCTGGGAGCTGTGGAAAGGGTTGCTGCAGACCCCCCTGCATGGACCAAGGCTTGAGGGATGATTTGTCAGCATCCCTTTGTTGTTGACTCAAAATCCTGCCCCACTCAGTGGTGTGGGAGAGAGCCCATGATGGATAACGAGATCTCCCTGCTCCCAATCTGATGGATGGGAGCTGTTCATACGTGGAGCCTTCTCCTGGGAGTGGTGTGATTCCAGGGCTCTTCCAGGACAGTTCAGAGCACCCCCTGAGTGTCCTAACGAGCCCCCTAATGAGCTTTGTTCGGGGGCTGCAAGCACAGCTGCCGTGGGGACAGCTGGGAGACGCACGGAGCTCCTGGGCCCTCCATATGGATGCTCTTGACCTCTGAGGCCTCTGAAACTCCATGTGGCTGCTGAGGACACTGGAAAGGGTCAACCCCCTCTCCACACCCCCAACAAAAGGAGGGTTTGGCAGACACTGCCAGGACCAAGCCGTGACAAGGTCCTAGAGGGAGGTGGGGGAAGCGCCGGTTTTCCCGGGACGCGGGTTTGCAGCGCAGCAGAATTCCCTTATAAACACAGCCTGGAAAAGCAGCTCCCACAGGCACAAACCTCACTGGGTGCCCAGTAACTGGGGCCACAGGGGTCTAATGGGGCTGGGATCCAGCCTCTGCCGTGGAGAGGCTGCTGCAGCTCGGCCGGGGTGACTTTGAACCCCCTCCCCATCCCCGCAGCTTTGTTATCGGGGCTATTGTGGCGCTGCCGGAGCCAATCCCCGCCAGCCCCGATTCAAAGTCCAGGTGCCAACCAACTTGAACTCTCCAGCATCCCTGCCGTGAAGCAATTATTCCCTCAGACACATTCATTGTTCTCATTACACCATAAATTGTGAATGAATTAAACATGCACTTACCACTATGCACCACAGCTGTCAAGGAAAATAACACACCAATATCGCGGGGCTGGATCCCGCTCCTCTCCCAGGAAGGTTTGCTGCTCACAGGGAAGGAGGCAGCAGCCAAGCTCGCTGGGGCTGGTATTTTCTTTATGGAGAGGCCAAATCTCTGTTCCCACTTAGAGCAGCTCAGGGCAGGACTGTCTCCCTTGGATTTGATGTTTTAATTATGGTTTTTCTCCCCTTTTTGGCCACGTCGATATCGCTGCTGCACAGGGGGAAGACTGGTCCTGAGCTTCCAGACATCCCATGTCTTACTTGGGGCACAAAATCCGGCTGTGGGTGTGAGAGGAGAAATCCAGCCTTGCTTTGGGCTGGTGGGATAAAGCCACTGGAGCCCCTGTGCCAGCAGCAGGACATGCCTGGCCCAGAGCCCCCAGCCCAGGCACAGGAGTGCTGGGCTCACTCCCACGAGCATCCCAGTCCACACTGGGGATTTCACTGTAGGTGCCTGAGAGCTGGCAAGAGAAGCTGTAAAGGAAAGGTGATTTAGAGGGAAGCTGTGAAAAGGTGATTCAGCTGCCTGACTTGACTTTAGGGTGCTGGATGCACTCACACACACAGACACAGACACTTTCCCAAGAAGCAGCACGGGCATTTATTTATTTTCTAATCTCTGCTCCACATCCTCGGAGTTTATAGAGCTGGAGCAATCTCCTGGCGTGTCCAGATAAATTCCCTGATTGTTCCTGCTCCAAAGAGAGAACCTGGAGCTGGCAGTTACCTTGGGGTACAATGCTGGGATTCACCAGACAGGATTACAGAGGGGGCTTTTCTTCTGAGTGCGGGAGCTGGAAGTTTGTCTGCATTTCTCTCCTTGCACCGCATCTCCAAGGAGGTTTTCACTTTCTAAGAAGGATGTTACCCACTGAGCTCTTCATAGCAGTTAAATGAGAAAAGGGGTTAATAAAATACATGCTAGAAAAAAGAAAATAAGATTAGAGGGACTGATGTTTTGGCTGTGAGGCCTTCAGTGGGCTGCAGAGAGACGGGGGGAAAAAAGGAACAAGATTATTATTTCTTTTCTCTAGCTCAAAGAACTTCATGGCCAGAATGGCACCACTAATCCAATTTTCTTTCTAACAAGTATTTTATCAACACCTCTTTCTTTTTTCTCCCCTCTATTCTCCTTCCTTCAGTCTCTGCACTGACATCTGATTAGCTGCATTAAAACCAGTTTCAGCTCCAGGCTGGCTCTGCTCTGTTCGCGGGGCTCTCAGGAGCTGGGGACCCCCAGGACCGTGCCCATCCCTCCCCTGCTCACGTGTGCCTGTGCACACACAGTCCCTGCACTTTCTGGGCACCTGGTTTTCCCTGGCTGACCACAGCAAAGTCTCTTTTCCAGGCGCTCGGCCCCGCTTGGCAGAGGATCAGATGCAGCTCCACTGAAAGCAAACAGCCGCCTTTCCGAGGCAGCAAATATTTCGCAACGTGTTACTTCAGTCTTATTTATTATGAACATATTTTCCCTTTTATCCGGGGATTTGCCAACTCTCTGGAGTCACAAAACCTCGTGAAGGGCGGCGTGCCTCTCCTCCCCCCCCTGCCATTCCAGGGGGATCCAGAGATCTGGATTTCACCCAGGCCTGGGACAGGAGGGTGTGCTGCAGGAGCCTGGCAGCATCCCCTGCTCCTTCCAGGCACCCCTGAGCCTGGCATCATCCCCTGCTCCTTCCAGGCACCCCGAGCCTGGCAGCATCCCCTGCTCCTTCCAGGCACCCCTGATCCTGGCAGCATCCCCTGCTCCTTCCAGGGACCCCTGAGCCTGGCAGCATCCCCTGCTCCTTCCAGGGACCCCTGAGCCTGGCAGCATCCCCTGCTCCTTCCAGGGACCCCTGAGCCTGGCAGCATCCCCTGCTCCTTTCAGGGATCCCTGATCCTGGTATCATCCCCTGCTCCTTTCACAGACCCCTGAGCCTGGCATCATCCCCTGCTCCTTTCACAGACCCCTGAGCCTGGCAGCATCCCCTGCTCCTTCCAGGGACCCCTGAGCCTGGCAGCATCCCCTGCTCCTTTCAGGGATCCCTGATCCTGGTATCATCCCCTGCTCCTTTCACAGACCCCTGAGCCTGGCATCATCCCCTGCTCCTTTCACAGACCCCTGAGCCTGGCAGCATCCCCTGCTCCTTCCAGGGATCACTGAGCCTGGCAGCATCCCCTGCTCCTTCCAGAGGTGGGGATCTGGTGTGAGCAGTGGTGTTGGGTCATGGGTCAGAGTGAGCAGTTTCCACTGGGACCAGTCTGCCCCAGAGTGTCCTGGAGGGGTTTGAGGGCAATAGATTCCTGTAATGTATTGCCCCAAAACCCCTCCAGGAGCAGAGGAGTTGCTCTCCTGTTGTCTGTCTTTTCTCCTAAACCTGCTGGAGGGATAAAAAGGTGTGAGGGATGGTGCTGGAGGAAACCAAGAGGAGACCCTTTATCTTGGGCAGAGGAGAAAATAAATTAAAGCCTTAAAAGAACCTGATTCATCTCCATCAGCCCATGACTGCTGTCTGGCTGGGGGAAACTGCTGATCCCTTCCTGGAGGTGTGATGGGGCTGGCAGGGCTCCTGTGGCTCCAGCCCTGCTCCTCTGGGTAGGTGGGCTTTTGGTAGTGCTGTGCTTTCCTTCCCTCAAGGGTTAAGAAAGCAGATCCCCTCTCTGTGAGGTTTTTCTGGGTCTGGGGAGGTTCTGGGGGGGCTTTGTGCACCTGTGAGCCCAGCAGCACCTCTGGGGCTGCTGGCACCGTGGGGTGCAGCCTTTACCTGGGTCACTCCTGGTGCCCTGGGAGATAAAATTCCCCCTGTGTGTGTCAGGAGCAGAGGGGACAGGGGAGGCTCCTTGGCCACCCTGCTGCTATCAGAGGGGTTGGGATCATGTAGAGCCAAGAGATTTTCTCTACTGTGTTTCTCTACTCTGTTCCTCCATAGAATGAGCTGGAAAGAAAAGGTTGAGTACCAATCCTAGTGCAAGAGGGGGTGTCCCTGCAGCCAGCCCCTCCTGTGGCATGGGGCCAGCCCTCCATCAGCCAGGGCTCCCAGCAGCTGGGCTGTGCCCTGACCCAGCCCAGACAGCCTGCCCAGCATTTTTACAGGAACAAGGAGAGCTTTATTCCTTTGTTACCTCCTTGGATCACCTCCCTCTTCCCTGAGCATCCAGGTGCTGATAACTGGCCAAAGATCAGAGCAGCTGGAGCACGAGCTGAGCCTGGCTTTTCTGCCACATTTTGGGATGGCTGTCCAGGCAGGAATTAGCTGGCACAGGGGCCCCTCCTGGTCCCCTGGGTTCCTGCATGGAGGGCTCTGAGGTGGAGGAGCGATGACCCGCTGTGGCTCAGGGTGTGAGGAAGCATCTTGGGCTGTTCCCATTTGTTCCTAATCCTTCTTGGCTCTTCCCTTCACTGGAAAATGAGACCGTGTTGGAACACGACCTTGGTTCAGCATATTAATTAGTGGGATGTTTCAGATAGGTCAGCAGTTAAGTGCAGACAGGCACGGTCATGCTCAGGGGCTGGGAGTTAATCCTGCCATTCCAGTGGGGTTCACTCAGCACCAGCTGGGGGAATGATGATCAACTGGGTCTTTGCAGTCACATTTCAGTTTTGAAGGGAAATCAAATTGTTCTACAGGCAGAGAGGAGTTTCTGATTCATGCTTTTTTCCTCCCCTCCATAGCAAAGCTGAAATTCCAGGGCTGGTTTGAGCCAAACCTCAGAATGTGGGAATTCTGGGATGCAGCAGTGGTCTGTAGTGGACGTGGTGGTGTGACAGGGATGGGTGACACTGCCACGGCCCAGCCACTGTGTGCTCCTCTGCTCTGCCATGCTCTCCTTGCCCAGGCTTCCATGGGAGATGCCATCTGGGTCTGCGAAATGCACAGAGTAAAAGCTACACCTCCCACGTTGTACTGAGTTTAAAAAGTAAGGTTATTTAGTTGCAATGTAGGGTTTATCAGGATCTTCTCCAAGTTGGCTCAGTTTTCTTTGAAAAACCTTTCCTGTCAGCACATTTTCCACTGATTTGATGGACAAGACCAGCACTTGATGGACCCCACTGAACCAGCAAGTGACCCCCCCAGTCTAGGCAGTGGCAGCAGGAGCACCTTGGGGTGCACCAGCCACCAGCGTGACCTCCCTCTGTCCATTTCTCCACCCCAGATGTGGTGTGGGATGTGTGTGATGTCCCTGCCTGGTGTCACCTCTTTCAGCAGCCCTGCTCTGGACCCCCAGTGCCACGTGCCTGCTCCACAGGCACCCCTCACGCCGTGCCTGTGCAGGCCTCGTTAGCATTTCTCAATCAACGCTTTCTCATTAGTGGCTGGGGCCACTGGGAGCTTTGAATGAAGGTGGAGCCAGGCCAGAAAAAGATCCTCTCCTGAAAAATTATAATGAAAGCAATAATGGCTGGGTCCTTGAGCAATGCCTGCCTATGACAATTGTTGTCTGGAGGCTACTTAATTACGAAACTCTGTTCTCAGCCTCGGGCTTCACGGTCTTGTGCCTTCACTCTCTCTTGAGCAATGTTTTATTGCTAATGTCCTCAACCTACTTCGTATCAAGTTCAGAGTATCTGAAAGTTATATGAAATATATGTTGGTTCTCTATTCTATTTGCATGAATTTCTCGTATTGTGGGGTTTGTTTGGTTTCTTATCGGTATCTGAAAGCCTAAAGCTGGGATTATCTAAAGGATTATAGGAGAATTAGGCACCCAAAGCCAATTGATTTTTCGCTGTGAATTAGCCAAGTGCATTTGGAGGGCTGGAGGTTTTGGTCTGTGCTCATGGTTTCAGGTTTACCTTGTAGCATCTCGGTAGAGAGCTCAGCACAACTCGGGTGGCCTTGAAAAGGTGCTGGAGCAGGAGCAGTCAGCAGGAAAGCGCAGGTACAGAGAGGGAGACATGGCCCTGAGACACTGAACCGCCTTTGAAAATCTCCTTCTGACTCCCTGAGGCTCTCTTGAAAATGCCACTCTAAGTTACCATCAATTTTGATAATTAAGCACTGATTTAATTTTAGAGTAACAATAATTGTCAACATTTTCCAACCCAAGCACCTTAAATTAGACACGCAGCTCGGAAGGCTGGCGCGGGATCAAAGCGCGGCGGCGCGAGGGTTTCGGGAGATGCTGAGCACACAGCGAGGTTGTGCTCAGGACTTCACAAACCCAGGCCATGTGGGCTTGGTCCCCTGCCAAACGAGGTGCACTCAACATGCGTTTCAACACCTCGCTTTAGGCACCTTCGATTAAAAAAAATTAAAGGAAAAGAGTCGGCTGGGAGTGTTGCTCTGATTTTCCCCGGATGGTGAAAGCGCAGCTTGGCCGTGGTTCTGTGAGGAGAGGGCTGGGGCACGCTCAGAGCCCATGCAGGGTGTGACAAGGATGTCACCAGCACCAGGTGGGTTCTCTGAGCCTCCTTCCCCGGCTTGCTGTCCTCCGAGGAGGGACTCAGTGTCCCACGGTGGGTGCTGGCAGCAGGGAGGGGTGGCCGAGTGCAGCCCCACATTTCTCTTCAGAGAGAAAAGCGAGGCACAATTCTTCCCAAGAATATTCTTATCTCATTTGCTGTGCCTGTTTGTGCAAAAATGGAATACAGTGTGGAGATGGTTTACCCAGAGTGATGGGGTTTTGTTTCCTTGGCCTGTCAGGGCCAGCTCTGTGTGTGTGTGTGTGTCGGGACAGTCCCGAGATTCTGGGCAGTTGTGAGCTGTTAGTGCTCGGCAGACTCAGTTTAGATGTAATGTAACATAGTGTAATATAATATACAATAATATAGTGTAATAAAGTAATTAATTAGCCTTCTGATATCAATGGAGAGTCCTTCTCATCTCCCCTCTGCCCCTCCTCGGGGGCTGCCTGCAATTTCAGTGCCAAGGTCCCCTCGGTGGCAGCGGGGTGCAGGTGCCAGGGATGCTGCTGCTGCCGGGGCAGGGCAGGAAGGATTCCCTCTGGGGCATCCCGCTTGGATGGAGCCCTCCCAGAGAAGGAATCCCCGTGTCCTGCTGGGACTGCCCGGTGCCAGCCCCTCGTTTTGGGGCCGGGGAGGGTCCGCAGCCCCCACCCCGTGTCCCGTCCTGCAGGGCGAGGTGCCCTGGCCAACATCAAAGGCTGATGGAGCCGATCCTTGGCGCGTATCTCTGCTCGCCTTTGATGAGGCTTCACCTCGCCGTGCTCCCCACGCCCAGCCCCACCCAGGGCTGCTGCTTTGCTTTATTTTTAGCAGTGATTTGGACATTGCTGGGGCTCTGGGGCTCCTCTTTTATTTTTTTTTTTTTCATTCATTCATTCCCCCCCTTTTTTTTTTCCTCTTCATCTTTCCTTTTATTTTTCCCCTCTTCATCTTTCTTTTTTTTTTTTTTCCTTTCTCCTTTTCTTTTTCTTCCCAAGGCTGTGTCAGAGCCCCCCGAACCCCCAGCCAGCCGTTTTAAGGGCACATTCACACCTCTTCTCCTTGCCTTGTCTCCCCTTTATTCTTATGAAGCTCTCATTGATTATTGCCCTTAAATTCCTCAGTCCGGTCATAGATAAAAGGATAACCACTTCAAAGCAAAGTGTTAAGAGTTTAACCTCGAGCTAAAAGAGTGGACAACAAGGTAATTGAGGGTAATAACTGATCACAGACCTACTTTCAAAGGCACATGCAAGCCTCACTTTCAGATGGCTTTAATTTTATTAACATTTGTAGCAGCTCTAGATGCTTTTGAATCATTACAAACTTCAAAGCTTGAGGTAACACTCCAAATGGAGAACCTGACACCAGGTTTTTTGTTCAGGCCCACATCATATTGATAGTCTCTCTTGCAAGCATGTAACATCTCTTCTCAAACTATAAAAACCTAGATGAAGAAAATATTGCCAATAGAGAAGATCAAAGCCTGAACCTCCCTTTGAATGATCCCAAAGAAGTCAAAACAGAAAACAACAAGGGGAAAAAATGCATCTATATTACTCCAACTGTCTTTATCCATATTTAAACTTGTCTGCTGAGGCAGATGAGGATGGATCATTCTCCCTGAGTTTTATCAAACTGTTTGGCTCATCCTCTGCTTCTCTTTGGGCATTTGGAGCTGGCCTTTTGTCCCAAGAACTTGGGAACAGCCCTGACCCAGCTGGGAGAGCAGCCAGGTGAGGCAAACAAAAAAAAAAAATTTATAAACTGAAAACCCAGAGACTAAAATGAAAATTATAAAAACACCCACAGTGCTCCCTTCTCCAGCCCCTGATAGTCCCAGGAATAAAGGCCATGTGTGGCTGTTGAGCTGGTTTGCAGCCAAAGGGGGTCAGTGCCCATGCCCAGGATGGGCACCCAGGGCTGGTTGTCCAGGGCAGCTGCAGCTCCTTGTGCTGCTCCCATTCCAGGGGCAGCACGGGGAAGGAGCCCAGGGATTGATCCAGGGTATAAATAGCCATTTTCTTTGTCTATTTTTTGTGCGGGAAGGGTTATTTTTAGCTGGGTGAGTTCCCTGAGCTAATGCCTGAAGCATTCACAATGAAGGGGGTGGCCCGAGGAAACGGGCTGGCCCTGCTGCCAAAAAACACATCCCTGCTCCCCTCTGCACAGGGGCTGCTGCCACTTCAGCTGGTGCCCGGGCTCTGTGCAGCTTCAGCGCTCAGGGAGAGCCTCCCCAGCCTCTGTAGAGTCATCAAGAGAAGAAAAATTACTGGGAATATTTTTTTCTTACTGGTGTGAGGCAGTTTTTCTGGTGGTGTAATCCTTTCCTCCTGATTTGCATGGGTGTAAGAGCAGCATTAGGCAGGTTATTATTTTAGTGCACTCCAGGACAAAGGGCTGGCTCTGACTCCAGGGTGTTGAGCAGTGTCCCAGCTGTGACTGCAGCTGGGTTTGGATGGGGAGAGCCCTCACAGCCCATCTCATCCAACCCCTGCCATGGCAGGGACACCTTCCAGTGTCCCAGGGCGCTCCAAGTCCTGTCCAGCCTGGCCTTGGGCGCTGCCAGGGATGGGCTGGTCCTGCTGGCCCAGCTCAGAGCTCCCAGAGCCATCCCAGCTGGGCTTCTCAGCTGAAGGCCAGGGCTTGGTGATCATCTCTGACCCAGGGTTTTATCATCCCACTTGGAGCCACGGGTGACAGATCCACATTCCCAGTGTCAGGTGTATCACAGGAGAGCCTCATTACCCAGGTTCACTTCAAGAGCAGATGTCAACGTGTCTGAGCTTGTGGAAACCACATCCTCTTAAATGTATTAAAGCCTGCTCTGATATTACATTCTCCATGAACTGAAATCAATTTATTATATTTTTTAAAATTAATTTAATTAAATTTATTTTTAATCTATAAATAAATTTAATAGAACTCCTTTATAATATAAATAAATATAAAATTAATAATATAAAGCAATAAAAATGTTTCTTTAATAAATAAATTTAATTTCAGTTATATCTGCTCTTGGGTTGGGCATGTGCCTGTGTAACAATGGTGTACTGCTTAAATCTGTGGAATTTATCTAATTTTATTGTCTAAAGTTAGGGCTGGAAGAACAATCAGCTATTCCAGCATTTCTTTCATTGGGTCCATCATCAGACAGGGTGGATAACTGGAACCCAGCACTAAAACCTGTCAGGTTTTAGCCCTTGCAGCCCTGGACCTGCACAAGGTGTGCTCAGAAATCCCTGCCCCTGTGGCCAGCTGCTTCCTCTGGAGCTCTGCCATCCCCCAGGCCAGCAGGGAGCAGGGGGTGCCCCATTTTCCTGGGAGCTGATCATCCTCCCAGTGACCTCCAGGGAGAGAGGTGCATCACAGCAGTGCCCTCAGCTGATTTAAGCAGCCAGGCATGGGATGGGGATCATAATCAAAGAGTTATTTCCATGATTTCCAAAGTTTTGTTTTCCATTCCCAAGCAAACCCCTTCATCCATGACTGAGGTGAGGTAAGTGTTCCCCTTCCAGCTTGCAGGGGGCTTGGGTGGAAGCTCTTATTTCCATTCCACTCACAGACCCTAGATGATCTCTGACAAATCCCTCAGAACCTGTGTTTTTCAGAGCTGAAACACCTCCAAGTGTTCTTTGGAGTGTGGTTGTCCTGTAGTCACCCCAACTCTGCATCACCCACAGCAGGATTTCAGCTTTTACTGCTTTCTGGGAGTTTTTAGGGCTTCCCCCAGGTGGAAATGTTCCCATTACAAACTAAACTTATCTCAGGAAGCAGCAGCTGGGACCTAGGAGGGGACAGCCACCTCCTGCTCCCCTCAGTGCCTCCTGCCAGGGTCACCATGCCTGCATCATCATTACTGAGCTGATCTGCAGCTTGGATTGGAATGGCTTTGATTGGTGTGGAGGGGATGTGCTGGCCTTTTCCAGGGAAATATCAGCAAGGTAGAACTGCTTCAGTGCCTGAGGATCCTCCTGGGGATGGGTTTTGTTCCCTGGAATGGTTCTTGGAGGAACAGGAGTGCTGGGGAAATGATTATCCAGACACTTGTGAATGCTACCAAAAAAACAAGAGGAGGGATCTCTCAGTTGTGATGTGAAAGAGTGTGGGGGATGCTCTCAGGATAACAGGAGATTTGAGTTAGAATTGTTTTCAAATATTAAAAAAAAAACCAAACCTAAAGTGTTCTAATTTCCTGCTGGGAAAAGAGGGAAAAGCCCAGAAGGTGGTTTGGGGCTGAGGTGCAGAAATGGGGATAGGGGCTGATAACACTTCAGTTTCTCCTGAGTTTCAGTAGCATGAGGCTCCCAGTCCCCCCAGTTTCTTATGGGGAGAAAGGATACTGGGTAATTTCCAGGCTTCTGTGAAAGGATTAGAAAGCAAAAGGAAAAAAAGATTAAAATATTATTGTGATGGTTTCTCCCCCAGCATGAGAGAAAATTTCTAGTAAAAAGAAAAAAAAAATCATTAATGAAATGTATGTCCAAGCTGCCTTTTTGGGTCTGGTCAGGAGAGAGACTGACCTCACACTCAGCAAGTTTCCCTTCCTTTTAATGAAAAGGGAAAACAAAGCTGCCAATATTAATTATTTAAGGATTATGGTGGAGGTTCCCACAGTGGAAGAAAACACCTTTTCAAACAATCAATAGGGCTTTGGCAGAGGAAGATACAATATACTAGAAAGAAATGTAGATAAACTGGGAGAAGGGGGAGCAGTGAAATGTGGTTTTAGATGAAATGGCACCGATGATTTGGTGCTGGTTTGCACACAGGGCTGACCTGAGGATGTGGGGGTGAGGCTTTCTCCATGCAAAGCCTCCTCTCTCCAGCCTGCATTTCACACCTGGAAATAAAAGCATCCTTAAGAAAATTAATGTTTCTTTTGTGGCCTCAGGACTGGTCCAGCTTTTGAGAGGCATCACCCAGCTCCTGACAGCAGCACGGGGGCTGGGATCTCACACCCTTCACTGTCTAAATTCTGAGAATTGAATGGACAGGCAGAAACAAACCAAAGCAGGTATGATTTTAGGGTACTCAGCTTTGACAGCACACCTAAAAATAACCATGCACAAAGGGCTTGGGTTTGTTTTTTTTCTTTTTTTTACCCCTGGAACTGAAAAGTTTTATTTGACTTTATGATCTGCAAGTTTTCCACTAGTCAGGAAAGCCTGCTCTCTCCTAAGTGTTGTCTCTCCTCCTGCTTTTTCCATTACCATCCTGCTGTAAGGGCTGTGTGGATCAGGATATTTGGGTCCAGGAAGTTTTTTGGGGATGCTCTGTAGCAGGCAGGGTGGGAGTGGGCTGTGGCAGCCCAGCAGGCACCGAGCTGCACGGGAAGGGTTAAACTTCATGCTGCAGCTGCAAAGCCCAATTTCTTTATTTCCTGTTAATGACATTATTGCCTACATAAAACCATTGAAACATGTTTCTTTCATTTGTTTAATTTCAAATTCTGAGCACACTAGCTGGAAACTATGTTTAATAGTTAAACTCAAAACATTTGGATTTCCTTCCCTCGCTGAGATTTGCAGGGAGTGCACTTCATCCTTAGCTGGGCTTTCAAGGAGCCATTTTTACACAGCCATAGGAGCCAGCCAGAAAACAAACCAGATTAAATTGCAGAATCAAATCACATCAGTTCAGGCTGGTAACACATCATATATTTCCCTTCCTCTGCAGTCAGGCCAAGATACCATCAGCCCCAAGTCGTGTTCTCCTCCAGGAGCATCCAGAGCCAGGACACCCCTCTGTGCACGCAGGAGAAGGGCTTCCCTGAGCATGCCTGGAAAAAATGTTCCTGTTTCCATGAAAAAATGGAATGGAATCTCCTCCTCCAGGCCCTGCTGGCAGCAATGCTCTGGTCACCTCCCCACGTTCCTCCTGCTGCAGAAGGGCGATGTGGGAAGGAGGAGGGCACAGCAAGGTGGAAGGGAAGCCCTTAAATCTGAGCCTGTTGGGCAGAGAAAGCTCCAGGCTGCCAGAGACACGGTGCCTGGTGATGATTTTAGCAAAAGCTCTGGGAGGGGTTTGTCCCACTGTCAGGTTTGTCCCCTCAGGGTGATGGACACTCACAAGTTGTTGTGTGGAGCTGATTGTTTGCGTGGTGGAGTGTCTGAAAGTCACTGCATGAACACTCACAGGGTTGGAGCGTGGAGAAACTGGGCTTTGAACCACTTCAGATCCAGCTTCTCCTTGGCACCCTGTGCTAATGAAACCCAGAACCAGCAGTGAGCAGAGGTGGAAAAACGAGGAATGTGGCCCTGAACAGGACTTTAAGGAGCCATCAGTGACTTGACAAGAGAACCACGCTCATTGTTCTGCCATGGCACTGGGTACATCCCTGAGAGCCACAGCAATGCTCAATTTCCCATCAAAAAATCTGTATTTGACAAAAAATCTCCAGAGGATTTAAGTGTTACATTCAAGGGCCATGTGCAGGGACACCTTCCATCAGACCAGCCCTGTTCAGGCTGGCCCTGGACATTTGCAGGGATGGGGAATCTTGCAGCCCTGCTGTCCTGGTTACAGGAAGGTGGCAGGGAAAGCCATGCCCCATTTGTGCATGGTGAGGAAGGGGTGGTGGAAAAAATAAATTATGGGAAGCTGATCATAAATATCCTCATTTACCTCTTTTGCTCCCACCCTCTCTTCAATCTCTGTTCCGTGCAGGTGATGGAAGGAGTTCAGAAATGTTAATAGATAGCAAAGTGCTGGTGTGTGTTTTATCAGCTCTCCTGGAATGGTTAATGCTGATACCGTGCCCCTTTCAAGTCTAAAAAATCTGGGCAAGCGTGTGCAGATAGCAGGGAGTGCACTGAACAAAACATCAAGGAAAAGAGTCTGTGGGGGGGAATGGAAATGGTAAAAGGATTATAGGAGAGAAAATGTATCGGACTTATCTGGGGATGGTGGCTAACAAAAGTGTGTCAGTTTATGGAATGAACTTCAAATCCCATAAAACTAATTGTGTGTTTTCTTGTCTTATTTGTGAGTATCTCTGGCAGTGCTCTTCCCCCCCCCACTGGAAAAGCATGTCTTTGTGTGGATAATGCCCTGTGCCTGCAGTATATGGGGAGATTACACAGCCCATCGGGTTCATACCTCTTAAACTAATGATGTTAAACTAGTTTATTAAAAAGAAAAAAAAAGAGAATGACTTCAAAGGTTCACATGTGGGATGCAAACCTCTCATGTCTTCTGTATACAGGGTCTTCCTCTTATTTTGATCAAGGCTGTTCCCAGCACTTCTGTTGAAACAGTCCCAAGCCTTTGATCTTGTTATCAACATGACCACCAGTGTGAGCTGGGTGGCAGAGGGGGACATCAGCCACACTGAGGGGCTGGGTCCTCCCCTCTGTGGGACCTCCCTGGGCAGTTTTCCTGCTGGGAAAGTGATTTTTAGACCCTGAGCCCCTGGCCCACTCTGGCTTGGGGTCTAAATCCCCCAGGTGGGAAGAGTGAATGGGGAAGGGCAGGCACAGGGATGGAGTGAGGGGCAGGAGGGGAGGGCTTGGAGGGGTCTTGGAGGGGATGTGACCCCCCTGTGGGGGCTGTGCATGGAGAGCAGGGAGCTGTTTCAGCATGCTTGTTTCATGTTTCCTCTTTATTTTCCATCCACATCCTCGTGAACCCTGGAAGTGCCCAAGGCCAGGTTGGACAGGGCTTGGAGAAACCTGCTCCAGTGGAAGGTGTCCTGGCCATGGCAGGGGCGTGGAACAGGATGAGTTTTAAGGCCTCTTCCAACCCAAGCCAGTCTGGGATTCTGGGATTCAACGATCCTGCTGTGGTTTTAGCAGAGGTGCATCGGCAGAGTCGGGGTCAGGCAGCAGCACCGTGCCCTGGCATCTCCTGTGGGGCTGGATGGGCTGGGGTGGGATCTCCTGTGGGGCTGGGCAGGCTGTGCTGGCATCTCCTGTGGGGCTGGACAGGCTGTGCTGGCATCTCCTGGGCTGGACAAGCTGTGGTGGGATCTCCTGTGGGGCTGGAAGGCTGTGCTGGCATCTCCTGGGCTGGGCAGGCTGGGGTGGCATCTCCTGTGGGGCTGGACAGGCTGTGCTGGCATCTCCTGGGCTGGACAAGCTGTGGTGGCATCTCCTGTGGGGTTGGACAGGCTGTGCTGGCATCTCTGGGGTTTTTTGAGGTTCCCCATGAAGAAGGCAGTTCCCTGGCCCATGCTGTGTCCCTCTGCACAGGGAAGGACTCTGACTTTGTCCCCTGGTTTAGGACTTGTGGCTCCTGATAAGCACAGTGTGGGCACTGCTCTGATGTGCTGGGGCTGCAGGATTTGATTTGATTTGATTTGATTTGATTTGATTTGATTTGATTTGATTTGATTGAGCTCCTGGATCCCCATAACCTCCACAAAGCCCTTGCAGGGACCAACAGAGGAGCCCTGGTGCAGCCCCCAGAGCCTGCATGCTGCTGGGGTGTGAGCTGGTGCAGACAGCAACCCAGAGCCATCTCTTTTGGAGCACAGCACCTGCCTGGTGGGCACACAGGAGCCAGCCTAGCTGGGGGCAGTCAGGAGGAGCCCAGGGACTGTGGACTGGCACATCTGAAATGCTCCTAAAGACCCCTCTGCCTTTTTCTTTCCCACTTTTTTTTTTTACTACCTGCTCTAAAAAAAGCTCAAAGTAAAAAAAAAAAAAAAAAAATTAATTTCTCTTTATTGTGCGGCTTCACTGTGAACTGATTCTTTTAATCTAAAATTATTCCTTTTTGGTGCCACAATCTGACTTCAAGCTTCTTTGCTGCCTGTGAACATGACACACAGCAGCAGCCAGAGAGGAGGGACAGGCTGTGTCTGGCCTTTGCTGGGCACCAGGAGGGCTGAGCACGGCTGGAGGACACTGCTTTAAACGGCTCTTTGCAGTCCTTTTCTCCCTCATTTGACTGAGTTTTTATCTCAGATGCAGAGAAAGGCTAACAAATAAAATATAAATAGTTAATTTTCCCTCTGCTCAACCTGGGAATTCAGATTCAAGTTTAGACAGGAAAATCAGAAGGAAATTCAAAGATCCTCTGCTTTCTTGATGACTGCAGCTGCTACCTGAACACAGAGATTCCCTGTAGATCTGTGAACAAGGACTTCCAGAAGCTGCTAAAGATGAAGAAAACTCTGGAAGACCTTCCTGTACCTGCCACCGCCTGCCTCGTTCACCAGATTGCTTTCAAATCCCAGGCAGGACCTGACTCTTCCCCGTTGGCAGGAGCAGAAAAGAGACTCCCTGACTGGACATGAGCAGGGCCACCACTGCTCTGGGCAGGACAGGCTGCTCCCTGGGCAGGACAGGCTGCTCCCTGCTGTCTTGCTTTCAAAAGCCAGGTGTTTGCTGAGGAAGGCAGGAGCTTCCCCTGAAATGGAAAATGTAAATTTTAATTTTTTTTTTCTGAATCCCTGCCATGGCAGGGACACCTTCCACTGTCCCAGGTGCTCCCAGCCCTGTCCAGCCTGGCCTGGGGCACTGCCAGGGATCCAGGGGCAGCCACAGCTGCTCTGGGCACTCTGTGCCACCCTCCCAGGGAAGGATTTCTTCCTAATAATCAATGTGACTCTGCCCTTAGTCAGTGTGCAGCCACTGCCCCTTGTCCTGTCACTCTGGGCAGGGCAGGTGGCAAAACTTTTGGCCAAAGAAATGTCACCTTCCACGCTGGCTGTGTCTGAGCATCATCAGGGCCCCTCCTGGGAAATGCCAAGGCACAGTGGAGCCCCTCACTGACCCAGAATTGCTATAAATTTTAAATTAAGGGGCTCTCAGGCAAAAACTATGGGAGCAGGGAATAACAATCCAGGACTCCTGGGCACCTCCCCACAAAGCCACAGCCCCAGGGGCTCGCCCTGCCCTGCTTTTGTCCCCTCAGAGCCCCTTTGTGGCTGGCACAGAGAGGATGGGGACTCAGGCAGGTGTTTGGGTGGGCTGCCCCTCTGCAATCCCCATCATTTGGTAAATGAAGTCCCTGTCTGAGTTTCTGGTTGCTCTCCCAGGGTGGTGTTATTGCACAACGGGATTTGGAGACAAGCACTTGGTTAAATGACATTTTTATGAAATGGGATGAATGAGACTTAATGAGATTTTCTTCCAAAGGGAACGAGACCGAGGTTTTCAGCCTCCTTTATGAAGGTTTAATTTTCTGTGCTGTCGCAGTGAGTGGGACTAAGGAGAGGGTTTTATCCAACATTGTTTCAAAGAAAGTTGTAAGGAGAAAGAGGTGTTCAAGGCACCTTGTCTTGGTTGGAGGTCCTGGGCTGGAGGTGACACCACTGTCACCATCCCAAGGAGCCCAGAGGGACACAGGCTGTTCATCCTCCCAGGAAAGGACTGTTTTGGCTCAGTAGCATCTGGCATGGTGGCAATTTGATATTTGGCATTTTGAACAGCAAAAATATTAATAATCCTAATAATCCATAACTGCTTGTTGTGTTTGAAAGGGCTTTTACTGTTCAGCTCGTGGGCTTGGCAGGACATTGGCTTTCCATGTCCAGTGGTGGCCATTCCCAGGCCTGGAAAATGTGTAACTGAGCAGCAACAACAAATTCACCCTGTTATTCTTTGATTATTAGTCCAGCTTGCCCAGCCCAGGCACGGTCAGTTCTTGGGCTGTGTGAGGCTCCAGGATGGAGTCAGCCATGGGATGGGTGACAAAACTGTGGCTCCAAAGGACATCCCATCCAGGGCCACCACCACACTCAACCTCTGCTTTTTGTTCTGGTGCACAGGGGGTTGAGCAGGAGGAGCTCTGTGCTGTGGGTGAATGCAAGCTCTGGGTTTGGGGATGGTGCAAACCAGCAGCTCTTCCTTCCAGAGAAGGCTGGGAAGGGACAGGGACAGGGACAGGTGTGTTGGCTGTGATCCGGGCTTCTGAACCCTCATTTGGGATCAGGCTGGCCCTGGGACCAGCACTGGGGCGTCCCTGGGGTGCTGCTGTCCCACTGCTGCTGTCCCACCTTCCCCATCCTTCCCCTGGGGTTTCCTTTTGCAGGGCAGCAGGAGGGGGGAGGCACTGGGAGCAGCTGGGAGCAGGCTCAGCCTGGGCTCCAGTTCTGGTGCTGTGCTGGGAGCAGGCTCAGCCTGGGCTCCAGTTCCCAGTTCTGGGGCTGTGCTGGGAGCAGGCTCAGCCTGGGCTCCAGTTCCCAGTTCTGGCTCTGTGCTGGGAGCAGGCTCAGCCTGGGCTCCAGCTCTGGGGTAGTGGCTCTGTGCTGGCTGGAAGGGGCGGCTCTGGAGTGTGCCCTGGATGTGGGACAGGGCAGTGTGTGACCCCCACAGCCTGGGGACAAGGGCTGGGCCAGTGAGGGGCTCCACTGTGCCTTGGCATTTCCCAGGAGGGGCCCTGATGATGCTCAGACACAGCCAGTGTGGAAGGTGACATTTCTTTGGCCAAAAGCTTTGCCACCTGCCCTGCCCAGAGTGACAGGATGAGGGGCAGTGGCTGCACACTGACTAAGGGCAGAGTCACATTGATTATTAGGAAGAAATCCTTCCCTGGGAGGGTGGCACAGAGTGCCCAGAGCAGCTGTGGCTGCCCCTGGATCCCTGGCATTGTCCAAGGCCATGCTGGACAGGGCTGGGAGCAGCCTGGGACAGTGGAAGGTGTCCCTGCCATGGCAGGGGGTGGAATGGGATGGGCTTTGAGGTCCCCTCCAGCCCAAACCAGTCTGTGATTCTACAATAATGATAAAAATCAAGCCAAGCTGGACCCCATCAGCTCTGCCAGCCAGACCAAGGTGGGCTCTGGACAGAGGGACAGCTCCTGGTGGGGGAACCGTGGACCCTCGGGTCCAGGATCGGATCAGGCTGAGGAGGAGGAAGGCAGGAGGCTCCTTGGATCTGGAGGGCAGGTTTGGGGGCCAACCCCTAATTAAAACCTTTTGTATGAAGTTCCAAACCCTCCATTCCGTGCCTGGTTAATATTTAACAGCTGGGGCCGGAGATGGGAACACAACTGCGGCCGGGCTTTGGCTGCTGTGCCAGTTCTATTGCAATCAGGGATTGTTTAATTAGCCTGCAGAGCGAAAACAGGCCCGCGGATTTTACATATATATAGATATATATATATAAAATAATAATAATAATAATTCAGGGACCCGCCCCGTTTTCTCCCCGACATGAAAACTTTTAGCAAAGTTTTTAATGCCGGGGAGTCGCCCCCGCCCTGCAGCGCTGCGGTGGGCTGGGGATACGCGGGGGATGCGCGAGGGATGCGCGGGGGATGCGCGGGGCGGCGCAGGAAAAGGGGCGCTGCGCCTTTAAGGCGGCGGAGCGGCGGCTGCGATCGCTTCCCTTTGATAAGGTCCTGGCAACTCTGTAGCCGCCGCGGGATGGGCGCAAAAAATGACTCCTGCCCCCCAAAAATAGATAATAATTTGATTTTCCTCACCAGCGCTGATGTACGCACCCTTCCTGCCGCCCCCGCCCGCGCTGGGGCCGCCCCCGCGCACGCCTCGCACCGGGGATGCCCCGAGGGTCGGAGCACCGGGAGGGGCAAGGGGTGCTCCCCCGGCTTCTCCCTCTTTCTCTTTTCAATTTTTAAAATTCTTTGGGCCCCTTTTCTGTTTTTTTCTCCTTTTTTTTTCTTTTTTTCTTTTTTTTTTTTTTTTTAGTGCGCTATCGCCCTTGCAGGACCGCTCCGCCGGGCTGCGCTTTGATGCTGCGGGGGGAGCCCGGGGCGGGGGGCGGAGGGAGGGGGGGGCGGGACCTGCGCTTTTGTATTTAAAATAAATAAAATAAATAACCAGGGGAGGGAGGGAGAGGAGGGAGGCGCGGATCGCAGTGGGCTCCTTCCCTCGCAGCCCCCCCCTCCCTCCCTTTACCCCCCTCTTTCCCGATGCTCTCCGATGCGGTTGCACCGCCGGGGAGGAGAGGAGGAGGAGGAGGAAGGCGAGGAGGAGGAAGGCCGGCGGGGGGAGCGGGTGCAGCCTGCGCGCTGCCGGCGGCGGGGAGCGGCGGGGCCGCGGGCGCGCAGCGAGCTCCGGCTCGGCGGTGAGTGGCAACTTCGGGGGCGGCGGCCGCCGCTTCTTCTGCTTGAGATACGGAATTTTCTCCTCATTTCAGTTATTTCCTTAAATCTTTTTTTTCAATATATATATTTTTTCCCGTGGGGTGCCCGCGCTGCCGCCCCCGCGGGCGCGGAGCCTCCGCGCTGCCCGTGCCCGCCGCGGCTCGGCTGTTGCTCGCGGCTCGGAGGGCTCCAAGTCGCTCCGGACTTTTTTCCCCCCTTGCCTCCCCCTCCGACCTCCCTCCTCCCAGCCCGTCGCCATTTCTGGAGCAGGTTTTTTTATTATCATTATTATTTTGCACGCCGGGAAGCCCGGGGCTGGGGGTTGCCCCCCTCCGACTCCCCCTTCCCATTTATTGCCCCCTTTCCAGAGCCGGGGTTGTTGTCCCCGGCTCCAGGGGGGATGCGGGGGGGCCGGGATGCCCCGCAGCGCCCAGGTACGGCCGCCTCGCCTTAACCCACTCTCGGGGGTGTTTTTTGGGAAGCGGGGTCCCTGCTCCAGCCCGGCTCCCGCAGGGAAGCGCCCCAACATCGCTCCCGGCGGAGGGGGGGACAGCCGGGACACGCGGGTCGGGCAGCGCGGGGGGAGCGGGCTGGGCTGAGGGGCAAATGGAAACCAGATGCCGGGGCAGGGACGCCCCGAGCTGCCCGCGGCTGCGGGGGGGCCGCGCTGACACCCCCGCGCCGGCCCCGGCCCCGCTCAAAGTGAGCCGGGAGTTCAGCGGAGCGGATCTGATAGTCGCGATCGGGCTGGCGATAGAGCCGCGCTCCCTCTGCCCTGCCTCCCTCCCTCTCTCTCTCTCTCTCCTTTTCTTTCTTCCTTTTTTTTTTTTTTTTTTTTTTTTTTTGACTGTGAGGAGTTGAAAAGCCTGTTTACTTTTTTGCCTTTGATGTTGGGAGGATCTGGTTTTGATTAGATCAATACTCCTTTTTTCTTCCCCCCCCCCCCTTTTTTTTTTTCCCCTTTGCAGAGAGGAGGCTCCGAGGATCCCCTGCTGACTCCAGGCAGAGGCAGGCAGAGGCACAAGGCAGCTCCTGAAGCCACTGGGAGCCCCTCTCCCCAGCCAGCTCCGGAGCCATGAGCAGCGCCGTGGTCCTCGCCCACCTCCCAGACCCCAGCAGCAGCTTCAGGGAAGACGCCCCCCGACCCCCTGTCCCGGGGGAGGAAGGAGAAGCACCATGCCCGCAACTCGCCAGCTCGTTTCTCGCCAAAAGCCAAAGCTTCAAGGCCATGCCGGTGCCTCCTGCCCCGCGGAGGAACGAGAACGGACTCGGGGAGCCAGAGGGCAGCGCGTCCCCGGACTCCCCTCTGGCCAGATGGACCAAATCCTTGCATTCCCTGCTGGGAGATCAAGATGGTGCCTATCTTTTTCGGACCTTTCTGGAAAGGGAAAAATGTGTGGATACCTTAGACTTCTGGTTCGCCTGCAATGGCTTCAGGCAGATGGACCTTAAGGATACCAAAACTTTACGAGTAGCCAAAGCTATTTACAAAAGGTACATCGAGAACAACAGCATCGTCTCCAAGCAGCTCAAACCTGCTACCAAGACCTACATAAGGGACAGCATCAAGAAGCAGCAGATAGATTCCATCATGTTTGATCAGGCACAGACTGAGATTCAGACTGTGATGGAGGAAAATGCTTACCAGATGTTTTTAACTTCTGATATATACCTCGAATATGTACGGAGTGGAGGAGAGAACCCCGCTTACATGAGCAGCAATGGACTGGGGAGCTTAAAAGTTGTCTGTGGCTATCTCCCGACCTTGAATGAAGAAGAGGAATGGAGCTGTGCAGACTTTAAAAACAAAATCTTGCCTTCGGTAGTTGGACTATCCAGCAAGACGTTGAGGGTTACAGCGAATGTCAGAGCCACGGAAACGATCGAGAACGGATACAGGTAAGGGAACCCCTGGAAACTGAGCTTTGTTTTAACTTCAAGGACTTTGAGAGTGTTTTTCAGAAGGCTGTTGGGGTGGGAATCGAGGGGAGGCAGAGCTTCCTGAAGGGCTGGGAGCACAGCTGCTTCCCCACACCTCCAGACACTGGAATTTGTGGGGTGTTGTCTGAGTGTGGGGTTTTTCCCCCTCTACAGAGGAAAACAAGATCCTGTGCTCTGAAGCCCTATTGGCTCTTTCAGTTCTTTTATAGATCAAAAACTTCATAGCAACTATGTCCTCCGGACATACGTTAATTATTGGTTCAACTTTCAAACCTATTAAGAGCAGTAGTGGAGTGGATCACAGAGACACATGAATAATGTAACCTACCAGTTCCCCAACTCCACCATCAACCGGTGTTTAACGATGTTGGTTATGTGGGAAGCAATTGTGCGGTCGAGGAAGAGGAAATGTGTGCACTGACTGCATCAAACTCTGCAACTTGGGCAGAATCTGCTTTTATTTTGACTCTGTGTGTGTGTGTGTGATGTGCAGCTTCTCCATGGCGTGGGGTGTCGGTGTCATGTCAGAGCCATCTAGGGTGGCTTTGAGCCAGTGCATGCTGGAGGATACCTAAAATTTGGGCGTTTAAGGTGGTAGAGGCATTCCAGGTGTGGAGTAACAGATCTTTGGTCGGTGTTTGGTGCTCTCCTGTTGGCCGTGAGCTCGGGGTTAAGCTCGTTAAGAGGTGGCTGTCTCCAGGGGGATGTGGTGACAGGCTGTCCTTGTGCCCTGGTCCTGGGGTGCGTCTGCATTGCCAGAGCCTTCTCTTTTGTTGGAAATGTTGATGGCACAGCTGTGCGAGGGTGAGGAAAGCAAGAGCCATCTCGAAGTGCAGGGGGGGATGGGAAAGAGAGACTCTGATGAGCAAATGATGAGTTGTATAATCCTCTGAAAATGTATTCTTTCCTCTCCCCACCCTTGCCATAAATGTGGATTGTTGAATCAGGGCTGAGAGGAGAGGGCTCTGCTGCAGATGTGTGCTCTCCTCCGCCGGCCCGGCAGCCTGGGGGTTGGTATGGTGAGTGTTTGACATCTCGTTTACAGGAATTTTGAGAGTGTGTCTGTGATTCATGGACATCAAAGGGCAGCAGGCTTCTCCCGGAGAGGCTTTGCCGGAGCGCTCCTCTGCTGCCCCCGGAGAGCTTCCAGCTGTGCCGGGCTTGCCGGGGCCGTGGGGTGCTGGCAGGGTCCCCCTGCCCCGGAGGGTGCTCCGGAGCCTCTTCGGTGCTCTGCCGTGCCCGAGGCTGTCCTGCCAGCGCAGGATGGGGCGGGATGGAGGTGCTGGGCGTGGGGACAGAAGGGATGCTGGGCGTGGGGACAGAAGGGATGCTCTGCATCCCGGCGTGGCCTCCGGACCCCTCCTGCCGGGGGCTGCGGGGGGGCAGCGCTGGCAGCTGCTCTGTGCAGGACTTGGGCTTTGGGATGCTCATCTCGTGCCTGAGCCTTTCTGCCTGAGCATCTGCTGTTCTCC
The DNA here is from genome assembly GCF_963513975.1 of Fringilla coelebs. Classification (NCBI taxonomy): domain Eukaryota; kingdom Metazoa; phylum Chordata; class Aves; order Passeriformes; family Fringillidae; genus Fringilla; species Fringilla coelebs. The sequence continues at coordinate 2,835,969 of NC_140045.1, read as the reverse complement.
AGAACTTGGTTTGAACTGCTGCCCTTCGCTGGCTTTCCAGGAGGGGGATGTTTGATGCTTTTATCTCTGAGCCTTTGTTGGGATTCAGAGCTGGAAGGGCTTGGCTGTATGTTCTACCAGAGCTGCAGGCCCTGCTAAACCCACATGTGCCTTGTCCAGGAGAGCTCTTGCAGTGCCATGGCTGCTTGCCTGATTAGTGCTGGGCTTTTTTTCCTTTCCTTCCCCCCCCACCCCTTTTCTTTTCTTTTTTGTCCAGGGATTAATGCAGCTTGCTCCTCACATGTCAGATCTACCCTCCTAGGACATTAGGTAGTGCGTTTTGCTTTGATCACCTTCTGTTGAATTTCCAGGAGCTTTTGCTCTCCACGGGGCCAAGAGATCTCAATGCAAAGAGAGGGGAGGTCAAGCTGAGATGCTGCTCAGTTCCTCCCATTTGTGAAGCCACTTGTGCGTGCATGTGCTCGGAGCTGATGAGCATATGGATGGGTTATCTCTCATCACTCAGCATTTAGGATCGCAGCTAGGATTGGAGCTGAAGCTTGCACAAAGTCTTTCCTGGTGAGTGGCCAAACCACACCTCCCTCATGTGTGTGTTGGAATTAAGGAATTTCTGCTCAGTGTGCTCTGGTTTTGAAGGGCTGTGCAGGCTCTGGCCATTCGCTTCGGTGGGTTTCAATGTGATTATCCCAGCGAAAGCCCTGAGCCCTGGGCTGAGCCCACCTGACTGGGGGAGCCCGGCAGTCCCAGGCCAGCCTGGTGTTTGCAGGGGAGACCACCTGGAAATGCCAGGGCACGGAGCCACGGCCAAACCCACAGCAAACGGGAGACAGCAGGAACCAGACAAGCTGAGGGACTTTGTTTGGCCCCAGTGCCAGTGATGGACAGGAACAGGAGAAGTCAAGTGAAAACACAGAGTTTGCACCTGGCTGGGGAGCAGGCGGGCGCTTGCAAACTGCTGGCTGTGTATTTGGAGCCCTGATACAGGGAATATTTTAAAAGCAGGACCTCCCTCTTGTCCTCCCAGGCGACTCCCCTCCCCTCTGGGCTGTGGTGTGGTTAAAACTGGCCTCCCCAGGCTGCTGTGCTGGACCTGGCCCCATGCTCCAGGAATTCCAGCTATTATTTATACGCGCTTCTAAATTTATCACGCACGACTTTGTGTACACAGGGAGCTCCTCTTCCTTTGCTGTGCCGCCGGGGTAACGTGGGTTTGCTCAGCCCAAGGTGGACTCATCTGCCTCCCATTAGGCTCCAACATCAGTGGGACTGGCCTTGCTGGGGGAAGGCTGGGGCTTGCAGATGGCCTTCTGCCTGCTCCCAGTGCTTCCTGGCCTTTGAAAGGACCCGCTGGTGCAGCTCCTTGTGTGTGAAGTTATTGGAACCAAGTTTGGCTTCAATTATCAAAGTAAATGATGCCATTGTAAAGCTATGCTCCAAGCAGTGTTCTACAATTAGAGCGTGGAAGCTGTGATTAACATAGTTATGTTAAAATATACTCTCTTTTTTTTTTCAGGTTTGTGCATGTGTGGGTTTTTTTGCCTTTTTAAAAAATGTTTTTAAATCCACAGTTGCCCAGTGATGTTTGTCCCAAGCAAATACTTAATGAGATTCAGTGCTGCCTCCAACTGCTCCTTGTACAGTTTTTCTCCCTCTGTACAAGTCTGGTTTGACCTGCCCAAGTGCTTTTATTTCTAAAAGCAACCTGATAATTAAAAAAACCACCCCCCACACTCTGAAACTGCACCCTCATAACAGGGGCTATGACCAGGAGCCCCTCTGAAATTTTCATGGCATTGTAATACCTCTGATATGGCCATTGCCTAACGTAGCAGAGAGAGAGAGAGTTACATGCTGTGTGTCATCACATCAAGATAAGAATAGGCTGAGAAGCATCAGACATTCTCCTTGAAGCTCCAGAGCAACTGCTACCTGACAGCTGAAAACACTTTGCATATTGAGTTTGGAGCTGGGCTGTGTTTGTGTGTGCAGCATCTGTGGCAGGAGACCACCACTCTCTCTGGAATTTAAAACCCTCGCAGGCAACTTGGTGCATCTGGGTGCAATTACAGGAGTAAGGTGGTCAAATTAACATTGGGGGGGGGAAAATTCAAAACCATTAAATGTAGCAAAACAGCCTCCACTGGTTTATTGAAAGGATGGGGAGATTTCTGTGGGGTGGTGTTGGATGTGGAGCAGGGATGAGGACTTTAAAACTATGTCAGCTTTAGGGGTTATTATTTTTTTTCTCCTCCACGAGGTGTTGGTAGGTGAATGATGCTGCAGTGCTGCTGGGGAGATGAGTGAGTTCCGGCCACTTTCTCTAATTACATGTTTGGACACACCTCCCTCTCCCTGTGCCTTACCCACACGGAGCTGCTGCCTCCGCCCCCAGCTCAGCCTCTGCAGGGATCCTCCTGTGAGAGCAGCCTGGCAAATCCACGCCTGGCTGTGCCAGGGGTGACAGACACCTCCCAGCAAGGTGCTGGGGCTGTGCTGGGCAGCACCTGCACCCCTGAGCCTGCTGGGGCATCCCCAGCCTTGTGGTCCTTGATGCACTCCAGGAGCTGAGATGGTTTCACAGCAGAGTGGGGAGAGCTGCATCCCTTCCACATTGACCCAAAAGCCCTGGGAAGGGTCTCTGGGGCTGCACATCCCCCAGTCCAGAGCAGAAGACTCCATGGCTGTTAGAGGGACTTTCTTGTCGTAGCAGCAGGATAACTTTGCTTTCACCCACATGTGGAATTAATTTGTCTTTGAAGATTTAACTTCTTTCCTGTGGCATTCCTTACTATCTCTTTTTTTTTTTTTCCTTTTTCTTCTTCCCAGATATATATTTTTTAACATCTTGATCTCCCCATCAGAAATGCCTTGGCCTCCTTGGAAAGGAATGCAGCCCTGGCTGGGCTGAATACCTGCCTGCAGCCAGCCCTGCACTGCTCATACCAGGGAGGCCCATCTTCCCCACCAGCCTTCCCCCTCCTTTTTTCTAATTTTTTTTCCCTTCTCCTTAATTTTTAAAAACTCAAGCCTTGCTGAGGCTGCTGCTTTTGGTGCTGGAGGAGGAGGGATGGGGTGATGGGGCACAGGGATGAGGATGGAGATTGAGAGGGGGCAGTGGGAGGGTGTTGCTGTCACTTCAACCCAGCTGGTCCCTCCAGCCCCAGGGGGGCAGGGAGATGGAAAGCCCATTAAAAAAAACCTGCTGAGCCTGCTGGCACATTCCTTAGGCCCCCAAGTCCTGGGTAAGTGGCCCTAATTATTAAAATCAGCAGTCCTTATCAGATGACAAGGCCTTTTGCTTTGATATACAAAGGCAGAAGCTTAACAACCCCATCTTGCCCTGGAAGAGGAACAAAATGTGCACCTTAACAGGCAGCTTCCAAACCTCCCTGCATAATCCCCTTATCACCTGCCAGGATGTGTATATTGATCCTGGCTGGGAGGTTGGAGTGCTGGAGGCAGGGGGATGCCCGGGGTCCCCCCATGCAGTGACCCTGCCGTGGTGACCTGGCCCTGCTCCATCACAGCCTGTGTCACTGCCTGTGAATCCTTCACAGAGCTGCTCCTGGGTGCTCAGCTCAAACATCCAGGCTGGGCTTAGGCTTTGCTGTTCTGGGTGAGGAGGTGTTGGGGTCAGTAACCCACGTGCCCATCAGTACAACGTGCTGGCCTCTCCTCACTTCTCCCATCCGTGCTCCTCTTCCCCACCCAACTCCACGCCAAAAAACACGAGTAGGAGGTTCTGCTAAAAGCTGGGATTTTTGGTGTGTGTTTTTACAGTGCCAGTGTTTTTGTAGTGCAGCTGTCTTGGGGAGGCCAGGCCTGGGACACCAGCTCTCAGCCCTGCCCTGTGCCTCTGATACGTGGGGGTCCTGCCCCTGCAGTTGCAGGCAGTTCTCGTTCAGAAATACCAATAATTTGTGTTTCCAAAGGGATCCTAACCCTTGTCTTCAGACCCTAAGCATTCTCCTAACCCTAAGCATTGCTGGCTGGCTCCTCGTGCCTTTCAGTGGGACTCGAGCTGTGAACTTCTTGGACTTTTCCCTGCTGGTGCCAGCAGCAAAACTGCTGCTGACCTCAGCAGTGCAGTATCAAGCCTTAAGGCCTGAGGTTTTTCAGGGTATCAAAGGATGCAGAGGCGCTTCCTGGGATTTTCCAGAGCACTTTAGAAGATGCTAAAAGTCTCTAAGGTTGTGCTCTGGGTGTGTTTAGCCGCAGTGTGGTGGTTTAGGCGGTGTGCTGGCTGAGGTCTGAGCAGCGCGGGGTCGGTTGGCTCTGCAGAGGTTGCCTGTGGTTCCCACGAGGATGGTGCTGCCATGGAGCCCAGGACTGTGTGGTAACCGTGCTCCTGTTCTGCCTGTGCCAGGTCCTTCAAGAGGAACGACCCCATTAACCCCTACCACGTCAACTCGGGCTATGTCTTCGCGCCGGCCACCAGCGCCAACGACAGCGAGATCTCCAGCGATGCCCTGACGGACGACTCCATGTCGATGACGGACAGCAGCGTGTGAGTACCTGCTGCTGGCCACATCTGGGGTGGGACACCTGTAAATCAGCTCTGTGGGGCTTAGGGGAGTGGTGGGCATCACCCAAAGGGGGGTGTGCCCCAACCAGGCCATGGCAGCCTCTGTCCCTCGCGCCGTCGCCGCAGGTATCGGATGCGGGGGAATAACGAATCCCTCTCTTGCCATTTTGCAACTGCAGCTGAGCAAACGTGTTCTGCCCTGCCTCATGGTGCTGCCTGACTAACCCAAGGAGTGAATGAACCTCCCTGAGCCTTTGTCTTAAGGCCAGGCTTCCTTAACTAGTTATCAGTCATCAAAGAGGAGATTACTTCCTGTAGGAAGTACTTTCTGTAATTAACGTTTGTCATTAGTGTCAGAATGTACATTAATAGGGCCGGTGACCTGAAGGGGCAAATAGCTGCTCATCTAGTGTGGCTGGGGCAGTCTTCAAAGAGCCATTTGGATGGAGCTGCATGGATCAGGTGTGGGTGTTTCAGGAGCATACAGGCATGAGAGATGATGCTGTGGCTGAGGCCAGGAATTGCAGGCTCTGTCTTCTCCTGGCTGCTGAGGCGTGTGCAGCTGGGAGCAGGGTTTGACTGTCAGTTTGCTTTCCCTAGCAGGACAGAAATGGTGCTTTTGTTTCTCTAGAGGGGACAGTGAGGCTCACTTAGTGCTCCTAAGGACCATTTTCTTCAGCTTAGGAGAAGGCAGATGTTGCTGTTCGTGTTTCATGGTCTTCCCTTAAGTGCTCTAGAAAAGCCCACCTGTAAGCAGAGTGCTGCATTGCTGGTTTTTCATCTTGAAACTTCCCCAGTGTCTCTGTCAGACATGTCCAGTGGTCCCTGTGTGCTCCTCAGAGAGATTTTCATGCTGGGTTTTTGAAGTCAACATGCGTGAAGATGCACAACAGAAAACAAGATTTACCAAAAATCCTCGATGCATAAACAAAAAACCCTTTAAAAAAATTTTTTTTAAAACGCACATGTGTGTTTTGAACTGATATTACGGGAAAAAAATAGTTTGTTGTCCCAGCAGATTCCCTTATTGAACAATATTGGCATTAAATAAAAGAGCTGAATCATAGGGTGACTTCTTTATTTCTTCTTACTGGCTCTGGTTGTATGTGATCATGTGTCAACAGAGCATTCATTGGGTTAGTCATTTCTGGACCAGTGTAGGGTCACTTGGGATTCACAGGGCTAGGATTATACCCTCTCTTCACAGCAATGCCAATTGTAGGCCTTATACAGATGAGAGCACTGAGTGAGAAATAAAGTGCATGGTGGATGAAAGGCTTAACTGAATCGCTTTCAGCCCATTGTTAGTCCAGGGGAGCTTAGCGGGGATGAGAGGGCAGCAGCCCGCTTTGAAATTTGCTTGAACAAGTGAATAGGAGCTCCCCATAAAGCAGCCCTGAAAGGAGCTGCCTGTTTTTTCCTGCTGTAACAATGGCCCGTGCAGGCTGTGAGAGTTTGGGGAAGCTTGGCTGATTAAACTGCCTGCAGCTCCAGGCTGGGGGGCTGCAGGGAGCCCGGGGGTGGCAGAGGGGCAGATTTCCTCCCTGGGGGGGGAAGAGGGGCAGATTCCAGCCCAGAGCTGGCAGAGGGGCAGTTTCCTGCCTGGAGCTCAGGGGTGGCAGCAGGGCAGAATTCCTGCCCCAGGGGTGGCAGCAGGGCAGAATTCCTGCCCCAGGGCTGGCAGAGGGGCAGATTTCTTGCCCCAGGGGTGGTAGAGGGGCAGATTTCCATCCTGGAGCTGGCAAAGGGGCAGATTCGTGCCACTCTTCATCCCTGGGGCTGGCAGCGGGCACACTGCAGCTTTCTGCAGCTGGGAGAAGTAAACTGGCACTTCTGGAAGCTGGGCTTAAAGTTCAGGCTGGTGTAAAACTTCCTTTGCAGAGGAGTTGGGCTGCTGCCAGCATCTCTAGAGCAGTTGGGATTTTTGGGTGCTGCTGGCAGAGGCTCTGCTGGAAGCTGGAGGGGCACAGACCCAGCCTGGCTGAGCCCAGGTGCTCAGCCTGTCAGGTTTGATCCCCCTGGAACAGGAGGCCTTGTTCTGTTCCAGCAGCGTGAATGCAAATTAGTTCTTTTGGCTCATATTGGTATCAACTGAAGAGGAAAAACTTGTTCTGGAAAAGTCTGTCAGACATAGCAGTAAAGTGAGTTTGGAGCTTTTTTTTAAAATAAATCTGAGAACTGCACTGGGATTAGGAGAAATCTCCAAATAATGCATAATCTGCCTTTTTTATTTTATTCCAGAAGCCAGTGATCAGTCTGTCCCTATATATTTTGTAATAGCCACAAAGCATCATGCAAATTTCTATTTCCATTTCTTGATTGGGGGGCGGGGGGGGGGGGAGGAAAGGGGATTTTTTTTTTTTATTTGCTTATATCTTATTTATGGATTTACTTTGGACACAGGGGAATGCTGCTGAGCAAACTTCAAATATTACCTTATCTTACAAACCAGGCTTTTGATGTTGGCAAGATCAGAGGCTTGTTTCAGAGCCGTTGCCAAATGAAGATGGGAGTGAATGCATATGCGCATGAGTCTGATATTTCAAAGCAGCAGTAAAACTACATTCAGGTTAGGTCAGGCACATCTGAGTCAAAAGGCTAAGATAATTGGCTCAGCTTAAATGGCAGCTGACTGGGTAGAAGACTTCAAACTAGTGTTTCCCCCAGAAACAGATTGGCTTAGCCCCAGCCTGGTTAGCTGAAATGTTTATAATTAAACTCTACTATTTGGTGCCTCAAATCTGTAGCTCTTCAGCCCCAAAGCTTTTAGTAGACAAGAAAGTGAGTGTGAGTGTTGGCTGTTGGAGCAGGGGAGAGGTGGCACCTGGAGAGCTGGGGTTAACCCTTGGCCTGTCCAAAACCTCAGGCCAAGCTCAGCCCTTTCATTTCCAAGGTACTTTCCCCTGCTTGGGGGATCTGCTCAGCATTAGGGCTCCCCCTGCCCCCCCCAGCTCTGGTTGGTGGCTCCAGCTCCCTCTCTCTGTCCCTCCTGCAGTCAGGGGTCACTTGGTCACCCCTTCAACCCTGGCCTTGTCCATTTCCCCTGTTTTCCAGGAAAGGGTTTAGACAGCTCCCAGCAAAGTGGCTGCTGAAGTCCCTTCCCATTCCCCAGGATGACTTTCCCAGCTGCTCCACAGCCTTCCCATCCCAGAGAAATACCTCTGGGTTTTTATCATTCTTTTTTTTTTAATTCTGCACGTGTTCACGGGTTGCAGAGCTCTTCTGCCAGGGCAGGGCTGTGGGAGCAGGGAGCTGGAGGTTTGATGTGGGGCTCTCTGCTGTAACCTGAGGAATGTTAGGGGGAAGGAGCAGTTCTTGTACCAACCTCAATGAGGGCAAATACTGTTGGGTCAGTGTTGCTTTTCTCCTCCTCCTCCTTTATAAGTCCCAACTCCTGCTCCATAGCCTGTCCCTTTGGGCAGAGATGATCCTTGTGGAGCTGGGAACTTGGGGATGCCCCACAAGGAGATGTGTGCCACAGCAGAGGGGCTGGGGACAGCTTGCAGAGCTGGAGGGAGGTGGGGAATGCAGTGGGGCTGCCTGGTTGTGTCCTTGTGGTGGACACACAACCTTCCAGCTGCTTCCCTTCCCCTCCCCATCTGGCCTCTTGGACTTTATGGACAGAGGACACCTCCTTTCCCCCTGGGTGTGCTGATGGGGTTCATCCCACGGGCTCATATGCTCATGCTGGCACTTTTACTTCCCTTTGAAATGCCTGTTTTACTGGGCATTCCCTGTGCTGAAGGTCTTCCCTGAGAGACCCTTGTCTCAGGAGGTCCCAGTTTACAAACACATCTCTGAAGGTACAGGTGGTTTTGTCTTCATCTTAGATTTGCTTTTCCCCCATCCTCCCCCAAAACTTAAGACATGTCCTGTGCCCCAAGCCCCATTGCCCCATGGGTTTGTGGAGCAGAAATACTTCATGGGGAGGTGCTTGGTGGCCACCAGTGGTTCTCTTGGCTGTTCTGTGCTGGGCTGCTCCTCCAGAAAGCTCCTGGAGCCCCATCTTGTGCAGCGGGGACATGGGACAATCAGCTCCTTTCACTTTCTGTGTCACATGTGCTCAAAAAGTGTGTTTAGAGGAGGTGCTCACCTTGTGGCCTCAAGGGCCTCCCAGCATGCTTGTTTTTATTATAAAGATTTTTCCAGGTTCATTGAGATGGGATTGTTCTGATCCTTCATTCCTGGCTTTGCAGCTTAGTCATTAATGGCAGCTGAAGGTTGGCCAAGATCTTCACAAAGCTCTGCCATCACCTCCTCTGAGCTTTGTGGCATCTGATCATCCTCCTCCAGGGGAGGGACGTGGTGCCTCTGGGAAGGTGCTGTGGTGTGTGGCCACGGGAGGGGACACACAGGGACACTGTGCCACGCTGGCTCCTGTGGCAGCAGCGTGGGGCCAGCACTGTCTGCTCCTCCTTGGGCTGGAGTTATTTTCTCCTCTCAGGAGATGAGTCAGGTGTGGGGGCAGGTGGATGAAAGGGACAGCACCAGAGATCAAGGTTCTCCAGGCAGTCTGAGGGAAGTGGTGGAATGAGACATTCAGGATCTCCAGGCGTGCTCTTCCTGCTGGCCCTGCTGCCTCTGGAAGGCCCTTTCATCCTCTCTGGGGTGATGTTTTGTGTGGCTGGGTAAAGATGCCTGCAGTGGGACATGCAGGGGGGTGTTCCCACTGGAGAGCCTTCAGCTCCTGGCCTGGTCTCTCCTTGTGGCTTCCTGGCAGGAGCTGCTGGGGTGGCTGTGGGCAGCAGTGTCCTGTCCAGAGGACAGGCTGTGACCGTGTTCATGCCCTGGGGTGTGCTGTACTGGCCAGCCCCAGGGCAGGGGAAATCCTGCTGATCCTGGATTTAAATGGGACTAGAGGTGGGGAGCAGCCTCTGGATGGCTGTCCATCCTCAGCCTGTTCCTTGTTTCCGCTGTGCCAGCAGTTCGTGGGGTGTTCAGAAGCCTGAGGAACGTTGTGGTCCTGGAGAGCTTAATTGGATGGGGGAAAACCTGAAATTAAAGGTCATGAGCAGAAACGTGGTGTTGGAAGGGCCTTGGAAGTGAAGCTGATGGGATCTTTGGACGTCTGCCCGTGTGGAGTTGCCTTCAGCTTGTCAGAGTTTGCTTAATTACTGCACATCCATGTGCATCCTTTGGTGACACGGGCACTTCCCACACCGCCGGATCCTCCAGGCTTCGGGTGCCATCCAGAGGGCTCAGCACCCCTGGGAGCGAGCGCCTGCGGCTGCCTGGGCGGCTCCAGAGGGGATGGAGAAGTGTCTCAGGGCGTGGGGACAGCCCCAGCTGACGTGGCCTCTCTTCCCTGTGCAGAGATGGGATCCCCCCGTACAGAATCGGGAGCAAGAAGCAGCTCCAGCGGGAGATGCACCGCAGCGTCAAGGCCAACGGCCAAGTTTCTCTACCTCATTTCCCGGTGAGTGCAGGAGGGAGCTGCAGGGGCTGGGTGGGCCTGGGGAGGTGCTGGGGCTGGGGAGGCACACGTGGAGGGGAGGGAGCAGGGCAGGAGAGCATTTCCATCGCTTCCATCCCAGGGTGGTGCCGGAGGAGAGAGGCGCTGCTGGGTGCTGGGCAGGAGCCACGTGCTCGCAGCATCCTTGCAAAACCCTGCCTGTGCATGGTCACATCCTGGTCCTTCCTGAGACCAGCTGCTGATTAGGAGTTTGCAGGGGCACTGAATTTGTCCTGTTGGTTAAATCCCAAGTGGGGATGTCCTAGTGGGAGCCTTGGCTCTGGCTGCCACCCTGATGCTCCTGTGGTGCTGAGCGAGGCTTGGCCTGGTGTGCGTGGCTGTGTGAGCTGGGGGTGAGCAGGAGCTCCCAAAAGAGAGAGCTGGCAGCAGATCCCTGCCTGGCTTTGAGGGAATCTGATGCATGGTACTGCCCTGCTCTTCAAAATTAACTTGCTCACTTGCTAATTCAGTTGACTTGCAGCCTCTCGATTCCTGCAGTGAATAAACTGTTTACACAGACAAGTGTAAACTTATCTTGTCTTGAGATTAATATGCTAAAATTCTTCTTTCTGCTGTCTTAAGCAGCAAGAAGTCATAGATGATATTTCTGGTGGAAGGTCGTGGGGTGGTTTATGTGGTTTTTCTTTTTGGTATTTTTTTTTTCCCCTTCCTTCCTAAAGAAAGTTCTATAGCCTGAGCTTGTAAATTAGATTATTTTGTCCCAGGGCGTGCAAATCGACTTTCTCTGTAAGGCAGTGCTTTGATCAGGGACTGAATAGAGCCAGCTTGTGTAAGAGTGACAATTTCCAGCAGAGTGGCCTTTTTCTACCCTCACATCATTTCTGGAGCTAAGTGGTTGCCGGAGAGAGGCCCCACCTCATCTGGTGGGTAGTATGTGAAAGAGTTGGCAGTTCAGCTTTCTGCTTTCGGGGGGGGAGAAAGAGGGAGAGTGGGGGTGAGGAGTGGGGTGTGTGGGGATGGCAGGAGGGAGGGCAGAGTCAAGTGGGTGGTTTCTTTTTCCTCCTTTTTTTTTTTTTCCTTTCCTCCCCTTTTCCTGCCATGTTTGCTTCTTTTGGCAGAAATTCGCATTTTGCCTTTTTATATTCTGCACTTGATTTGGAGATGTTCCCTTTTTCCCTTGATAGATCTGCTTGAGGCAGCCAAGCTCAGCAGTGTAGCACCGCTAGCCTGCAGCAGCTTTCTTCATTTTCTGTACAAAGAGATGGAGGGGGGGGGGAAGAGATCTAGGACACTGTTGAGACAACACTACCTCAAAGGTGCCCAGTGTGTAGCCAGGAAATAAATTACCAGCACTTCTCTGATCTGCAACCGTTTGACTTCTTTTTTTTTTTTTTTTTTTTTTTTTTCTTCCCTCCTTTCCCTTTTTCTCCCCCATCTTATTTTTTTTAATTTCCAACTCCTTTCTGTTTATACTCACTTTATTCCTTTAGTTAAAGTCTCTCTCCCTCCCACCTCAGAGGTTTTTTTTTTTTTTTTTTTTTTTGATGTTTGACAACAGTCTTTGAAGATTTTCTACTTCAGAGTAGCTACTGATGGGCTGGTTGTACTACAGAGAGAACAAGCGGGGTTCCTCAGAGTGCGACCAACTGCTCCTGCCGAAGGCAAACACTGGTGGGGAGGATGTCACTCCATGAGGCCACAGCACTAGCTCATAAAAATCCAGAGCAGACCATGCCTAGTTGCGGTCGTCTTTTCATCCAAACATGGAGACACAACAAGCGTGGCGGGGCCGGCGATGCCGCGGCGGCGAAGCGCCCGCGCCCCGCGCCGCCCGCTAAACATTGCCTTGTGCCTTCTGTCCCCGCTCCTTGTAGAGGACCCACCGGCTTCCCAAGGAGATGACCCCGGTGGAGCCAGCCGCCTTCGCCGCCGAGCTCATTTCCCGGCTGGAGAAGCTGAAGCAGGAGCAGGAGACCATGGACTGTCTGGAGGAGAGGCTGCAGCAGATCAAGGAGGTAGGATTAGCGCTCCCAGAGCTCCGCGTGCCACCCGGCGGGAGGGGGCCGGTCCCTGCCCACGGGGGGACATCCCGGGGGGGACGTCCCGGGGGCGCCTCGCCAGCTCCCGGCCCCTGCCATTCATTGCCTGCCATCCCCTGTCTGGCAGGACGAGGAGAAGGAGGGCGCCGAGCTCCCTGCCGGCCTGCAGAGCGGGCGGGACGCGGCCAACCCCCAGCACCCGCTGTCGCTCCTGCCCTCGGGCAGCTACGAGGAGGACCCCCAGGCCATCCTGGACGAGCACCTCTCCCGCGTGCTGAAGACCCCCGGCTGCCAATCGCCCGGCGTGGGCCGGCACAGCCCCCGCGCCCGCTCGCCCGACCGCCTGCCCACGGGCAAGCTGCCGCCCGGCACGGCCTCGCTGGCCGCCTGCGCCCTGCTGGGCAAGGGCTTCATCACCAAGCAGACCACCAAGCACGTCCACCACCACTACATCCACCACCACACCGTGCCCAAGACGAAGGAGCAGATCGAGGCCGAGGCGGCGCAGCGGGTGCAGTGCTGCTGCCCGGCGGGCGGCGACTACTACTGCTACCCCAAGTGCAAGGGCCACCCCAAAAACACTGACCCCCCTCTCTCCCCGCTGGAGCCCTTCGGGTAAGTCACCAGCATCTCCACGGCACCCGCCCCGCACGTCACCCGGCGTCCCGCTGCCGTGGGGCCGATGGGGATGGGGCTGACCGTGGGCTCGTGTCCCTTTTTGCCACCAGCAGGACGGGGACGCTGCTGAAGAGGCCGGGCCGAGGAGGGGACAGCGCGGCCCCGGCGGCCGGGGACGGGGGGCTGCCCGGCCCCGGTGGGGTGCAGCTCCCGGGGGGCGAAGCGGATCGGGCGCAGAACGTCTGGCAGTGGATGCTGGAGAGCGAGAGACAAAATAAGCACAAGACCCATAGGTAAATACGCAGCTGTCTACGGCAATATCGCTCCCGGTAAATATTTATATATTACACGGGCTGTCTATTTTTACAATCGCTAAAAACAAATGAGACTCTTTGCTCCTCCGGTTTAATATAAAAGCTGTTCTGCAGAACCAGAAAAACCACAAAAATGTCATGTTTTTGGCAATAAACCTCCTTTCATGTTATGACAGACTTTTGAGAGGGAGCGAGCAGAATAGGAGCTGCTATTAAAGTCATATTTTCCAGCTTTTCTAACCCGACTTCTTCCCTTCCCCAAGCACACAAAGCACAAAGAAGGCCTACAGCTCCGACTGCGCCAAGGGGGCCCCCGGCCGCCACCACCCGTGGGGGACGGGCAGCCACCCCCGCGGGGCACAGCCCGCCCACCCCTTCGTGCAGGACCCCGCCATGCCCCCGCTGACGCCACCCAACACCCTGGCCCAGCTGGAGGAAGCGTGTCGCCGCCTGGCCGAGGTCTCCAAGCCGCAGAAGCCACGGTAACGGCCGGGGCAGGGACGGTGCCTGTCCCGCTCCGGGGACAAACGGGGCTGGGGCAGCTTGGCTGAGGGTGGACGGGGATGTGTCCTGCTGTCCGGCCGTGGGGACGTGTGACGGCCGTGGGGACGTGTGACAGCCAGCCTCCTGAGCCCAGAGGATGAGCCTCTGTGTTCCAACCCCACCCTGCACCGGCACAAACAGTTGGAATCCGAGGCTATTACTTCCACTCTTTTGATGGCTGTAATTTGCCCGTTTTTCCTCTGGGACGGGCTCCAGCTACATACCAAGTGGGGAATTGGACTGGTTATCGTTCATTTGGGTATGGAAGGATAAATTAGCCCACAGCATTTTTAATTCTTCCTTTGATTGTTTACAACATGTGAGGCTTGATACAAAGAGCGAACTTAATGACCCACAGGAGACTTCAATTAAGGAGATTGTATTTCAACAATTTTTTTCTTAAAGTTGTTTTTTCTCTTTTTTTTTTTTTTCTCCTCCCCTCTCTTCCTTCCCCACTTGCTTTCCCCCTCCCCACTTCAGATGTTCAACCTCAAATCAGCAGAGGGACCGAAACCACTCCGCTGCCATTCAGGGGGGAAGCTCCCCTTTCTGCAATGCAAGTCTAACGACAGAAGAGTGAGTATTGCACATGCAGAAAAGGAATGGGAAATAAATAAATATATATATATATAATAATTATATTTTCATTAAATGGATTGCACTTTGAAAGGAGAGGAAATTCTTATATCTGAAATTTCCCCTTTCAAACATTCTTCTTAAAGAAAGAACAAAACATTTTCAAATCTTGTCTCCGGCTCTTTTTAACTTGCATTCCTGTAAAGTGGACAAAGATTGGATTAGTCTAATTACAGGATGGTTCTTTTAACAAGAAATCTGCTACAGAGAGGTCTAAAATGGCCTAAATAATTAAAGTTTTCTTTCTTACCCTCTTCATCTTAAGCAATGAGTAATGTTTGAAGTCCAGACTGAGCCACCTGACTAGAGCCTTTCATTTTTAATTGGTTGACCTTAAGTCCACCAGCTGTCTTTGCTAGCAGCTTTTTTTCTGAAACCACTCTACAAAGACTTAGAACAAATTAGGAAGACTAAATTACTGCGGACTAACACTTTGTGACCTTTTGACATGCCAAGTGTACATTGCCTCAGAAGCAGTTGTAGATTTGGCTGCATGGTATTCACTAGAGTGTTGCCATTTTGCTGGGTAATATTGTTTTAATTATTCTTTAAGAAGCGTTGCTTGGGTGCAAATGGCAGAATCCAGTTAATTTTATCCTCACTGAGAAAAATAAGATTACCTGGGTGTGCTTGAGGTGGAGCATCTGGCAGGGGGTTTGCTTTGGGGCCAGGTGGGTTTGGGCATGAGGAGGAAGCTTGGGAGATGTTTGATGTGAGGGCAGATGAAAAGAGCCTTTAAAATCCTGGGGATGCAGTCCTGGGGCTCTCTGGGGAGGGTGAGCCCAACCTCCATCCCTCAGCTCCCCCTCTGCCATGCCATGACCCCGGGGGGATGGCTTCACGCTGAAGGAGGGTGGATTTAGGTTGGGTATTAGGAAGGAATTGTTCCCTGTGAGGGTGGTGGGTGCCCAGAGCAGCTGTGGCTGCCCCTGCATCCCTGGCAGTGCCCCAGGCCAGGCTGGACAGGGCTGGGAGCACCTGGGACAGTGGGAGGTGTCCCTGCCATGGCAGAGGGTGGAAACTGGATGATCTTTAAGGTCCATTCCTTCCCAAGCCATTCTGTGATTCCCACTGTGGAAATCCAGCAAAGGGCTGTGCAAACACATCCCAGCCAATTCCCAACAAATGCAGTACAGGAATTTCTGATTTTCAGGGTATTTCTGGCAGCATTCCCCAACTCCACTGCTGGTTGGAGTGAGGTGAAACAGCCTGTTCTCAAATGGAAAACCAGAAGGTTTTGTGTGTGTTTTCTGTTTTGCAGCCACAAAGAGCCAAAGAAACTGCCACTTGTTCACACCTCTCAGTCTGGTGAGCTGGTTGTCACCTATTTTTTTTGCGGAGAAGAAATTCCCTACAGGAGGATGTTAAAGGCCCAGAGCCTGACACTTGGGCACTTTAAAGAACAGCTGAGCAAAAAGGGAAATTACAGGTAAGAATGTGTGATTTGTTTGTTCTTTAGTGTGTTACAGCAAGTCAGAAGAATTAGCAGATATTTTGCAGGGCTGCTGCAGTGACACTTTGGATTTTCAGAGGCTGTGGATCTTCTTAGTCTCTTCCCACTCAAAGTAGGAATAATGTGGAGATGGAGAGAGGAGCCTTGGCTGTAGGGCCACCTCCTCCCTTCCACCCCAACCCTTTCCCAGTTGCATTAGGACCTGTGCTCCAGCCCTTCTCCAAAAAGCTTCCATAGCAGGGATGGCTTTGTGGCAAAGGCAGGGAGCAGTGGGATTCAGATTCCAGACTGGGGTCAGGTCTCACCTGGGTGCTGGCCTCCTGCTTTGCCTACTGCTTAACTGTTTTATTTTTGGTTATTTTTTGCTATGCTGTGGCCATAAATGGGGTCAGGGATGGGCTGGGATGGTGCTGGTGAGGGACATGGAGATGGAGCTCGCTCCCTTTTCCCTTCATTAGAGGGGTAGAAAACCCCTGCCCTGCGGGGACAGCTCCACCAGCAATACCCAGTTCCTCCTCAGAAACACCAACAAACCCTGCTGCTCTGGTTTCTAGCTCCCATCTCCCAGTTTAACCAGTTTGCTGCTACCTCTGCTCACTTTGCTGCCTTGGCCCAGCTGTGGCAATAGCTTCACATTGGCTCTTTTTGGCTGCTCTTTCCCAGTGGATCTGGGCACCCTTGGCATGCTCTGTTGGTCACTTCTCCTGCAGGGTGAGCAGGACAGGGACATTCCAGCTGTTTTATTTTCTTTATTTCTCACTGCATTTGGTGGTGCTTCAGAGAGCTGTGTGTCCTGCCCTGTAGCTGGCAGCCTCTGATTTAACCTGCAGGTGTTCATTTTGGTTTGGTACGAGGAGTTCCCAGCTTGCTGCCCCATCACTGGCCTCTCTCTAGGTGTGGGAAGTCCACCTGTACAAACCAGGGGTTGGTGAGCCTGGGCACTGCCAGGCTGGGGATGCCAAGCTGGGACCTCCCCATGGCTCTTGCACAGTAGGGCTGAAATATTCCAGTTCCTCTCCAAACCATCTTTGCAGCCCACCCAGCTGCCGTTGGATGGCACCAAGCAGCAAGTGCATCCAACCTGGACACCCTGCAGGATAATCCCTGGCCTTCTGGCACCCTTGTGCCATTTCCCAGCCCCTGAAGCCTGTCCCACTGGCTCCTCCTCATCTGCAAAACAATTTCCTTGCCTCACCGCTGCTCTGCCACTGCCCAGTGGCTGTGTAGTCCCAATTCCTCCCAAAAAACCCAACTTTTTTTAATGTTTGTTGGTTTTCTGTGACATTTTTCATGTGATGCCCAAGTGCGAGGCTAGGCTCCTGAAACCTCTGTGGCCCAAAAGCCCCTCCAGGTGCAATTATTTGTGCCTTGTCGGACTGTAATTACTTTAGAAAATGTTTTTAAGTGACTGACAAGGATGAAACAACGTTTTGCTTAGATCTCACCCCTTTACACCTGGGTAAAGACAATACAGAAATTTATAAAAGGAACTTGGGTACGTGCCCAGTATTTTATCTTGCACAGACACAAGGTGAAACTAATTACACAAATGTGTGTACCTCCAGGGAATCATTTTGATCTAAGCTTTGACTTTTGGCTGGACTTTGAGTGAAACTGCGGGTGACCTTCAGGGGAGAGGTCCGCAGTGCCCGGAGTAGCGCGTGTGTTACGGGGAGGCACTAACTAGGCTGCTTTGGTCACATCTGGCATTGATTTCTTTTTAAGGCACATTTAATAAGCATGTCTTTGAAGCCCTTGCCTTTCATTTAATGCACAAAGACATGCAGAAATGCTCCACTCTCCAAATTCTTTATTGATTGGATCAGTTTGCGAGGCGGGTACCTCGGGCTCCCGCGATGCCAGAGCCCCGCCGGGGAAGCGCTGCCTCGGCTTTCCACCCCCCCTCCCAAAAAAAAAAAAAATTAAAAAAAAAGAGGGAATTAAGCAGTGATTTAATACTGATGGCGTTAACAAAAAACAAACATACACACACAGAAAAAAGTGGGTGGTGTTGGGTAATCTGGGGATGGCAGTGGTTCAAAACAGAGCTGCAAGGCCGGGCCCGCGTGCCTCGATTGGTGCCAGATGTCCCAAAAAATAAAATTAAAAAAAAAAAAGGAGCAAAGCTTGCCACATAAAATATGTTTCAATGGAAAGCCCATTGCTGAGCAAATAAGAGCAGAGTGACTTGTTTGAAGATGTTGTGGGGGTGGATTTTTTTTTTTCTTTCTGCTTTGCCTCCTCCTTTTCTTATTTTTCCCCATTTCTCTGCGAAATTAGATTGTAATTATGTAAAAGGTCATAGCGTGTTTTTTCAAATAAAAATTTTGTAAACACAGCCAGGGCTTGGGCTTGGGGAGGAAGTTCTTGGGAAGAGTGGCTGTTATCTGGACAGGGGAGAGGGAAGGGAAAGTTCTTTGTAACTCATTCAAACTTTCCTTGGGGTTTTTGGGTTTATTTCAAGGCTGCTGTCCTGGGGAGTTGTGGCCTTGACCTGCAGCACGGAAGTTGGTGGGAGTTGGGCCATTGACTTCCCTGAGTGCAGGCTCTGAAGGACTCCAATAATATGTTTTTTCCTTGCTGAGCCATTAAAGATTCAACATGTGTCAATTCTGCTTGGAATGACTTCACAAAAATACATCCTAACCATACCTGGACTAATTCGAGGTGATTTTATCTCATTGAAAAGAGGGGTCTTTTATCCCCCTACCAAAATAATTTTAATGTCCCTGAAAATAAATAGATATTTCAAAAATGCATCATAAAACAAGTCACTAAATAGAAATGTCTGATTCCAAGGCCCTGCTGTGGCTCTTCCAGTTTTAGTAGTTAAAGTGAACTTCATTTGATCTCCTTAGCCATCCTAAAGAAAATCATAATTACAAACCCCTTTCTCCCTGACAAACATCTGCCAACCCAAATTGTCTGGAAGCTACAGGGGAGGGGTTAATTTTTTATATATATATTTTTATATATATATATAGAGAGAGAGAGAGATATTTTTTTTTCTTTGTAATCCATCTGCTGGAATATTTTCCATCCCTGGCAATCAGATGGCAAAGCCCTTTTCCAAGGGAAGGCAGGAATCTCCAAGGAGGTGTTGGGCGGCAGACGGACAGACTCCCTAAATGCTACCCCTCTGAATGGAAGCCCTTCATTTGTGCATATGCAATTAAGCAGCCTTAGAAGGAAGAAAGCTCCAAACGGGATAAAAGGAACCTTTAATCAAGAAGCTGAACGGTCTAATTCAGGATAATAGAGGGGTCCTTAGTGTTTGACACAGGAGGGGTGGGGGTGCTTTTTGTCTCTGCAGCCTTGGCTTCATGATCTAACGACCCGGAGCAAAAGAGCAGGAATGCAGGACACTGCTACTTGACCTCCCCGTGTCACGGCCCAGGGGCTGGACCAGGCTCTCTCTGAGTGCTCCTGAGCCTCGGGAGGAGAGGCAGGACTTTGTGTCCCTTAGCTTGGACCCAGGAACGGGGCTGTTCCAAGTCCATGGATGTTTTTTCCAGCGGGAGCACCGCGGAGTTTCAGCTCCTGCGTTGCAGGAAGCTGGGATGGTTGGCTTTTCATCCATCCTTTTAATAACAGTTGCTAATTTTAATGTTGGCCTTCAGCTTTGAAACAAGAAAACACATGAAAGAAAGAAGGTGGGGAGAGAGGGGAACCTTAAGAATGCTTGGCTTTGAAATCCTATTTATTTATTTTTAACTGAGATATTTGACTGAAATCACCGTGCTTTCTAATTTTCTGTATGGCTGGGGATACCACTGCCAGTGTGTGTAATCTGCTCGCTGGAGAAGCTGTTGTCACCCCCGAGGAGCATTCACAGCCCAGCTCCTTCCATCCCACCCCATCCTTGAGGCCCCAGGGTTGCTTTCAAACCACCAGACCCGAGCACCCAGAGGTGTTCCTGGAGGAACTGGAAACATCGTGGTTACAAAAGAACCGGCAAAGCATCCTTTGCCTTTTTACCTTTTGATTTATTTGTTTGTTTTTTGTTTGTTTTTTTTTTTAACCTGTGTTTTAATTCTCTTTGCCACAGATACTACTTCAAAAAGGCCAGTGATGAGTTTGACTGCGGGGCGGTGTTCGAGGAGGTTTGGGAAGATGAAACCATCCTGCCCATGTATGAAGGGAGGATCCTCGGGAAGGTGGAGAGGATTGATTGATGGCATCTGTGTTCCTCAAGAGAGCTTAACCTAGGAAAATCTTTGGACACACAACAGTAGTGATGACAAGGAAAGAGGAAGAAAAAAGAAACAAACCACTCTGAAGGAAAAGTTTTGAACCAATGAAGAAAAAAAAAAAAAGTGAAGTCTATGAAGACTTTGCTGAATTAGCCTTAGAGGAAAAGAATGGCATTTATTATTCATGAGTTGGGTACTGAGATGATAAAAACCCTGGACTATTTATTAGAAACATGACCACTGTTGGCTATTGGAGATGCAGACCGTGTTTGAGAGACTTCCATACATAATATATGATTTCCTGGGGATCTGAAATCTATGGACTAAGAGAAACTGTGTATAGCTTACCTTAACAGTAATCCTTATTGATATTTATTGAACAGTCTGTTTTCCCTTAAGTCCAGTTTTTGGATATGCTGCTTTAACAATGGAGAAGAGAGGGGCTGGGAAGTGGGGTGAGGGGAGGAAGGAGAATTTTATTTTTTTACATTTTTCCCACTATCTAAAATTTAAGAGTTTGGCGATGAGCACATTCGTGATGGTTTTTTTTGGGTTTTTTTTGAAGGGGGAGAAGGGAAGGAGTGAGGTTGTGCCCAGTATTTCTCCAAGTGAAGATAAAACTTTCCTAAAGAAATAATATTAATAATAATAATAATAATAATAAAAGCCGAAATAAAAATCCATTCACCTAGAGACCGGTGCATTTTAATCTATGCTGCTCTAATTTGAAATAAAGGTCTTAAACATTAACTCTGTTTAGATGCAATATAACAACAACAACAGCAACAGGTTATTTTGTCCATGGATTTTGGCGGGGTGAGGTTTTAACCTCGCTGCTCTCAGTGGTGCCCAAGGTAGAGCACAACCCCGAGCCTGGGAGGGCTGCAGAAGGAGCCATCCCATTCCCATTCCATATTTAGCACAGCTGGAGGTTATGAAGGTTAAAAAGGCCCGTGTGGGTTCCACAGAGCTAAAGGTTTTTAGCTGTTCAGTGTTAGCACTGCTCGTGTTTCACGGCCGCGGGCGTGCTCGGCTCGGTGTGGAGATGTGAGTCCTTGTGTGCTGGGGTTTGCTTGGGGGTTTTTCTGGGCTGGGTTTTCCTCTGCCTCACCTTGAGCACCCACAGGCCGTGGGAGATGTGGGTGAAGGCTCTGGAGCTCCCTGGGGTGGGGTTTTTTTGGGGCAGAACAAGCCTTTTCCCAAGGAAGACCTTGCATTTCAACAGTTGGGTTTTGTGTTGATTAAGTTAATCTGTGCATTCTGTTTGCCATTGCTACTTTGTGTAAGTCTGTATATATTGTAGAAAATGTATGGTGGAAATATTAATACACTATCTCTAGTGTTTTTTAAATTTAATCAGTACAGTACCTGTGCCTGCATGGTGTTACAGACCATGCTTCGCCCTATATTCAGGGTTCAAGCTTTCCCTTGTTTGTTTAAGGGGTTTATGTATAAATATATTTTATGCCTTTTATTACAAGTCCTGTACTCATGACTTTTGCCATGGCATTTTGTTCTACTTATACTGTAAATTATGCATTATAAAGAGTTTCATTTAAAAAAAAAAAATTACTTGGTACAATAATTATTGTAATTAAGAGATGTAGCCTTTATTAAAATTTTATATTTTTCAAATTAATATTGTCTTGACTTTTTTTTCACCCTTAATGCCTTAAAAGGGTTTTTTCTTCTCTGTGGTGGAGAGCTGGTGAGCTGGTGAGCTTCCCTGCCTTGGCAGGGGCTGTTCCTGCTGGGAAGGAGGCAAGGCAAAGGCTGGAGCTGCTCTTCAGTGTGGGGATTAAATAATGTACAGCTCCTTCAGGTAACTCACCTGCAGGTTTACCCTGGTCTTGCTTCCAGAGCTCACCTGGTGGAGCCAGGGTGTGACAGGCACAGGGCTGTGGTGGTCCCCAGGCTGGAGCTGCTGTCGTGGCACACGGGGTGGGCTCAGCCTGGGCTTTGGGGATGGTCACAGCCCTGCCCAGGTGAGACTGAGCTGGGACTGCCCCCCTGCATCCCATGCCCGAGCAGACCCAGCTTTGTGGCAGCCAGGGCAATGCCCAGCTCTGTAAAGCCCAGCCCAGGTGTTCAGGTTGGCCAAGGTGAACTGGGTGAGGTTTGCTGGGCAGGCACAGGGAGCTCCTGCTGGGCTCCTTCCCTCCCTGCTGGGGTACAGCACCCATTTGATAGCTGAACAGCTCAGTTTGTTCCTCAGGGGAGCTGCCCAGAGCAGGCATGGATTTGTCTCCCAGCTGTCACCCAGACCTTCCTGGCTCCAGTGAAGGTGATTGTGGAGCTGCTTCTGGTCTGTCCTGTTGGTAACCAGAGCCAGCCCTTTGCTTCTGCCTCACCAATGGCACTGACTAGGGCTTTTTTTTTTTTTTCCTTCCTCCCCTCTCTCCACCCTATTTTTTTTCTATGAGGTTTTAAATTATCTGGGTTATTTTGTGTGTTTGAGAAGACTTCATTTAAAACATCAGTAAAACTTGTATCAAAGGGCTCAACTTCACACTGAGTACACAGAGCTGGGGACTGAATCCTGCAGTTCAAGGGAGCTGCAGGCAGTTTTACACATTTAAATGGATGGTGCCTTGTTTTAAAAAAACCATCTGAAGTTCATGGGGTTCATCTTAATTGATAAGCTGGACATAACGGATGGGTGTAGGGAGACTTCAACAACATAAGGGAAGAAAGATTTTTTTTTTCCCCCCTCTCTCTCTTTTTTTAGTCTACCATCAAAGGTTGGGAACTTAGCACTACATCGTAGTATTATTTTTCTTCTGCTATTAAAATGAATCACACTGTGCCTAATTCTTCTTGGGAAGATGAATGTGTTTGAGGCAGCTTGAAGCCATTCAGTGCCTCACAAGCCTTTGCATCTTTCTATCAATGTTCCAAAATACTCACCTCTGTTTTTTTGGATGTCTGTAGAAACAATATATAAAATGGCTTCAAATACATGGCAGGCTGTTTAGTGGAGATGAAAGGGTATTTGAATAGTCTTTTTAAAATGAATGAAAAGTGAATACTCTCTTCTGTTTCAATTATAAGTGGGACATGGAGCTCGTTAGACAACCACCTTAATATGTGACACTCTGAAAAATGTTCACCTACCTTCAGCAGTTCAGAAACATTTTGTTTTTTAGCTTGTCTCGGGATAAAGATGGTGATTACAGGTCTGGCATGTTCCCTGCTAAATGGAGAGGCAGCGTGGGAAAGTTCTGCTCTTACAGCTTGAAAGTAACATCCAACCAAATTTTTTTTTACACAGTACAGAAGATTGAGAGGGAGTAAGAACCTTATTTTGACCCAAGTGGGGTTTTTTTTTAAGTTTAGCTGAAGTTAATCAGGTTTAACAAAAACCTTGTAAATTCATGCAGAAAAAAAGGTGCCCACAGAGCTGCTTTAGGTGTCAAAATATCCTGCTTTAGATCTTTGCAGAGGAGGGACCCAAAATGTTCCAGTTTGGGTTCTTTACCAGAGAAGGGACCCGAAATATCCTGCCATGGGTCCTCTTCCAGAGAAAGGATGCAAAATATCCCTGCTTGGGTCTTTTTCCAGAGGAGGGACCCAAAATGTCCCAAATCTGTGTCCTTTCCCACAGGTGGGACTCAAAATGTCCTGATTTGGGTCTTTCCAGAGGAGAAGCATCAATAACAAGAGCTCTGCTCTGCAGGAGCAAACTTCAGCAGGGCTCGAGCTCTGCAGCCGGCGATCCCCAACCACTCCACACGCTCAAACCACACTAATTCTTAACACTTAGGGCTTTTTTTTTGTCTTCAAAGCACCCTGGACACGCTCCTGAAGCCCCAGAGCACCCACAGAGGTAGGTGGCCTCAGCCTGTGGTGGATAATTGCCGGGGTGAGTGGTGGCCAGAGGAGCTTCAAAGCCGTGTGTGACCATCCAACAAAAACACCAGCCCCACTCACTGCCCAACTCAAATGTGCTGATGGACCTTTAACAGTCCTTGGGAGCGTTTGGGATGTGAAGCCTGGAGGCTGGGAATCATAAGCAAGCCCTGAGGTGCTTTTTTTGGGAGAAAGAAACACTTTCCCAAGTGTTTCACAGCTGGAATTTGTTGGGGCGTGTGGCCATCAGCCACAATGGTCTTGCTCCATCCCAAATCAAGGCTGAAAGCAGCGGGGAGTGGGGATGGGCTGAGTGGGGAGGGACAGCTGCAGGGCTGGGTCTCCTCTCTGAGTGGGGACAAGGACCCTGGAAGCCTGCATTTGGTTTTCTTCAGCAAAAACCAGGCTGCATTTGGATGCACAAAACTTCCCAGCCCTTGCTCCTGGGCCTCTCTGCCAGCCTGGGTTGATCACAGCAGACACAGCGAAACACTTTTGTGTTCTCTCTGTCCTGAATGTTTGGCATCCCCAGGCCCAAAGGGTGGAAAACATCCAAAAACTGCCCCTGAGACCATGAGCTTAAAAAGTAAACCCCCTATTCCTGCATGAGCAGAGACACCACACGGTGCTTCGAAAGGCACCAGTGCTGGGAGGATGCTTTGCGTTGGTGAAGTACCACAAAATCTCCCTCCTCCCCCAGCATGTCCAGCTGCCCCCAGCCTTTCCCAGGTCCCCCTGAGGTTGTTTCCTCCCCCCTGCCCCCGGAGTTTATTCCCTCCAAACCCATGAGTCAGCCAGCAGTCAGCTGGGCTGGAGCATCTGCTGGTTCAAATTCTGCCTGCCTCATATTGGCAACTGTATTCCCTTCCTCTTTCACCTTCCATTAACCTCATGTTCCTCAAACACCTTCATCCAACTACTCCATCCTGGTAGCAACCTCAGATTAATTAAAAAGGAAAAAAAAAAAAAGAAAGGAGCACACTGTCTTTAAATGAGGTTCCTATCCCATTGCTTTCAAATGCTCTCTCTTAATCACAGAGCCCAGAAAACACCCACACACTGGAGGCTGGAGAATTATTTAAGGCAAATCATCTTCCTTCCTCTTCTGAAAAAAGATCAGACTAGTTCTGGATGGTGAGAGCAGCCCTGGTTCAGGTCCTTTCCATTCCTCCCAGCAACGTCCCCAATTCCTGCCCGCAGCCTTGCCCAGCCTCCCCACACAGCCCTGCACACACTCCTTTCCCCCTTGCCCTCATTAGCATGTTACTAATCATGATGAAAAGTCCCAGGATGAATTTTTCTAACATTTAAACCATGGCCTGCCATATGTTTTAGCCTCTCTTTTAAATTAAATGAGTGTTGTGGTACGTTTAATCTTCAGGGAGCCCTGAACTCGCAGAGTGAGAGAGGAGGCTAATTTTGGACATCAGATCTAGGTGATAGCATAATTTCAGACAATTTTGGCTGACCTCCCTGGGCAATGCCCTTCATCTCTTTCATGAGAAGATCTATTTTTAGGGAAGAAAGCCCATTAAGTCTTGCCTTCCTTAATTCAGCTCTTCACATGATAAGATTTGACAGGTAGATCTTCTTTTTTTGTATTATTATTATTTTTTAAAAAAAGAAAACAGAAAGACCCTCTGGGAATTCTGGCTTTCAACATTTGTCTTGGGCCCTGCAGGAGTCTGGAACATCTCTGAACCCCACAGTTGGTCCTGCTTTGAAAGCGCCGCCTCGTCATTGCTCATGCACAGCTCCTCATCTGCAGTCACAGCACTCCCTGCTCCCTCTCCCACTGCCCTGGCAGCTCTCCTCGCCTTCCCTTTCCTCTTGCTTCTGCTGTCTTGGCTCAAAGCAAGCTCTCATTCCCCCCAGATCCTTCCAAAGTCAAAGGATAAATGGGATGTGTGGCAGGGGTGGTGCTACCCTCCTCGGTTCTCTCCTTTCCCCTCTCTTGCAGAGCTGCACCCTCAGCTTTGTCCCAGTTGAGCCCAGTTGGCCCCTCAAGGTCTCATCCAGCCCTAAAATAGGGGCAGCACAGAGTCCACCAAAATCCCCCCAGCCCTTCAAAGCGTCCACAGGTGGAGCTTGGAACAGAAGGTTTGTGCCTTTTCCAGAGCTCTGGTTTCCTGCCATCCTCACATCCCTAAAGGTTTCTGGGATCTCTGCAGACAAACCATCCTTTTCCAAAAAGTCCCACAGCAAACATCTCTCCTCTACAGGTACAGAGGTTAAAGGGTCCCACAGCACTGGGGGTCTTCACCTCCAGGGACAAACCAGCCACCAGTCCCAGCAGGACAGAGGCAAAGGCCAGCTTTGGGACTGGACACTGCTGCTGGGAACGATGCTGTGACACCAGCAGGTATCCAAAGGTGACTCAGGAATGAGGAGGGGACAGCTGCTGAAGTGGTCAGCGAGGAGGGCACTGGGGCTGGAAGGGCTGTGGAGGGGTTAAACCCTCCCCGTGGCGCTGCCATGCAGAAACCAGGCAAAGCTCCGGGGTTTGCATTCAGATTCAAATGCCCAGATCAAAGCAGAGCTCCAGGAAGGAAGAGCCAATTTAGGTTGGAACCAGAGAAAACTTTCTCAGCTAACTTCTGGGAAGTGGAACAAGCAGGTTTCAGACAGCTCCCATCCAAAGGGAGAGGAGTTTCTGCGGGAGCAGAGGAGGTGGCCCTCGCCCTGTCCCTGTCCTCCCAGACACGGAATTATTGCTGGCCACCGGCCCCTCACACCCATTCCTGCTCTTTGGAAGCTGCCACCGAGCTGTTCTTGGCCAGCCCTGCCCAGGAGGACGGGCTGGAGCAGGTCCTGCCACGCTCTGGTGTCCCCAGGGCAGACACAGCTCCTGTCCGAGCTGGGCTCCATGGCCCTGGGGATGGCTGCTGGCCCCACAGCCAGCATTGATGGAGTAGCCAAAATACTATTTCCAGCTTTTCTTTTTTTTTTTTTTTCATTCTTTGCTGTTTATTCCAAACCAAACAAACAAATGAAAAAAAAAAAAAGAAGAAAAAAAGAAATGTTCAAGAGTTTAGCTTTGGTAATTTATGACTCTGCTCTTTCTCCTTTGGGATTCACTGCCCTGACCTCGGATACAGGGGAAGAGGAAGGAGAGCTCTCACCTTGCCAGTGTGAAAGGTTGCCAAAGCTGGGAGAAAACGTCTAC
The DNA here is from genome assembly GCF_963513975.1 of Fringilla coelebs. NCBI lineage: Eukaryota > Metazoa > Chordata > Aves > Passeriformes > Fringillidae > Fringilla > Fringilla coelebs. The sequence continues at coordinate 2,809,220 of NC_140045.1, read as the reverse complement.
TCACTTATCCTAGGAGCATGCAGCGCTTTTGTGTTTCAGGACTTTGTAGATTTGCAATGCCTTTACAACCCCTTGCAACTGTCCAGTGTGGGGTGGTTAATTACCAGGTAAAACAAATTTTTTTTAGGCTCCATTTAATTATTTGATTGCGCAGTAACCAAAGAGTGTAAGAGGGCTGTAGCCAGAAGGCACTTCAAAGCAAGGCCTTGATGTTTCTTAGTGGGCATTAATGGTTTCTGAAGGCAGGAGATTGTTTAAAAAAAATATTAAAACCCTCCTCATGATCCCGCCAGCAATCTCAAAAAAATGCATAAACACTGGAATCCTCTGCCAGGGAAGAAAAAAAAGAGTTCAAAGGGATCTGAGAGTTTTCATGTAAAGTTTAGAGTTTAAGGCGTGACTGTTGGCTACGGAGCCCCACTGTTTGAACTCTTGTTTATTAAAAACAGTTTCCCAGCATTTCACAGGGTTCAGAAAGACAACAGCGAAGTGCAGCCTTTTTCACAGCACAGCCTTTAAAGGCTCCATTGATTTCTACCTATGTGCTTTATCTTCTTTTTTTCTTTTTCTTTTCTTTTTTCTTTTTTTTTTTTTTGATCAGCTGCTGAAGTTTAGCACAATATCCAAGGCTGAGCTGGGGCTGTGGTGGAGAGAGCCACTCTGGAATAAGAGTTTGCCACAATTTTTAAAACACTTTTTTAACAGTTCACTCCAGACTCTGCAGTGTCCCAGAAGGCTGGATGACAGCAGCAGCAGAATTAGGAAATGACAACTTGGCTGGCCCCAGACTCCGACTGCCTTTTTGATATTATCGCCAACTCTCCAGCCTTTATCTGAGCCTCAACTCTCAATCAATGTCCAGCCAAACAATTGGCCACTGGGAAACCAAAAGTCTTTTTTTTTTTTTCCCTCAGGATGGGAGATAATCCTTCAGCCTGCCCTGTCTGGGCACGCATCTTATTTTTGATGAGCCCACCAGCACACCTAGAGCAGGCTCATTCTTTTTTGTGCTCACACTTCTTCTTCTCCTTCAGCCAGCCTCATTTGTCCAAAAACAACATCCTGGTCTTTAAAGTGAAGGGTTTTTATCCAGGGGTGAGGTGGAGGGGAATCTGCAGCGTGTTGCAGCTTGGTGCTGTTGGCCATGGCTGGAGAAGAGCTGTGCTTTGAAGGGGCAGCTGGGCTGCTCCCAGCAAGATGCCTCAATTCCTGCAAGGGCAAGGAGAGCAGACACACAGGAGCACTGGGAAAATCCTGTGCTGTCCTGGGAAAAAAGCTTGCAGCTGAGTGTTTTAGCAAGTTCTTTAAGTCTAACTGCAGAGATCTGAAGATAACAAAGCTCAGAGCCGCCCAAGCTCTGCCTTGAACAACAGAGGGGTCTAGAAGTACTGCCAGAAGATGTTATAAAAGGCACATTAGGAGCAGAATTAAAGTCAACATAAACCAAAACAAACAGAAACATCTGCTGAGCAGGTAGCCTGAGAATAAACTCCTTATTAAAGCTGCTCTGCAGGCTGAATCCCCAGCCTGGTGCTGCCAGGTGACATCGGCCGCGCCTCTGACGCAGGAGAGAAAGAGCTAAAAATAGTGTGATGTCAAAACCCCCACAGAAACCCTCCAGAGGGGAGGGAAAAGGGGATGGGAGGCAACAAACAGGGGGAGGTTTGAGTTCCTGGCTCGGTGCTGCTCTGCAGACGTGGCTGGGAGCTAATGAGAGATGCTCCAGAGAACCTCTCCATGCTCGGAGGGTGCAGCGGGATGGAGAGAGGATTTCTAGGAGTGCCTCGAGGGAAGAGGGTGTGTGGGATGGAGGAGGGCAGGCCGAGGTGAGATCAGGCCCTGAGCATTTGAATCACACTCAGGATTTTGCATTGGAGTCCCCATGTTCAAACCTGAGCACAAGGAGCTCCTCTGGGCTGAGATGTGAAGGATGATGTGAACATGCGACATCTCTGTACCTACAGAGATAAACTCAGATCTTAAATGCAGAGGGGGGGAAAAACTGAAGAAAACAAACAAATAAAAAATCTCAAAAAGGAAGGAGCAGAAAATTTCTTCCTGTGCCCAGCTGATGGCAAAGTGCTGCTCCAGAGATGCTCCTGGAAGCAGGCACAGCCACAGTGCAGAGCTGGGGTTATCCTGCTGCCATCCCCACTCCCAGCAAAAATCTCCTCCTTCCCAGCTCCAGGGACTTACTGAAAATATGAACTTAATTTTGGGCTCTGTTTTCCTTAAATCGGCGCAGTTCCAGTAAAATCAGATTAAAATACCTCCAGTTCCTGATGTTTGGGGATATTTAAAGTCAGATCAAAGCACTTTTAACCAGTCCTTTTGGTAGCAGGTTTGATGAGAAACACAGGTGCAGGGATACATGAAGCTGGGCTGATTTAAATGCTGCCTTGCAATGCTGCTTCTGATCCCTTAAATATCAGCTGGGGGCGGGCAGGAGGAATGGAGGGATGATGTTTTCATAGAAGAATACTTTTTTTTTTTTTTCTGGATGCAATTTGAGCTGCTTCCCTTTCTGCATGAAAACTTTAACTTGCTGCTTTTTTTTTTTTTCCCTTTAATAATTACATGGAGAAAGAGACTCAGACAAGGGAGAGCCACAGGGAGGTGGAGAGTAAAGTGATTTACAGACACAATCCTTCAAGCACAAGATGCTGATGTGTTCTGAGGGAACCAGCACGAGCTCCATGGCTCTTGCACAGAGACCTGCAGGTCTAAACTCTGAGACAGAGATGAATTTTGGATGGTTTTCTGCAGTTCTGGTGGGACTGTGGGGTGGAACCCTGGTGTGTGGGTCTGGGTGGGTGAGGAACCAGGCTCAGGGTGGGCTCAGCCCCTGGGGAATTCTCTCCAATCCCCCCAGAACTTCACTGGGGAGCTTTGCAGGGATTTACCCAGAAGGATTTAGATGGGAATTTTGGGGTTTGGAGGTCAGAGAACAAGTGAGTGTGATCAGGTGAGTGTGAAAGGGCTTTAGACGATTCTCTGCAGCAGTGCTGCTGGTGCAGGACACAGGATGCAGAGTGGAGCTGGTGCAGGATCCTCCCTTGGCACAATGGTGCCAGGATTTATCAGGGATTGTGGGGTGACACATTTCAACAAGATCAGGGATTGTGGGGTGACATGTTTCACCAAGATCAGGGATTTTGGGGTGACAGGTTTCACCAAGATCAGGGATTTTGGAGTAACACATTACACCAGGATCAGGGATTGTGGGGTGACACGTTTCACCATGATCAGGGATTTTGGGGTGACACATTTCACCAAGATCTGGGATTGTGGGGTGACAGGTTTCACCAAGATCAGGGATTGTGGGATGACACATTTCACCAAGATCACGGATTTTGAGGTGACACTTTTCACCAAGATCTGGGATTGTGGGGTGACACATTTCACCAAGATCAGGGATTTTGATGTGACACATTTCACCAAGATCAGGGATTTTGGGGTGACACATTTCACCATGATCAGGGATTTTGGGGTGACACATTTCACCAAGATCAGAGATTTTGATGTGACACATTTCACCATGATCTGGGATTTTGGGGTGACACATTTCACCAAGATCAGGGATTTTGGGGTGACACATTTCACCAAGATCAGGGATTTTGGGGTAGCACATTTCACCAAGATCTGGGATTTTGGGGTGCCACATTTCACCAAAAACTCTTGGTGCTCTTGGTCCCTCTCATCCTGCCTCCAGACAATACCAGCCCCATCCCAAAATGAAGGCAGGTTAAACCATTTGACAGCACCAATTAAAAGTCATCACTTTTATAGTTCAGGAAAATCAGTGTTTCTTAGAAAGGACTCAGCCCTGTTTGTTGACAAACGATGTGACCCCAGCAATTCATCCCCAGTGGGACAGGATGGGAAGTACTATAGGATTTTCTCTGCTGGGAGCTTTCAAGTTTTATTGTGTGCAATTAAAATGCAGATGAATAACACAGTAAAATAATAAAAAGCTCCTCATAAAAGTGCCCCAGTGAAACAAAACTGTCAAAACACAAGAAGGAAAAAAAAAAAAAAACAACCCCAACAAAAGAGCAAATATTGCTTCCTCTCAAAATATCATGGAAGTTTAAACAAACTCTGTTATCAGGAGACCCCAAAGGTTCAATTCCAGCTTCCTGCCTGCTCATCCACTGCTCCTGTGCCCCACAGGCCCCTGAAAGTTGGGCTGCCATGCAAATTCCAGCCCCACATCACCCCTGGGTCATCTCAACCCCATCACCACTCCAGCCACCCTCTGCTGTCACCTGGGGCTGGAGGGACACCCTGACATGTCCTGCCCCACAGCAGCACCCTGCTGGGGCTGCCTGCTCTTGCTAACCCACCCAAAGGTTCATGTTTGTGAACTTTCTGCATTTTCCATGGGATTTTGCTGCAGAAGGGACAATGGGAACCCTGCCAGCACTGCCTAACTGGGGAATTCTGCATTTGTGTGCTGGATATAAACAGATTTTAACAAAGTTCCTCTCAAGTTATTTAATAAAAGGCATAAAATAAGCCAGGCTTAGGCTGCCAATTCAGCACTGGCAAGACAGAAGATGCCAGTTTTATGATTCCCACCTAAACTGAATGTGCACAGAGAGAAAAATAAAGCCAGACACCAGCTGTGATCCAGCCTGGGCTGGTGTGGCCACAGGGTGGGTGCACTGCCTGGCACAGGCTGGGGACAATGTGGGGACAATGTGGGGACATTCTCCTGACAGCATCACCAACCAGAGCCTGGTCCCCAGCCTGGCAAATCCTCTCCTGCAGATCCATTCATCATTCCTCCAAACCCCACCTGGACTTTTACATGAGCACAGGAAATAAATAAATAAAATTGAAATGAAATGAAATGAAATGAAATGAAATGAAATGAAATAAAATGAAATAAAATAAAATAAAATTATATATAATATAATATATTATATATATAATCAATAAATATATAAATATATATAGATCGAATCAATAATAATTATAATAATAATGATGATAACAACAGGAACAATGCTTCTTTTGGGGTAGCTGACAGGGCTGAACAGAAAACAGGCCCAATAACAGAACTGAAAAACAGCTCTCCAGCTTTACAACAGCAGAGTTTGCTCAGTGTGGAGCATCTCAGAGCAGCTCCCATCTCTTCCTCAGTGGCTCCTGCAGTCACAGTTGTGATTCCTCTGCTCTTTCATGAGGCCATTGAACTCCTGTTATCTCCCTGAATTAATATTAATGGCTTCCTCTAAGCTTCTCCTTTAGCTCTCCCTTTTTCCAACAACTTTTTGATGGTTTTGATTCCTCCAGCCTCCTTTCTTGCCCTGCCCTCGTGCTGCTTGTCTGCTCTGATCCCAGCCTTGCCCGCGATGGCATCGCTGGCACTTGGCCCGTGCAGGGGACGAAGGCTCAGGGGCTCTGGGTGAGGGTTTGGCAGCTGGGATGAGGGGCTGGGAGTGATGCTGGGGCAGCTCTGGGGATGTCAGGGCGCTCACTGGAGATGCCAGCCCCAGATCTGAAGTGTCCTGGCCAAGCCACACCAGCCCAGGAGCTGCTGTCCCAGCAGAGAGGGATCCAGGTCATTCCCAGTACCAGGGGGTGTCTCTTGTGCCAGTCCTGCTGGCACTGCTCACACCCCCCGGGCTGTGAGGAGGCCTGAGCTGCTCCTGAGCCCTTTTTTATCACCAAGAGGAGCTCATCCCATGGAGCACTAACTCAGCATCTCCCAGAGAGCAGCCAGAACCCAGACCCCTGTTTGGGGCTGTCCCTGGGCCCCCTCCCTGCTGGGATGGGGCTCACACTGGCCACTGCTGAGCTCTAGGGCTCTGAATTCTGTCCACAGTGACACAGAAACAGATTTATTTTTTTTTAAATTATTTTTTCAAACCATTGAGCAATACCCAAGCATGTGCAAATCAGGACTTTGCCTCCTGCCGGAGCTCTGGGATGGAAACTGAGGATGCTGATGGGTTTGGTCCCAATTTATGGGAATGCCTTTAACCCCTGCAGCCTGCTCAGCCTCTCAGCCTGCCTCTGCCCAGCCTCTCAGCAGATGCTGCTGCACAAAACCACCAAAAGAGGGGCACAGCACAGCCTCTGGGAGGTTTTTGTCCTTGTGCAGCCCAGGAGGGACGAGGCAATGCTGATCCCAGTGACTGAGCGAGTCCAAATCCATCCTTTCACTGCTCTAAAGCGTTTGCTTAAGGCAGAGCCTTCTCTGGGGTCCAGGATCTCTTTCTTGCATTTTATGAGTTTTTTCCCTAATTATGGAATCTCTTTCAATCTGGCCCTCCTTTGATCACAGCTGGCCCCAGAGAGAGCTCGTCTTGTCTGGATCGACTGAGGAAAGAAAGAGATGAGAGGCAGGAGTGACCTGCCCAGGATGACTAAGAAAATACACAGCAAAGCAAAGAGTGAGCAGCAGCTCTGCACAGCCACAGCCTCAGAGAGAGCTCAGGACAAGCCCTCCTCTGTGTGAGCAGTCACCACCTCCCTCCAGGTGAAGCACATTCCAAGGAGGACCCAGGGCTGAGGCATCAGTCAGAGCCTCCTGTGGCTGTTCTCTCCCAGGTGGGATGAGAATGGACCATTCCTGAGGCTCCACAGGGAATTTCTGAGCCAGGATACCTCAGTGGCACAGCAGAAATCCATCCCAGTTCACCAGCACAGGGCACAGATCACTAAGGATCCTATTTAACCCTTCCCATAAAACCCAGCTAAAGGAGATTCCTTCAGAAAAAGGCTATTTTCAGTGCCACTCTGATTATTTGCCCTCTGTTGTCCTCCATAAAGGATACTGTGAAGTTAATGATCCAGCCATGGAATTTTAAATAGCTGCTTCATGACTAACAACATGTGCTCCAGATCAGCTCCAGCCTGTATTTACATATTTCCCATGATAAGTCAACATATGGTTCTTGTTTGTAACATGGAGTTGCTCTCTTCATATTATTACCTTTTTCCCCCCTTACTTCTTTTCACAAATTACAGGGGGAAAATATTTTTTTCTTTTAATTACTGTTAGCCAAGGCCCTGTGCAAATCAGAAGCCATTAGGGTAACCAGGAGCCTGCTAATGGCTTTATTTTTGTTCCCACCCCATCCTGAGCTGGGTTCACAGCACCATGGGATGAACAAGGTCACTCCTTCCCCCATCCTTCCCCAGGATGGGATTTCACAACCCTTCCCTGGCAGTGGCACTCTTTGGGAAGCTTGCACTAATGGTTTGAATTTTTTCCCTTTTGAATTCACAGTTCTAAGCATGTAGAAAATTTGTACAATTTTGGGGGGGTTGGTTGGGTTTTTTTCCCCCTCTGTTCCCTCTCTTTTCTTGCCCACATCAAAGCATTGGCTGCTGGCTGGATGTGAGTGTCCTAACTGCTCTCATGGCAGTGCTGGAATCACAGGAATTGGCATTTCCACCTCCTGTGCTGTTTTCCCTGCTCCTCTGCTCCCCAAACGCCCCTCTAACAATTCAGCCTCACCTATTTCCTTAGGGAGATTATTCCACACAGGAACTGGGCTCTGACTTTGAAACACTCTTCCCTCTACCCAGCCACAAAGATTATTTCCTTTATTTAATCTCACGACTCCCATTTGAACCAGGCTCAACAATTCCCATCCTCCTGGGGTATGTCCACCCCTCTGACACTTGCAGACAGACACCATATCCCACCCTGAGTCATCATTTTGCCAAGCTGAACAGATGTAACTCTTTTAATCCTTCCTCATAAATCAGCCCAGCCCTTTCATCATTTTTATTGCTCTTCTCTGAATCCCGCCCAATTTGTTGACATTGTTCTGTTTTTAGGTGCTCAGGGGATGGATATCCCAGGTGAAATTTGCCTGGTGGCATGTTAAGAGGTTAATTAACAGAGCCTCCCTCTCTGATTAGCTGCACACAGGTCACAGGACAGGCTGGTGCTGCAGGAGGAGATGGACCCACTGACATCCCTTGGGATGGTGAACATGGGATCCCAGGTGCCTGCAAACTCAGCTTTGACCTGTCTGGGGAGGACTGGTGCTCCTGTCCCCCCCAGGACCCTCAGAGGCTGATCCTGCACACAGGGCAGGGATTTGGCTCAGCAGCATTCCATGCTCCAGAAAATCCAGGCAAGAATTTGAACCACACATTGAAACCCCACCTAAACCTCACTTTGTGCAGCAGCAGGTCTGGGACAAAGCCCCTCCAGCCCGAGGTTCCTGGGGAGGTCTTGTTCTGTCCTTGGCCCTTACAGCCAGCACAGCTCTAGGTAACCTCAGCTCCTTTGTGGTGTCCCCAAGAGAGACCAGAGAACAGGGGAAAATCTCTTCTGCACCAAAACTTAATTTGCTGAGCAGAGCTTTGCCTTCAGCTGAGGCAGAGCCATGTCCTGGGGAGCCCCATCCCAGTGCCACGCTATCAAGAGTGACATTCCACACCACTCATGGTCCTTCACCTCTGATGGGTGCCTGCACCCTCCACTCTCACACCAAAACCCCCAGGGTCCTGCAGCACAGAGGGAATTCTCTTTAAATCTCAGTGATGCCACCATTCATAGACTCACAGAAACATTAAGGCTGGGAAAAGCCTCCAATATCACCAGTCCTACCTTGGACCAAATACCACCATGGCCACTAAACCACATCACAGGGTGCCAGGTCTACTTAACTTCTGAGCACTCCCAGGGATGGTGACTCCACTGTTTCCCTGGGGAGCCTGTTCCAATGCTCAACCACTCTTCCAGTGAAGGAATTTTTCCTCATACCCAACCTGAACTTCACCTGGTCCCACCTGGCTTAGCGTTAGACAAATAGTCCACGATAATAAATACCTCAGTCAGATCAAAAGATCCTTAAACAGCCTTATAAAAAAAAATAAAAGATCAGAGCAGAGCAATTTGGTTCTTCTCTTCACCACTTCTCTCCTCTTTGGGAAGGTAACTTTTGCATTTCAAAGATCCAGGTCCCATTGTGTGGAGGGAGCCAGGCTGAGCTCTTTGTGCTTCCCCGGTTTTGTCCGGTGGTTGTCCCACTAACCAACCTCCCACCAAGGGAAAGGGATTTCTCCCTTCTCCTGCTGACAGCAGCTTTGCTTTGAAGGTGAGAGTTGTCTGCTTCTTAATTAGTGCTGTCATGAGCTGGTCACTCCAGGCTGGGAGTGGGGCAGAGGAGCTCAGCTATTCACTCCCTGCACATCCTGGGGAAGGATTCCTGCCCTGCCTCAGCTGCAGCTGCCAGCAGCTCCTGGGGATTCTCCTAATGGCCCCATTCAAGCCATGAAACACACCTCAGAAGCCTTGCAAATAAATGCAGGGAGCTTTAGAGATTGATTTGTTATAAAAGAGTTTCCTTTCAGCCCCCAGGTATCCCGAGGTGCCGCACACAATAACGCGGGGCCGGCGCGGATCCTGCTCTGCTGGCCAGCCCAGAGGCTGCTCAGCCACACACACAAAAGTCATTCAGCTCTGGAGACCTCACAGCACCTGTTTGCAGAGGCACACGGGCAGTTCTGACTCTCCCCAGTGTTTGTGTGTGTTACAAAAGCACCTGAGAAGAGTCCCGGGGCTGGGGTTGTGCTGTGGGATGGGACCATAAAACAGCTCCAGCCCCGAGCTCCATCACCCTCCATCACCTCCATCACCCTCCATCACCTCCATCACCCTCCTTCACCCTCCATCACCCTCCATCACCCTCCATCACCTCCATCACCCTCCATCACCCTCCATCACCCTCCATCACCCTCCATGAAGTCCAGTAAAAGCCATCCCATCAGCCTGCACACCTTTCACAGCCAGACAAGTGCTCCATAAAATTCCTACTTTTTTTTTTTTAACTCAAATAATATTTGACCTTGAAAATATTAGCAGCAAATCAAGTTGGAGACTTTTTGACCCAACTCTGTTGCAGTCAGGCTCTCTCCATCTCCCTCAGTGCAGATCCCCAGCTGATGGCTGGCCTCAGAAACGTGCATCTTTTCCTTTGTGTGTTGATTTCAATCCACACGAAATACAGGCTAACTTTCCTTTGAAGAAAGTGGGAAAGCAGTATGGCAAGGAGCCACTGAGTTACTTTCTGTAATTCATATTTTCTCTAATGAGAGGCTTTCCAGAAAGATATTCCCCTGGTCGCTCTGCGAGTCAGACAGGTACAACAACAAGTGCAGCAGGCTTGTAATCCAGAGAAGGCTTTGAACCTGCTCCCAGGACACAGAGCACTCCTGAACTTTAAAGGTATTTAGATCCCAATCTGCATCTGGGCATTGTGGTTGACCATTTACCCCTCTCCCCCATCCTATTACATATATATATATATATCTTTATTTTTTCAACAATGACCCAGATGAAAACATGAGATGGGAGCAACTTTTGACCTCCAGGCAATTTGTTGGCATCTCAGTTTTTTGACTTATGTTTGTAAAAATCAGAGGACTTCCACAAACGTGCCTAGCATATGACTTGCAGCATTTTCCTGAAAATATCACTCCATTTTGCAGATTAGCCCAGCTCAGAACAGTTAGAAAATAAAATAAAGCACAGTAGGAACACATGTAGCTTGTGTGGTTCCCATGCCAGAGCACTTTATCAAATCCTACATTTTTCCTGCTGGGATCAGCACAGTAACTTCCTCAGGCTTGAGACTGGAGATGAGACAGGACCCTGAGCAAATACAGGATTCCCTGACATTACTGGGATACCTTCATGGGAAAATCAGAATTTCAATGAATTCATCAAGAGGTTTCCAGGCCAGGAGGGAAAGTAATAAAGATCCATAATTCAGGCCAGAGCAGCTCCCTGAGCGCAGTCCAATAACTTACAGATCTCAGATGAGAACAATCCTTTTACTCTTTTAATGGCATTTCAAATTTACTGCTCTGTGGAGAGGTTTCAGATTCTTTGGGTGAGTTCTGCCCCTGTAGCTCCACCTGCCCCTGCTACCCACAGCCCTGGGCTCCTGCTCCTTGCCTGAATACACTTGCAAATGCTCCACCCTTGACATTTCTATGAATTAAAACAATTAGTTCCCATGAATTCATCACGGATACAACTTTGAAGCGCTCCTTTTGTGAGCACTGGGGTCATTCAGAGTCACTCATTGCAGAGGCTGAGGAATGAAATCAGGTTTTGGATGGGTGGGGACAGCCAAGGAGCCAAGGTGCAATTTCTACACCTGATAATCAGCTTGGGAGAAAGTGTCCCTCAGGATTTCCTGGCATCACTTGCGTTGTAGGGATGTATTACAAGAGTGGGCAATGGCAGCTCCAAAATCTTTTCTCTCTCCAATTACATTTTCAATAGACTTTAAAAATACAAGACCTTCCATTAATTTCCTCTCTCCTCATGGCAGAAGCACCCATGAAACTCCAAGCTCAGTTTGGCCCTCGAGCTAAACCCGGTGGCTCTCACAACCTGGAAAGCCTAGACTGTGCTAAGAGGGAGAAAAAAAATTCTTGGAAGAGGAACTTTTCCTTCTTTTGAAGTCAGAATGGATTTGCAAGGGTCTTAAGTGATGAGGGGACAGTTTTAAGTAGAGGGGATATGTGTATAATTTTAACCATGTAAATAGTCCTTTGCAGCCTGGGAATCTTCAGACTTTTCAAAGCTTTAAGAAGTTGGCACTGCATACTTGTTAAAATCAGTTTAACCACTTGCCAAGAGGTTTAAAGAAAGACGACACCTATTTTGCATGAATAGTAATATTACTCTGATGAATTTAGTTATACTAATGGGAGAGCTTAAAGAATATGCTCCTGCCCCTGATGGAATTTTTAAGGCAAATAATAAGGTTCTGGAGGGTGTAACCTAAAACAGACATTTCATAAAAGATTCATCCTTGAACAAAAATGTCATGAAAGCATGAAATGAAAACTAGACGACAATCAGAATTCCTCTTGAAGTGCTTTGTAGTAATTATTTTTAAAAATCCTCACAAAAGGCTCTATTCAATTGCAGAATAGCAAGTGAGGTCTGGATGGTTCAAGGCCAAATAATTTCTGCAATGGAAAAAAACAGGCTTCAGTTCTTCAGTTCTGATGTAAGGTATTTTAAATGGGCACGAGCTCCAATTATTGCTTTCTTTTCCCCAGCTTCTGTGGGACATGAATTGCCCACAGATAAACCCCCTGCTCTGCAAAGTGGTGACCAACATCATTTGCAGCTCTGATGCCCCTGATTCCACAGCCACACTGAGCACCACAGTCCCCAGGTGAGGCTCAGGGGCTCGTGGCACCACAATTTCATCTCTTCATTCTCCCTTCTCCTGGCTCGTGCAGGAAAAGGGAGCTGCCAAAACCCAGCCTTGCCCTGCTGGGTGAGCCCTCTGCAGCACAGGGATTGAGCACAGGCTGGGGGCAGCTGTGATTTCCCAGCTCCTCAGCAGGGAAAAGCCCTTTCCACACCATGGCACGACCATTCCCATCCCAGGGCGTGTGGGATGTGCCAGACACCAGCCAGCGGCCATCCCCTCCTTTTGGGGGTCACAGGGAGGATCCCTGGTGGGAAGAGGAGCAGGCAGAGCAAGAGCAAGGATTGCCATTGCCCACTACACATACAGCTGTTGGTATTTCCAGTTCACTCCAAGCCTACACCGTGCCTGCTTTGCCCCAAGGAGCCAGACTTGCACCCTGCTGGACACCAGCCAGCGGCCATCCCTTCCTTTTGGGGGTCACAGGGAGGATCCCTGGTGGGAAGAGGAGCAGGCAGAGCAAGAGCAAGGATTGCCATTGCCCACTACACATACAGCTGTTGATATTTCCAGTTCACTCCAAGCCTACACTGTGCCTGCTTCACCCCAAGGAGCCAGACTCGTGCCCCAGCATCCCCAAAACCTGGGTGACAGGAGAGCCATTCTTGACCCAGACAATAGGGACTTGTTCACAGCTCGATGGCAGCCTGGTAAAACTCTGAGTTTTCAAGTGTGTTTGAGTTGGGGCTTAGCTAAACAAAACTGGTTTTCTCAGCCAGGCTGAGGGATTCTCACAGGCTCTGCGCCTCCTTGTCCGCAGCTCTGACTTGCTCCCAGAATCCTTCCCCTCTCTTCTTGTTTGTGCTGCTCACCCCTTTGGCAATTCTAATTTAGCACTGAAAATCCTCCTGCTCCTTCTTAAACTGAGGGCTGACCTGTGTTTAAGACTGTGGTGTTTGAAGCAGAACCCATTCCCCACCAGAAGATTTTAATTTTATACTAAGAGCTGTGCTTTGTTTCCAAATGCTTTATTTAAAATTGCTTCAATGTGTAGCATTCTGAAAAATTATTCCCCCTATTCTGAGGCTTTTCTGGCTTTGGATTTTTCCCTCCTGATTTTTAGGACTTCTCTTTTTTCCTTTGCTGATGAACCACTACCCCCCAAACCAGATCTCTTGCAAAAGTGCCTCTGGACCTTCCTACAAAATGTATAACCTCTCCATGCCTCAGTTTACATAGGTGTAAAAACCCAGGGAGCATCATTTCCCTGCCTCAGAGAAGTACAGTGAAACTCAATTAAACCAGCTAATGCCTACAAAGGGATCCCATATCCTCAGGTGGACAATCTATATGGAAAATATGCTTCTGAGAGAGTGCCACGAGCACTTCAGCATGGAGATAGAGCAACAGGAGATCACACAGGGACTTGGCTGTGCTCCTCCTCCTCCAGCAGCTCCTCAGTCTGTGCATCTGTTTCCCCTGAGGGATTTGTTGGGAGCCTGCAAGGGGAGAGGATGGAGAGGAGCTGGGTGCCTGGATGTCCTCTGGAAGGGGACACGGGGAGCAGCAGCGGCAGTGCCCACGTGCAAGGTTTGTGCTTGACTTTGTGCAGCTCCTGCAGGGCACAAGAAGCTCACACAGCAGACCCTGGATCTCCCCTTCATCCTGAGCCCCTTCAAAACCTTGGAGATGACAGAGCTGCAGAGTTCCTGGGATGGGACAGCCAGAGGAGAAGCGCTGGAGAACGAGGAGCCAGGGAACGCACAAGGTTCTCATTCTGGGCTTGGTGCAGCTCCTGCCCCAGGGTGGGAGGGGAAAGTTTGGGATGTGGCAGGTCCTGTACAGGGGCTGGAGACTGTGCTGGAGGCTGATCTCCGAGCTGGGAGTGGTGGCACAGCACCACAGGGCTGGACAAGCCTTGCCTGGGGGGCACATCCAGCACAGCCACGGGAGCCACAATGCCCGGGGCTGTCAGCAGTGCCCTGCTCCACCCTGGGCATCACAGCAGGGTTCAGTCCCACCTGGAACCAGCATGGGCACTCCTGGGGTTTTATGGGGTTGCTCTGCCCTTGGGTTTTTGGAGCTGCCTGGTGAACCTGACTCCATGGCACCCGAGCCTGTTGGGAACTGCTGCCCTCCTCTTCCTCCTCCCCATGCGCCAGGAACTCCTCCCAGGGGAAGTGAACTGTGTTAATATGCATGAACACAACCCAAAAGCCAAACCAGAGCTCCATTTTCCAAACAGACAACATGCCTGCCACCCTCTGCAGGCAAACCTGGGCTGCCTACGTGAGGAACACAAAGCCATGACTCTGCAAGCATGAGGAAATGCATATTCACCATGATATTCCAGCCACCTACAACCAAAATAATTAATGACTGCTTAATGGCTCCACCAGGGTTTGGTTTGTAAGGAGATGAACTTTATTCCCAGGGAAAAGAAAAAAGGTATAGATTACTTTGACCTGGAATAAAATAGATATTATATTATTCAGTGTTATGTATTTATTTAGGTCAGTAACTTCTGCATGACTTAAATAACCTTGGCTTTTTTATTTTTTCTATTTTGTAGAACAGTATTTTTCCTCAGCGTTTCCAGAAATGTTGTTCTGAATTTTTTCAGCCAGAAGGAAACACTGTTTTTGGATTACAACAGTTTCAAGGGATGCCAGTGGAAATGAAGCTAAACCAGCCCCAGTGCCAGGATGTCTCTGACCATTGCCTCACATAAGCCATCAGCACCCATGGTACCTGCAGGAATCCCATTCCTGACCAGCCCAATCCTTGGAAAGAGTAGTTGGCATGCCACGGGGTGAAAAGTGTTGTTTTGTGCAAAGCCTGAAGGAATTAACCTTCTTTCCTGGGTTCAGGAAGCTCAGGTTTGCTATGCTGGAGCTTTACCCTGCCGTGGTGCCCTCCTCTCAACACCTCCCCCTGTCCCTGAGGGGCAGCAGAAACCTTGGAGCCATGGCATCCCTCACTGCCACTGCAGGAGAAGCAGCCACAAGAGTTTTCCCACTTTCCTTCCACATTGGCATTTTTTTCTGAATTTGTTTCCTGTGATTTAAACAAGATCTAGGCCAGCAGCATGGAAGGGTTTGGGAAACACCTGCATCTCTGCCAGGATGTCCCAGAGATTGGGATCCCAGGTAATTTGGAATATCTGAGGAGCACCAGCTATTGTTATGTGCTGTAGCTTCATTGCCAAGTGTCACTACAATATTTATGAAGTGGTTGGCACTCCTGTGCTAGACTGACACATTTTGAGAAGTCATAAACAAATCATCTTTTCAAGAGGAATTTAAAGCTGTTTTGCAGCATTGTGTTTTCTCTAACAGCCCCATCACTTTTAAGGCAGAAATGTTCAAAATTCAAGTCCTGCAAGTGCACTTACTACTCCCTTACTACTCCTTTACTGCCATGAGTATCAGCATTACTCAGCTGGAGAACAGGACCAGATCCCATCTCACCACTGGAACCACATCCAGCCCTTTCAAAGCTCTGGTTTTTACCCAGACTGTATTTCTCCTAACTGGCTCTGTTTGGAAAGATATTTAAGGATTTGGTCTCCCTACAACATATACTACATTTCATCCTACATCTGCAAAGTGAATTTGTGCATTTCTCCAACAATTCCTGGAGCATTTCACAGCAATGACAGTCAGAACACATCCTAACCTCTCCCCATCATGATTTTTCATGATGCCTGCTCTTCCAAAGTGCATTTTACCCAATTTACTGCTCTGCCCCCAATTCCACTCTTCCCTCCAGTTCCTGCTGAGCAGGATGGAGACCTGGTGGTGCTTTGATAATTTTCAGCCAGCTCCAAAACTGAACATAAACACACACAAGGGTTCAAGCACCACTGAGCAATCCCAGCACTCAACTCCAAATACAAGGTGAGTCTTGCTGGAAAGTTAAAGCTATCAAGAAGCTCTTAAAAGGCATTTAAAACTAAAATACAAACTTCAAACAGTCACCATGGGGACAAAATATTCAAGTGACAGTTTAAGCTGTCAAACATTAACTTTTGATATTTTTATTGCCTTCCATTGGCTACCTTTGGCACATCACCCATCCCACTAATGGCTGTCCTGTTATTAAGGATGGATTTCATGGTCATTAACTTGAGTTCAGCAAGTCACAGATGACTTTATTAGGCATGACTTCAGTAATCACCATTTTAATTGCACAAGCTATCCTCTGTGCCCACCCTGAAAACACAGGCTATTTTTAAGTTGAAGCAACATTATCCTTTCCACTGGGCATCATCACACAGGGCAGCCTGCCAGAAAAAAAACACAAACCCTAAATAAAATGATTCAGGGTAAGAGCTCACCCATTTCTGTCCTGCTTTGAGGTACAAGCCACATCTGATAAGGCAGAAATGAGGCCACAAGAACCACATTCTGCTAAAGGTTCAAATAAAAAGGCTAAAGGAGAAAGGAGGTGAGATGGGGCTCAGCTGACAGACTGCATCAGGCTCTGTCTGCTTCAACAAAATACCCCAAAAAATCCTTTTACAGCAATCCTGTAATGAGTGTCTGTGCCCATCCTACAAGAGTGGCACAAGCAGGAGCAAACACCACATTGCCCTGCTGAAAATTCCCCCATCTTTCCATCTCTCTGAGCCCCAAGGTGTTTTCCAGGATGGGCAAATCAAGCCCCTTGGCTGGGTCTGGCAGGAGAGAAGTGATGCTCTCCTGCCAAGAGAGCAGGTTTAGAACTAAATCTGAAGCAGGAAATATTGGAAGGTGGGAGGTGTCCCTGCCCTTCTCAGGGGGGCTGGAACAGGATAATGTTTAAGGCCCCTTCCAACCCATTCTATGGATTTATGATGATTCTACACTAGTCAAGCACTTGGCCACCACCTTTGGAGCTGGCTTGTGCCTCCAGGGCAAAGCAACTTCTCCCTCTGCATCATCAGCATGAATAAATCAAATCTGTTCTCAGCACTCAGCCTCTTGGGGTAAGAGTTCTCCTCCCCTGATCAAAACCAACCCTTTCAGACCTGGATTTCCATGGGGATTGAGACCTGTAGGGACAGGCACCCCCCAGCACTCTGCCCTCATTCCTCATCTGGAGGGAGCATGACCTCCTTCAGACACCAAAATTCCAAACTCAACATTTAAACAAACAAGAGACCCACCCCAAACAAACCAGAAAAAAACCCCCCACTTTCAAAGTTTATATTTTTCCTACTGAACTGTGACCGACCTGGAATAGGATTTTTCTGAAACTTCAAATTTGGAAATGTAAGAAAAAATGGATCAATATCCACCAAACTGGATTCTGTGCCAAGCTGGGCTGTATGGCTGGCATGGACAAATTAATTTCTGCATGAACTGTGCTAAAGCACATTCACATCCCCAGGGCATGCAAATGTGAGGTTACCATGCTGCAGCTGACACCAGCCCTGATATAATCCTCAGCTCTCAAAAAAAAAAAAAAAATCCAAACCCAAACCTAAGAAACCCCCAAGAGCTAAAGCACAGCCATCCCAGGTCAACAGATCCTTCCACAGGCACAGGAAGCCCTCAAGGATATTCCACAAGATCACAGCCTCAGATCTCCCATTCAATCCCAGCTGTATCACTCCTGCCTTTTACAGACCCTGATAACTTCTGCTGCACAGTTTAAGAACATAATATAACATGTAATAAATAATTGTGTTAACTCTGCATCCATGAATGGCTTTAACTCACAGCTTGAGCTCAGTAATGAATGTCAAAATATGTGTTAATAAAAAATTAAATCACCAGAGAGCAGTGTCAGGATACACACTTTGGTAACCTAACGCTGCTAAGTTTTCATGTCATGTGAGCTGCAATGTACAGTAGCAAGGAACAGGCATTCCCATTCCCTTTGAATTGTACAGATGTTTTGTGCTCCCAGAGAATATCCTAAAGAGAGACGTACGCTCTTAGTATGTATCTATTATAACATTATTAGCCACACTCCTAATTAATCCTTAGGAATTCCAGGCATTTTTCATTTAGTTCTTAGCAGAGGAAAGGGAAAAAAAAGGTGCCTGAACAACTATTTGTGTCGTAGAGTTCATAAATGAGCCCATCACCCTATACCAGAACTGCTATAATTTTATCGGAATGAAAACCATTCTCTTTGATCTCTTTTAGTTCTTAAATCCAGCAGTTGTGTATTCAAACATCAATGGAAATGTGGT
This sequence comes from Fringilla coelebs, assembly GCF_963513975.1. Classification (NCBI taxonomy): domain Eukaryota; kingdom Metazoa; phylum Chordata; class Aves; order Passeriformes; family Fringillidae; genus Fringilla; species Fringilla coelebs. The sequence goes on along the minus strand of NC_140045.1, from coordinate 2,790,884 downwards.
TTCAAGCTTCCTCTTTCATTATCTTTCTCAAAGATAAAAAAGAGCAAAAGAAAAAAAAAAGTTCTGAGCTTTAGAGATGAGGCAATATTTTTACAGTAATTTCTTTATCTGATTTCATCCTGTTTACAGAAGCTGCTGTTTGGAAGATCTCATCCCCCCTCCCCATTTTCGAGATGGCTTTTCTTTAAATAAACGTATATTAAAAAATAGAACAGACAACAAAGTCGGCTTCCTGCTTGCTCTTTATTGTAAAGGAGATAAGGTTGCTAAATGCTGCGTTATCTGGCTTTGGTTCGGTGCGTGACCTACATGGATCAAGATGGAGATTTAATGATTAAACTTCACTCCTTTATCTTCAGCAAAGGGGGAGGGGGGGAGGAAAGAGTACCCAAACAAACTACTTATGTTCTGGTGTGATAGAATTACAGTTCAACACAATAATTAACTATCTGACACATTCCTGCGAGGCTGCTGATGTCAGTAATGGCTCTCAAATGCCCCCTCTGTTGTCATAACCCAGCAGCCAAAACATGCACGTACTCTGTGGGATCGGGGTTGGCAAAATGCATTTCAGCCCTCCTCAGCTGATTCACGCAGACCACAGGTGTGTTTCATGCTTCAGGTACCACTGAGAGACAAATTTAGGAGCAAATTCAATTAAAACAAAATGCGTCCTTAATCTACCAAACCCACAAAACCATTTTTAATCTCTTCTGTCCAAGGCCCTGGACTCCAATCTTTCTGTAAGATTCTTTACAGCTCTTGAAACGTACTTCAGCCTCTCACTCCCAGACAACACAGCTCATTTCACCAACCACTGCACATCCTGTGTCTCTGAACAACCCAGCGATGGTTCCCAGTCTCCTCCTCCTGCACCCTATCAAGTAGATCCTAAAAATCTTGAATTAATCTGCTGCACAAACTTCAAAAGGCCTGGCACTTCAGTTTGGATGGCTTGTAAAAACTACACTTACCTATGTGTGCAACACTTGTGCAAAAAAAACCCTAATGACTGGCAATGAAACCCAAAAAATCTCCAAGCCCAACATGGATTCACCATGGAGCCCCTGGGTTTGGGAGAGCTCAGATTGTGGATGCTGGCAGAAGGTTTTTTATGCATGAAGGCCACATGACACACAGCAAATTTAATGAAGTTTGTTCTTACCATTATTTCAAACCTCCAGGGCTGCTGTCACCCACGTGGATCAGAACAGCAGGATTTATTTGCATCAACTCCCACTGGAAACAACAAGCAGCAGCCATGAGCTCCAGCTCCTGCAAGATCCAGAAAAGCCACAATCTCCCTCCAAATCCAGCAGCAAAAAGATGGGGACATCAAGGGTAGAACTCACTCCCCACCTCGGAGCACCAAATTTCATTAAAGCAGAGAACAAATTTAGGATCTTACCTTCTAGAAAATCCCCAGAGAGCTGCAAGACCAGCTGTTTCAGGTGCCAGAGGAGTTTCCCTGCCTGAAGTCCCAAGGCAGCCCCAGCAGTGCTCATTGCCTCCCCTCTGGGAGCATTTACCTTAATTAACAAACCCTCATGGGGCTGAGAGAGGCATTTCTGCCCCCTGCTCCTCCTGGAGGGCTGACATCAAACCTGCCTGCCCCTGCCCAGGGGGGGCTGAGCAGCAATGAGGGGTTCACAGGAGAACTGGTTTTTCCCTGCCACCTCCTCCCATGTTGGAGTGGGAAGAGTGAGGTTCTTGTGCTGCTGGTGGCACTTCCATTCTCTGATAAGCAGCCTGAGTGAAGACTGGAGTTATTTTATCACTTCCCAGAGCCTTTTTCTCCTATCTTTAATGGGCTTCCTATGTTTCCCACCTCCCCCTGACCATCTAATAGCACAACATCCCAAAAATCTGACTAGGAAACCAAATGCCAGCTTAATCCTATGGACTATTCCCAAATAAAAGTGTTGGAAGGAAGCAGCCTGCAAACACAATGCTGAGCCCTCATCAGGGGAGAGAATTTCATCCTGGAAGGATGAAACTGAATCCCATGAATGCTGTCACAGCCAGAAACTGAGCTGCTTCCAGAAGATGCTCTGTAGCTCGAGGGGAGATGCTCAGTGAGGTTGTGTTGGCCTCTGCATCACTTGGTGCTGATCATTGTCTTTTCTTGTGAGCAGATTTAGATTCCAACGGGCAACCACCACAGCTTGACATTGGAGTGCTGAGGAATCAATTAGCTGTGATGGGAAAGCAAATTTTGGTATAATAAAAAAGGAAAAGAAAGAGAGGACAACACCCACTGATCACTCCCTTGCTTCCATGTCTTTCTAAGGAAGTGTGGGAAGGAGAGTGGATTTAGGGGGATAGCCTGCATGGAGAGATGCTGTGATGAGCTACAGCTGTCTTGGGCTGGGGGATGGGAAATTCAGAGGATTCTCAAGTCAAACATCAGGGACTTGAGTCATACATGGAGCAACAAACACAAACTGCTTTGGTATTTGGGGACATCTGGCCTTGAAGCTGATTCAGTTCCTAAACTTTTTAATAACCTTCCTAAAATTGCAGCATGAGGCATTTGGCAGGGGAGAGCCAGAGATGGAAAGCAAATCAGAAGGATTTCCATGCTGCCACATGAGCCATGTTGCTTGGCAGGCTGATGGATCGGGGCCGTTGTATGAAATAAAATGCGAAACAATTAAATGGCACGTGACTGCAGGAGGGGGTAGGTTTACTTTGCAGGATTTGCATCAACATTTTCTTTGGCTCCCATCCAGGTGGCTCAGCACCCCTTGGAGTCACTTAAACAAACCCAACTTTGAAAGCAAAGCTCTGTCAGAAGTTCTGAGTCTCGTCCAGCTCCGTGTTCCCATCAGGGGGATGGCAAATCCCACACGAGGTGCTTGCGAGGGCCACAGATTTCCCTGAAGGTGTCTGCTCTCCTCACACACAGACTGCTCTCCTCACAGGAGTCCTCTTGTGGATTTTAAGCCTTGTGATGAAGACTCAGCACAGCCCTGTGCAGCCCAGTAGGAAGATTTCTGGTGAGGGCTCTAACAGAGAGGTAACACCCAGCTCCACCTTCTGTCCTTTGGGAAGTTGAGAGGAGATGGTCAGAGCAGGGATTTTGGCCAGCACAGTCTGGAAGAAGCATTTAGGGGGGCCTAATGTTGGGTCCAGATGTGCCCCCTTTCCCTGGTGCTGAGCAGTCAAAGGATGATCTGGGGCTTGACTTCAGACTCGTGAGTGACAGAAGTTTTGGTGCAGGAAATAACCTGGTGCATATCAAAACCCAGCTCCATGTTTGTTTCCAGTTATGATTTATCTATTATCCAGTTCTGATTTATCTATTTCATGGCATTTAGGTTTGCAAGTGCAGAGCAAACTTTTTGTTCTGTAAATTTGGGAGCAAGCTGCTGGCTCACACTAATAACAACATTTGGGACCTCGTGATTATTTTATTTAGAGCTATTTTTTGCAATTAACCTCGTCCCTAAAAGCCTTTCTGTTTTGATGAGGTTATTTTCATATGGTGCAAGTTGAAAGGGGGATGGGGGGTGTGAGACAGCTACACACATGTATTATAATCATATTTGAGCCATTTTTGTGCTTCATCTGTTTAATGTCATCTGCACTGCCAAAGCAGCCAAGCTCCTTCAGGGCAAGCTGGGTAATGGGAGCCAGCATTCCTGATTTTCTGTCCCTGGAGCAGCTTTGGGAGCAGGGCACTGCTGGGGCAGGCTCAGCTGCCCTGTGCTCATCCCTCTGTGACTGTTACTTTTACAACCCGTGGTAACCCCGTGGTAACCTCGTGGTAACCATTAACCACTGTCAGTTGCTGCATGTGTGCACAGCCTCTGCTTGGAGGGCAGAGAATCAGAATTTGGTTCTGGATTAAAATCAGGGCTCGGGTTTGTGCAGCACTTTGGGAGGGCTACGAGCCCGGGGGCTAGAACGTTTTATCCAGGAAATCATTGGAGTGAGGAAGAGTTTGAATAGAGGCAGGTCCTTCCTTGCTGCTGGAGTCAGACCCTTCCTTGGGAGGCAAACACCACCCCCAGGCTGCTCCAGCTGAGGTTTCCAAGCCTGGATCCTTTTCACACATACATGGTCAAGCTGTGGATGGGAGGAGCTCCAGCCTTCTGGAAAAGATGCACGGAGGGGTGTGTGGAGGGGGAGTTTGCATCACATGCTCTGGTTTAGACTTATCCACTTCTCAGTTAATAAACAGATGTAAAATGGTGCCTCCAGGCACCCCAAAGTCACAACTGGTGGATGTGAAGATGCTGGAGTTATGGGATGGGTCTCCCCTTTCTGTCCTGCTTCAGGAAGTCATTCAGAAATTTGCTTCATCCTGAAACTGCTTGGGGAAAGATAATTCTGTAGAGAGAGGGGACAGCATTTAATTTTGCCTCCAGACTTGTGTCGATGAGATGTGTTTGTCCCCACAGGCACTGCAAGCTCCTTTCTCATCACCTCCACCTTCTTCCTTTACTGCTAAGGCAGCACTGAAAGTTGAGCTGTTGTACTTCAAAACACGCCACCAAAATTCATTTCTCAGGTCTTAATTTTTCTTCATGTTCCCTGAGCACACACAGATATTTAATGACCTAAAACTGCAATTGAAGCAATTTAACACTGAGGCAAACACAGGTGTTAGCACCCTTCCAGAGCAGCCCTTGGTGCATTTGCTTAAGGCTTTTAATTACAGCTGTTAGTATGACAGATTGATTAGATGTTTGACAGCTCCTGGGATGTTCTGGTACCCAGCAAATGCTTGGAAGCAGCATCCTGCCCAGGACTCAGAGTTACTCAGTCAATGCCAGGGCACTGCAGCAGATTGAAATGACTTTTTTCTTCTCTTTTCAATAGGGAGTTTTTCCTCCTTCACCTCCCAGTGTGAATGTGGATGTATGAGCAACAAACAGCAATGGGAAAGGAAATGCAGAGAAACCACACAAAGATTTACTGGGGCTTTAGCAAAATATTATCATTCTTAATGTTTGTCGACATGTGGCAATTTTCTTTGAACCGGGAATAGTTCAAATTCCTGCTTGCTTTGAAGACTTCATTTTCTCCCATAAAAATTATGGAGACTGTCTTGGATAATTTTAGGACTAAGGCACCCTCTTTGCTGAGCTCAGGCATGTTTTGCACTGTGTATATTTTATTTGCCACCTGCCAGCTCGTGTCCACATTTCCCCAAAGTCCAGGAAAGAGGTCCAGGACAAATCCTGGGAAAAACCTTGAGCTCTGGCCCACCCCTGTGCTGGAGGTGCACAGCTCAAGCACCCACACACAAGGCAAGCACAGCTCCTTAAATAACATTTCCAGGGACAGTGAAAGCCCCAGCCCTGCACACAGGGACACCTGTGAGTAACTTTGCCACTGTGTGATAAGGTCTGGCTGATGATGCAGAACCCCTCCAAGCTCAGTGCATTGACAGGCAAGCAAGGTTTGAGCCTAAAGATTTAGAATCATGGAATCAGCAGGGTTGGAAAACACCTCCAAAATCATCAAGTCCAACCTCCAACATGTCATTACTCTGATTAAAGTTGGGCCAAGGCTTTAGCCACTCTCTGGTTTGGCCATGGCAGAATGGACAGGTAAGATTTGGAGGGGCCATGAGGAATCATGTGTGTTTCTGGGGGTTATAACCAAGCAGAAGATGGGGATGAGGCGGGAGAAAGCGTGTCAGTGTAAATCACAGCTCCCTGCTTAGGAGGAGAACACTCTGAAAAGGACCAGGAGATGAAACCCGAGGCAGACAAAGTCAAAATAAAACCTGTAGACACAGCAGTCATTGTGGAGTGTTTGTGAAGGGCTGTTGTGCCTGTGCTCGTGTCTGCAGACGGTTAAGTAGAAAGGGATTGTTGTCTTTACTCACACACATTCCCTCGCCCTGAGTTAACTTCCTCAGGCAGAAGAGTGCCCAGAAATAAACTGTCATAACCACCAAGTGAAACTGCCAAGGGGTGGTGAAGTGTCCAGCTCCAATGTCTTCAATCAGGACCGGTTTTCTCCTTTGAAGATATGCTTCTGCCAAGCACAAGTTGTACCTCAGTCAGACGCCAGTTATTGCACTTGATACGGGTGAAATCTAATGGCCCACGAAATAAAGGTCAGCAGAAAAAAAGATTATTGAGTGGTTTCTTCTGGTCTCAAGTCTATGAATCTGTGAAAGGTTGGCAACTCGTACCCACCGTCATGGTGTTTTTCATGGTATCCTTTGATAACGGGATTAGGAAGCACCAATATTAGTTCAAAAAAGCTGCTGAAAAGTGCCTGACATTTGGTCATTACCAGTCTTCAGTCACTATTGATTGGTGTCTGTGCTGGAGGCACTAATCCAGCACAGGGAGGGATCCAGGGTGGCTGCAGATAGGTCGGGATCGATACGGAGCTGCTGACGGGATGCTGGCACTGCTCTCCCTGCTGCTCCTGGTGGGACCCTAACACTTGCTGTGGGTATTTTAACAAACCAGCCCTGATTCTCTTGTTTTTTAGCAGATTATCCTGCCGAGCAGTTTGGCAGCATCCTCATTTCTGCAAGCAGAGGAATCACCATTTCTCTTCTCCCAAAGCATTTGCTGTCGGAAGCAACCACCCTGCCTGGAATGGAGCTCCCAGAGCATGAATATTTCATGGGACTGGTTTTGGGGAGATTACTTATGGTTGAGTTTTCATGGCCAATAACTAGATTTTTGTGACTATCAGCACTTCTTTGGTAATTTAAAATTGACTTGAAAGGGAAAAGAAGCAAACTGAGGCTGGATGGGTACAACCAAGGTCTTGTGCTCCTACAAATACCATGATAAAAGTGTATTGGTTCATAAGGAGACTTTGAAATATTTAGGAGAGCATCAGCAGGAGGTATAAACACATGTATATGAACAAAACTAGCATTTCGTGAAGTGTGTGGGAAGGAGAATGTTTGGGAGTCAGCACATTTCTTACCAACCCCATTAAGTGCACCCAAGGGTGAATTTTTTATTTATTTGGGTTTTTCTTCAGAACTTCCCCCCCTACAGAGCTTTGGATTTCTGAACATGAAAAATAACAACAAATTTTACAAACATACAAATTTCAAGCCCCCTCCCTGCCAGTGATGCAAAGAAGGTGCTGAGCCTGCCCTGCCCCTGCCTCTGGACACAGCTGAGGGTCCCAAAAAGCTGAGACCTCTCCCCCAAAGAGTCACACCTGCCTGCGCCTGATAACTGGGATAGTTGTAAGCTTTTCCTGCTCTTCCATGAGCCATCCCACCATAACTCTCCCATGGCAGGGAGATATTTATTTTCAAGACAAGCATTCCTATTTAATGGGAAACATCTCCTTTGTGTGGAAATCAGTTTGAAACATCCCTGGGCTCGAATGGTGCAGAAAGCTTTGACAAAATATTAGAAATATGTTTAGCTCCTTGGATATATCAGCCTTGCCAGAAATAAAACTATTTTGATAAGCTCTCATTTGGAGAAATTTCTCATCTCCCTCTTTGCTCCCCAAACAGAATAATTAATAAACCAGGAATACAGAAGCACTGGCATCCCAAAGAAGCCTCTCCCTTGCTACAAGAGAGTAGATTCTCTCAGTCTCTCCTAGTGGGACTACTCCACATTCAGAAATCAGCAAACAGCCCCTTTTTTTCCAGGAACTTGAATCAGATTTGGCCTGAAAGTGCAATCCAGGAATCAGTCACAAAACACAAGGCAAAAGCTCTGCAGGTTTTGTCCTAGGGTAGGACAGTCAAATTGCCATTTTCCCTTCCTCAGTGGTGTGTGGATGGTGCCAGTGGAGCTTCTCCTGCTGGCCAAGGTGGAGAAGTGTCACAAAAACTGGCTCCTCCTGCCTTTCCCCAGCAACCAGATCAAGCTACTTTTTTCATCCCCTCAGTCTCTCACTTTCAGGGTATTTTGCCTTCTCATTAACTGGTCAGTGGCCTAGCTCAGTCTTGGCCAGGTTTGTCTCCTCTCTTTGCATCCTGTTGGGGATGGAAGCTGCTGCCTGGGCATCAAGGTCCATGGAGAGCTCACAAAAGTCACCCTGAGATCTTCCTGACCCTCGCTGTGTTTGCTCATTTCCTTCTCAGCTCTCTTTCTATTGCTTTTCAAATTAAGGTGCACAGGAAACCAGAGCAGTTTCTGATCTCTCCTCCACCTAAAAAATTAGAACATCAAAACCAGTTTTACCAGCAATAAACGAAGCTACTTTGAAAAGTGAGGCAAAGGGATCTATCTGGAGTCAGTAAGACATTGTTAGGATCTCTTTGATCGGGAGCCTTAAATGAAAATTATCAAATGGCGCTTTAAAACATACACCCTTTTGTTTGATTAGCCTGCTGCAGATAACCTTTATTAAACCTGATCTAAAATTACAGCCATGCACTGGTGGTTCTTTGATGCCTTGGCTGTTTCATTTCCTGTTTATACTATGATACACGTTGCACTAGGAGATAAAGCACTTCTGAAGGATATTAAGACATGAAAGTCCCTTGGCTATTTGCTGGCACTGTTTTGATGTTTTCTTGCTCTCTAGAAATTAGCATATCCTTTTCAAAGACTGCCTCTGATGAGAGTAATCCTTTGCCATGATGTATTTGCTAAAAGTCATAAATGATAGTATATTGTGTAAAGAAATGACACATAAAAGGGACGATGCTAGATTATTGATAATGAGGCAACTTGTGCAACTCTGCTTTTGGCTTTTATAAAACACATTTTTGACACCATAAATACATTGAGCTTATATTAATGAGGATTTAATACTTCTGAGATTTTAGAAACTTGCTTAGAACAACTTTTCAAAAGAAGGTTTTTTTGGGAAGTTTAATGTTTTCACTAATTTTGATAAGATATTCTGTTAAGCACGTTTTGCTGCCTTCGTAATGAGGAATGATGGAAAGGTTTTTAGCATGGCTTTGCCAGAATTAAACTGTGCTGGAATATTTATTTTATTAATTTGTATACTGTCTATTGCCATAGAAATGAGGTTGATTAATTATAGAAATTTGCAATAAAATGTTACTTTTCAGAAAAAAAAAAACCAAACTTTGACATACATAAAAGCAAAACATAAGGATCTGGTATCTGAAGGTATAAATAAGTATTGCTCCATGGAAGCTTTGAAGTGACATTGATTTACATCACCAAAAGATCTGTCTCCTGTTGTCACTAACAAATGACCTGAGCATTTTCACAGGAGAGAAAGCCATGCCTGGATGACCTAGAAAATAAGGACCAGGGTGTTGGGATGATAGAGGGGTGAGGAAGAGCATCAAGGGCATGGGGGTTTTCACCAGCCACTCTTCAAAGGCACTTTTTTAGGACTTTTCAGCGTGCTTTGCATGACAAGGTCTAAGTTAAAGTATACAATTTCTGTATCTGTATGAAAATCATCATAATATTCCTTGAGCTGTGTTTGCAAAAACACTCTTCCATCATACACAGAGTGGTGGCACAAGATCTGGGCTCTGGTGGAGGTGGCACGTGCCAGGTGTGCTGTGGTGACTTCGCAGAAGTGTGACAAAGATTTACTCTTTGCCTTACAGAAGGTGCTTTCTGTAGACAGACACAGAGATAATAATTTTGTATTTTCCAAAGTGGGGGATCCAAGTTACACACCTGAGGCCGGTGTGTAACACCTGTGGAGGAGGATTTCCCTACCTAAATTTGTAAACAAGAATTTGCAATGACTCTGAATACCTGAACTCACCCTGCCAAAAATCCAGTCCCTTATCTATGCACCTTTCAGAGCAGCTGAGTCCTCACCTTAAATACCCCAGGCTGATAATCCTGCCCTCAGGAACCAAAGATCTCATCTGATACTCGCTGAAATCAATGGAACAATTGACTGTGGGTGGCTGTCCCAAGGAGCCCTGAAGGCACAAAGATCACAGCCAGCCTGGGACAGAGGCAGAGCTCTGCTGCCACCAGCTCGGACCAGTAGGCACCAGCGTGGACCAGTTGCCACCAATCTGATCAGCCCAGGGCACTGCTCCTTGTCTCTGTGCACTTCATAAGTTTGGGGCAGGAGCTGGAGTTTTATGAGTTCAGGTAAACTGGAGCAGGAGATGAGAGGAAGGAGCAGTTGGAAAGGCAGAGACAAATTATACCTCCAGTGATGAAAGCCACCTTGACTGCAGCAGGGCTAAGACACTGCCAAGATGATTGCCAGTTAAGCATGTATTAAGCAAATATCTCTCCTTCCTTCCAGCTAGGCCTCCAGTGCAATTGCCTTCTCCTACAATTTACTGGATTGAAAGTGAATTGAGTGACAAAATTACTTTTTTAACAGCTGCAAAGAAAAAAAAAAGAAAGAAAGAAAATCACAAACAGTTGACAATTCAAGAGAAAAAGACTTTTAAAAAATTGATAGTGTTTTTTCTGTATCCTTGTCAGAAAGGCTTTCAACTTCCCTCTTGGAAAGCAAAGACATGAAGGAGGTAGTGGGAAAAGGATTTCTGCATGGGCACCTGCTGTTATTACCGCAAGCGGTGACAGGGAGCGGAGGCATTTAGGATTAGTCCCTAAGAAATGGTGATTATCAGGACTTCTTTCTGCAGGACCTTTGCTCATTGGTCTTCGTGCCAGCCAGTAACAGGATTTGCACGACTCCAGCCAGCTGCTTGGGGAATGTGTCCCATTCCAGTGCTTTACCATATGCCATGGAGCATTCACGGCAATGAGCATGACTCATGAAATCAGCTCACGCCTGCATAAGGTTTTCCACAAATTTCAGATGATTTAACTCAAATACATGCAAGGCTCACGCTGAGCTCATATTCTAACCCAAATAAAAAGGAGCGAAGAAAGGCGACGAGAAGAAATTGTGTGGTGTCCTCCAAGCCAAAGGGATTGGTCTTTCTTGGAGGTCCTTGACATCCCCCTGCTGTTGTCCTTGGAACCACCCACAGGTCTCCATGGGTCCAAGGCAGAAGAATCCATCCCTGCCCGGCTCAAGTGGCCCAAGAGGCAGCTGTGATGCAGGCCAGACACTCCCTGCAATAACGGCTCCTTCCAAGAGCCTCCCCAGCACGGGAGCCAAGGGTGCTCCTTGCCAGGATGTCACAAGATGGTGAGTCAGGGAGGATCACAAAGTGTTGTTCTCATAATGCAGCTTAATAACAGCCAATGTCAAGGTAAAGGCACCTGTAAATGAGGTGGCTCAGAGCTTTACAGCCTGGCAATGGCACTGCTGGGCAGCTCCTGATCACCGGGCTCTGCTTTCATTCCATCCTGTCCTCAGAGCAGCTTTTTGGTCTGTCATTGCCACAGGATGGGTTTGCAGAGCAGTGCTGATAAGGAGGCAGATAACCAGCTCCTTCCTCTCCCTCAGAGTGCAGGTTTGATTGGTGGGTGACAGCCAGTGTGGACAGTGAGGAAGCCCAGCTTTGCTGCCTGGGCCACCTGCAGGGAACACGCTGTGAGTCAGACTGGTCCAGAGCAACATGTCCATGGGAGCCCCCTGGCACTGCAGTGACCCTCTGGAACGCCACAGCTGGATCACAGCTGGCACTTCTGAACACACCATCACGTTCAGCCCTGGTGGATGGGCAGGTGAGCCCCAGTGTGCCTTGTTTGGTGGGGTGAGGAAGAGGATGCTGCAGTCACCGATGGTCCCCTCTTGGCCTGGCTGTCACGGTGACTCTAAAATGTCACCTCCTGCTCTCCACCGGTGGCCTCAGTGACTGTGGGCTTTCCTGATCTCCAGCAATTCTCTGGCTGCTCTCTCAGGCTGCTGTGTTCACTCCAGATCCTGTGAGGGATGTCCCCTGCCCAGCCGTATTTTACACAGCTTAACTTCTTCCATCAGCAAATCCTTCTATCCTCCCCATCCTTCCCCTTTACAGCTTTGGGGAAACTCTCTTTCACTTTCCTGACATCCAGGTGACACACCCAGGTGCTGCCACATTCACCTGGACCCTTCCAGCCAGACAGGAGGTCCATGAACAGCAGAAAGTCATCATCAGATAACCATGGCTAAAACTACCCATTCCAGCACCGGGGTGAAGACATCTCAACTGAAAATTTTCTTGCTGATTTCCCGGAGCTGATGGTGCCCTTCACTCCTCCCTGGCACGTTCAGGGTTGCATCCTAAGCATCCAGACAGTACCCACGAGATTTGGTATAAAAGGTGACCTTTCCCTTTGGAGCTCCTCTGGAAACCCACCCAGCACACCTCTGCCTTTGTTTGTCTCCTGAGCATCGTTAGGGTTTGATAATGATCTCAGAGGTGCTAAGCTGATAATCACCTACCTCAGCTACTCCCAACACTTTGTCAGGCAGGTCGGTAATGAAAACACTAAGTGTTAAGATATCCCCTTCCCAAGGTAATGGAAAACCTTCGTGGAGATTGACATTAGAAACAAGATAGGCAGAGGGAGAAGCCAAGTCAAAAGGAGGAACATCTGGTTCCATTTTCCTTTGTGAAATTATCTCACACTGACCAAGCAGTACCTTCTCTGAAGTATATAAACGCTGAAGACACACACACATGGTTGTTATCAAATGGTATTGTGCAAAATTAAATTGGCTACTTTATGGTGAAATGGAGAAGGAAAGCAGGCATTTCAAACACATGCGTGTCTCTCAGCGAGGTCTGGAAGCGATCACGATGCAAGGATGGCTACTTTAAAATATCTACAAATAGTTAAGGCCATTCTGTGAGATGAATAAGCTGGGGCTGAATTTAATAAAGTTATCAAGGCCATAATAACACAGGGGCCAGTGCCTGAAACTAATAAGTGGTTTGGTGAGTATGAGATAGTTCATATGTGCAGAGCATTCCTCCAGCGCTGACTTGCAGAGGTAAAACACCAGGCCAAATTCCTCTAACCTCACCCAGATGTGCTGAACGTCTGCCCTTTGGCCAGCTGGGCTGGAGGGGACATTCAGCACGTTTTTGGCCAAGGGACAGTCACAAGCCCTTCACTGAGCAGAGCTGGTGGGTGCCCACAGCAGGCCTGTGTTAGCCCTCAGCACGTGTGCTCCCCGTGCCAGTCGGTAGCACTTTTGTGGTTTAAGAAGAGAATCAAAAAAACCTTCACCAGAAGCAATCTGTTACTGCACATTTTTATCTGGTGTTTTTCATCAGTAGTTTCAGGGAAGGTTCCTTAGGGATCCAGACTTGCTGACCTTCCCCAGCCACAGCCAGGGGATCTCACTGGTGCCTGGAGCTGGGAAAGACATGGGGACACATCTGAACATTGGGTGTGGAGAAATGTTCTCCTTCACATTCTCCAAAAATGATAATTTCCATGAGTGGAAAATCCTACATCTCTGGTTTTATTTTTGCTTTTGTTTTTCTAATTCTGAGGAATAGTTTAGATATGAGAAATTTTCTCTGGATGGGAAATTCCGTTACTGCACATGTCAGGAGGAAAGTGTTTAGTTTTTCCATCAGACAGGTGGCAGAGCAGGAGAGAGGGCTTGATTTTCCTGAATTTCACTCTGGAGAATGGAGTTCACCAAGCCACACAGTGACTGCAACACTTTAGTTTAGATAAACCCACGTTTCCCACAGAGCTGCAAACCTGGGCAAAGGGTGAAGTAAGAACCCTACTTATTTAATTTTTTTGTTTTTAATTTCAGTTTCAGAAGCACAGACCCATGAGCAGCGCTGGGGCTGCGCTTCAGGGAACACAATTCTCATTCCTTTGAAAATTCTTGTTCTGCTGGTTGGGAATTTTGTTCAGCATTTCCCTTCCCAGCTGGCATCATGGGGCTGAACTTTCTCAAGGTGTTGACTGCGTGGAAAGAAGAAAAAAGAAGGGCAGATTTCATCTAGCTTGGATTTACTCGGGGAAAGATTTTCTTCCAGAGATCTTAATCTGAAACCACTTCTTCCCCGTGGTAGTTTACCACCTCTGACATGCATCCACAGGGATGGACTCTGCGGCTGGGAGCACCAATGGGGCTGTCCCAAGCTCTGGGATGAGATGGATTGGCATTTTGGCTCATGAGATTAAGAACCAATTCTACTCCAGCCACGGACTGTGGAAACCACAGCATTTATGTAAAAAGCATTTGGGCAGAATTTACTCACCTATCACAAATTTTTCCAGGGTAGGGGAGTTTAATTGAGATTCAGGACATCTCCCAGAGCTGGTTCTGTTGTGATTCATTTTAAAACTCCTCCCTACAGCCCTCTGGAAAGGTCGGAGAGGTGGCTGCAGCCACATCCTTTGGAGCAAAGGGTTACTGAGGAAACTTTCAAAGTGCCTTGAGAAACATAACTCTGAGCCCCAAGTTTCAATGGAAATGCAATGAAGAAAAGCTCAAAAAGCAAACTACAAGCTCCTCTCCCAGATTTCCTTTTCCTTTCATGGCGCAAATTAGAGAATACAAACTTAGTGGAATTGCAAGCATCTAAGAATAGCTTTGATTTTCCTAAACATTTACAATTCTGTTTTATGTACATCGTCAGAAAAAGAGCAAGGAAATAGAAAATGTAAATCTTTAAATGAACCTGAATACCAAGGAGACTTTACATATCTGCTTGGAACAAATGGGATGTTGCAGCTAAATATCAAACAGGGGAATCAGAGAGTTTCAATAGCCGTGGATGTGTGGAGTATGATCAGACATGGGATGTCTCGTGTAGGGCTCTTCTCTCCCTCCCTCCCTCCCTGCCTTGCAGGTTAAGAAAATTGTTGTAACTTGCTACAAATTTTGCTGCCTGTTTGGTTTCACAGCTCCCAGAGCCAGAATCCCATCTCCATTTCAGAGAGCAGCAACTCCATGCTAAGCTGGATGTCAAAATCCTGCTGGAAAGGGGCTGGGAAGGTGCTCCATGGATACTGTCCCCATTAAATGAGCACCAGGCAAGGTCTAATGAAGCCAGCAGCTGTGGATCTGAAACACCTCCTGACATGGAAGATTTGCAGGAATTCCAGAGAGCCTGTTGGGTATCTTTGATAAAAAGTCACCTTTACAACAGGGATATTGTTCTTGGTTGTACCACAGTGCTGAGAGAAAAGTTGAATTTGGGGGAAGATATTTGCCTTTTCCTCAGCAGGACAGCCCTGATAGAGCAGAAAGCATTAAGAAAGCAATTTAAAAAACATAATGCTCAGGAAGCACATAATTTTACCACCAGCTGGGTGTTAAATTAATTGTGTGCAAGTCAAATGCGACACGAGATGGAAAAGTCAGGCTTAAAATGTGTGTCCTTTACTAAGAGCAATTTTGTTTCTTGGTTGAAAACAAGGGGCAAATCTCTAGGAAAGCATCAGGTGATCAGTGAGTGATATCCTGATGGATTAGCCCAGCACACACTTGCCTGGAAATGCTCTGGGATCAGAAGTGGATTGTAACTCTGTCCAGAACTGAGTTCTGGGCAGCCTTGGTGTGTATGGAGAGGAATTTTGGGATCTGCCTATGGATGGGCAGAGCCACGGCTCGCCTCAGCAGGCTGAGGGAGCTGCATTAGTGAAACCTGGGAGGCTGCAAAGTGTTACCACTCCCATTTTCTCAGTAGGTAAACTGAGGTCAGGGATGCTTCTTGACTTGCCCAAGGTCATGCACAAATTAGTGGTAGAGCCAGAAACAAGACCTAAAAGACCCCGTTTCCTTTCATTGCCACAGAGTTTTCCATTGCAGATGCAGAAATGTTGTGGGTCTGTTCAAAAAGAACCCATTACCCGTCTGCAGGGCTGGGATCAACCTCAAGGGAGATCAAATAGCCCCGTGGTGAAAAGGCATCCCAGAACAGCTGCCTGCTGCTGACTGGTTTTTAGGCTGAGATTTCCTCAGTAGCATCGTTTCTGGTTCCCACTGAACACTTAATTCAGATTGATGGAGCCATCCTGCAAAGCAAGAAACTTTCACTTACAGATATGCAACTTCTGCACTTGTTCAAAACAGCCAGAAATGCTAATTATACCAAATTTACAGCTCAAAGCTATCAGCTGCTAAAGCCCCTCCCTGCCTGCTCCTTCCATCTTTTTTTTTTCTTCTTCTTTCTTTTTGGTTTTTTTAATTTCTGGTCAGACTCTTGTTTTGGAAATACCCCAGACTGTAATAATTTTACTTGTACTGCATTACTTGGCTTTGTTCATCTACTGATGAAGTGCCAGCTCTGAAGTGCTGCCAGATGAGAGTAGGCATCTTGCAGCTCTGAAGGGAACTTTCCTGGGATTATTTACTGGTCGAGTCACCCTGCAAGTGCTCTGAAGAAGGCTCTGCACTCATGGGGTTAAGGTGGGAAGGTGCACAGAAAATCTCCTGCACTGCACCCACCAAAGCCCAGGGAAGAGGATGCAGTTTCAGCTGGACCAGCTCTGGCCAAGTGGATGAGAAAATGAGCAGCAGCAAAATTTTAGGGGTGATTCAGGTTCCCCAAGCAAGGCCATCCACGGCGTGAGGCAGCAGTGGGAACGGGGGAAATCCAGCCAGCAGCTACCCATGGTCCCACTCCAGACTTGCCTCCCAGCTGCTTTGAACTCCAAACCAGGGTTAGTTCAGTTCTCAGGCCCAGATTCACTCCAAAGATCTGAGTCTTGATGAACATTTTAACTAACTTGGCCCAAACCCCCGGTTCATAAGAGAACACAAATCCAGGCACTTTGATGTGGTCTGAGGTTTTGTAAAGAAAGGTTCAGCTGGCTCTCGAGCTGACTGTGGGTTTGGCTGCTCCTCCTGGGTCACTCCAGCCTGCAAGGGCTGGTGAGGGCTGGCCCAGGGCTGCTGTCACTGTCACAGCTGGGGACAGACCAGCTCTTGTCACTGCCAATTGTAGAGAAGCAAGAAAATAGAGGGGAAAGGATGCCATTAACTCTTTGCAGGCTGCACCGTGATCTGCCGCAAGGCCTTCTAGAATTTCACCCCCTGATGGCTTTCTACAAAGAACCCACCCTCTGCAACAACAGAATTTAAACAAGCAGATCATCTTACGTGCTTTTCTTGGGTTTGAGTGATTTTAACAGTTTAACTTGCCTCTTGGTAAGATCTACCAAGCTATTACTGCAAAAATCAGAATGCCACTGTTCTCCCTCATTATTCTCCCTTGCACAGATTTCAGAGTGTAGGTGCAATATCTTAGCAAAGAAGAAGAAATTTTTTTTTCCTGGGAAAAAGTGATGGACAGCAAGTGAAAGTGAGCTCCTGGGGAGTGAAGTCTTCTGGGTACTTGTGGATGTCATTGCAGTGGCACCCCAGCTCACTGACCAGTAACTAGCTTGGTTGAAGTCTGGCTCAGCAGATCCAACTACAAAGACTTGCAGTTTTGAAGGACTCCTTTCTTGCAAGAATATATAAGAATCCTTTCTAAGAGCAACTGCTTAAGTCCCTCCTGTGATCTCCCACAGTAGACCTAAAAAGTAGATTAAGAAAAGTAATAATCTAAAGGAAAAAAAAAAGTGCTTTGCTCATTTATTTTATACATTAAGGGGAACACTGACCTTCGAGATCTCTCTTTTCCCTAGAATTCATGGTGATGAATAGAATGTATTCTGACTTTAAATGAAACAGAGTGCTTTGAAAAGACAGAAAATTAGCAACATATGGGCCAAAGGACCCAAAGAGATGAGAAAAAAGGAGGGGGAAGAAAATGAAGGGAAGTTTCAGATGTCACTGTGATCCTGCAGCAGAATATTTTAATGTTTGTGCTGTGAGGGGAGGTCAGGCCCCCTTTGGACATCCCCTGGTGTTGTGATGAGGCCTTTCTGTGTGCAAGGCAAATAGAAATTGCACTTCCTCCACTGCAAATGCTCCTTTAGACCAAACCAGAGGATGCCACAGAGGAAAAGGACAGCAGCATCTCACAGACAAGGTGATTTTCCCGTTCCTTATCCCCTCTCTGCCGTGACCCAGACATGGTTGATTGTGTGTGATACAATATCCCCTTCCAGATTCCACAAAAACCTTGGACTCCCTGGGTTTTGGTCCCTGGTTCTTAGCCCCAGGCTCAGCTCTGCTCTGCCCAGAGGAGGACATGGGCATGAGGCAGGAGAGTGGATGTCCTTGGAGGTCCCTGAGTGTCCCTGGACATCCTTGGGTGTCCCTGAGTGTACCCGGATGTCATTGGGTGTCCCTGAGTGTCCCTGGATGTCCTTGGGTGTCCCTGAGTGTCCCTGGGTGTCCCTGGATGTCCTTGGGTGTCCCTGAGTGTCCTTAGGTGTCCCTGAGCATACCCGGATGTCCTTGGGTGTCCCTGAGTGCTCCGGGTGTCCTTGGGTGTCCCTGGGTGTCCCTGGATGTCCCTGGATGTCCTTGGGTGTTCCTGAGTGCCCCTGGGTGTCCCTAGGTGTCCTTGGGTGTCCCTGAGTGCCCCTGGGTGTGCCTGGGTGTCCCTGAGTGCACCCAGATGTCCTTGGGTGTCCCTGGGTGTCCTTGGGTGTCCCTGGGTGTCTCTGGATGTCCTTGGGTGTCCCTGGGTGCCCCTGGGTGTCTCTGGATGTCCTTGGGTGTCCCTGAGTGCCCCTGGGTGTACCTGGATGTCCTTGGGTGTCCCTGGGTGTCCCTGGACGTCCCTGGACATCTTCACACTGCAGAACAGCCACCACCAGCTTCCCCACAGGAAGCTGTGCTGGGTCAACTCCAAAGGGACACCAGTCCTATCAGCTGGCCACCAGCACTGCTCACAATCTCATTTTCCACAGCTCCATTTTCCATAGCCCAGCACTTCCCCAAGTATTTCCCCCATTCACAACACCCCTGACATTTGCACCAGAGACAGGCCCTGCTTTGAACTCATCACTGACACAAGCATTTGCTGAGTTTTATTCAATTAAGTCAATTAAAAAAAAAACAAACATATTGCCAATTATATTCCTACAATAACTTTTCCTTAACTTGCTTTTTTTGGAGGGAGAATTTCCATGTTTTTCTCAAAAGCATGTTTGAAATATTCCATTTCTACAGGAGCAGGCAGCACACTCTGTAAGGGGTGGTTGGTTAAAAATGGCTTATGACCCAATCAAATGCTAATTACCTGAGACTTTTGGATGGCTGGGAATCTTCATCCAATCAGGAGTCAGCTAAAGCAGGAGCTGCAGCATCAAACTCCTCACACTTAACTTTGTGTAATCACTTAAGTGTATTAATTGATTCAATATTCTTAATTAAATTTAAAAAACACTCCCATTTTAATTTTGGTTTGATTCAAGCCAACCAGAGCAAGGGAACTTGGAGTGAAGGCTCCCAGTTTCACCCCTGATGCTGCTGCAGCACATGTGCTTGGAGAGCCCTCGTGATGATAGGAAACCTCCCCAGTGGAAGGGAATTAGTGCAGAAAAATCCAACCTGGCCATTCCTGTCACTGCTGTGGTGACACTGGCAAGTGCCACATTTATACATTCTGCAGACAGCTATGAGAAACTAAATGCTGTTTCTTTTTCCCCAAGTGAAACCAAATCTGGGTAAAATTAACATTCTATCCTGTGAGTACATTTAGTCCAGATCCAAGTCTGCTTATTTTTTTCCATTCTGTCTCTGTCATTTTAGCTCATTTGTCTCTCAGCTAAAAAAAAAAAGAAAAGAGTGTGGGGGGAACTGCTCTGCTGTTGCACAAGCATGAAAACTGTTCTGTGCTCCTCAAAATACCCCTGAGCCCAGGCTACCCCTTCATATACAGTAATATATATATATATATATATATATATATATATATATATACACACACACACACCACTTAGGTATTTGCACAGACCTGCCATCATTTTGCTCCCACACACACATTTTGGAGTGTCTGGTTAAAAATTACTAAATTACTTTGGGCTTTGCTTCTCCTCTTGGCCATTGTGAAGCTTTGCCTTTGCACAGGATGCACAAATATTACTATAAAAGTCTCTTTTTTAAAATTTTCTTTTTTTTTTTTTTTTGCAAATGCTGCTGCTTCCTTCCAGAGCTGCATGTGCTTAAATCAGCAGAGTGTCAAAGCAGTGAAGTAAATAGGAAGCTTGTGAGTGAAATGCTTGATCCAAGAGCTCTTGCAGTAATAGCATAAACCCCTTTTGGCATTAACTGTGGCCCACTTTGGGGAAGGACAGGAGAGAAATTAAGCCCCTCTGGGCTTTGGCTTCTGTGCCAGGCCTGCCTGTTAAGGTCCTGCTTTGTGTGAGGTTGTTAATGGCTCATGGATTATGGAAATCCTTTAGCAAATGGGCCCTCTGAGCAGGTCTGGGGTGTTTTTCAAAGAGGAAGTCAAAGTCCTGGGATGGGGTTGGAAATTACAGATGCCAGGCCCAGCCCAGCACAAACACCTCCAGATGGTGGCACAAGTCACGATGTGAACGCTGCTGGCTCGTACAGAACTAAAAGTTGCTTCTCAGTGTTTTGTCTGGTCCAAGCTCCACCTGCCTCCTGCAGCGTGGAAGAAAACCCACCTCAGCCCCTTGTCCAAACTGCCCTGGATATCCTGGGATGAAACAAGGGAGGCAAGCAGCACCCTGAGGTGACATTGTGTCCAGGCTACTGGCTGTTATTTGTCTCTGCCCAGACAAGGGTGAGATGGGCTCGCTTCCCGGGCTCCAAAAGACAAGGCTGGACTCTCAGGTTCGGTCTTCAAGGTTGTTTATTATTTCTTATCTACAAAAATTTTCTTTCTGCCCAGCCGGGGTCTGACTAGCAAGGCAGCCAAAGGCAGTCTGACTGCCCACAGGGTGGTCGCATCTTTTTATAACAAAGACTACGTAAACCATATTTATCTTTTGTCCCCAATACTTATCATTTTTATTACTAAGTGTACCTTTACTATGAACCTATCAAAAATACCTACGTCACACAGAAAATGGAAGACAAGAAGAAGGAGGAAGAACCATGTGGCAGGCCCCAACTCCCTCCATCTTGTTTTTCTAACCCCCTGTACCAAAATCTTAAAATCTGTACTTTGACCTGTAAGTGTTCTATTTCTATATCCTTTAAACACCAGTGATTCTTATATCCCCACATATAGGTGGTACATCTCTTGTAGGGTCAAAGTTGAGCCACCAGGTACTTTTAGCAACATCCCAAGGCTCCCGAGCTCCCCAAGGGTTCTCTCGGTAGCTCTGGCCCTCAGGAGAGGTGCGCCGAGTTCCCACAACATTGTGCCCTCAGAGCAGTGTCACCGCGGTCAAAGGTTCCAGCAGGGAGGACATCGACAGCCCAGGGACACCAAGCCATGAATGTGACCACAAAATGCCATCCTGGGCCCTGTGACTGGGCCTGTCAGCAATGGCAGCCTCTGAGCCTCTCCCAGGGTGCTGTTGGACAATTTATTTGCAGATGGGCCCATTTTCAATGAGCTGCTGGCTCTCCCCACAGCCCAGGTCACCCAGCCCCACACAGATCTGCAGGTGAACGGAGAAGAGACCTTAAAGCTCGTCCAGTTCCACCTGCCTGCCTTGGGACACTCCTGTCTCGGGCTGTGCAGCCCCATCCAGCCTGGCCTTGGACACTTCCAGGGACAGGGCAGCCACAGCTCCCCTGGGCCTGATTTTCCTCTCAGGCTCCATCACAGAACCCGAGCACTGGGATTTAAGCTCTCTCTGCTCTCCATCACTTTCTCCTCCTGCCTTGTGGGCCAGGAGGGCTTTGGGCCCAAGCCCAATGGTGCCCTCACCCAGCTGAGGCTCCTGTGGGACAAATGTCCCCAGCCAAGCCTCATCCTCACCTTCATCCCCACACCAAGCGATTCCAGGAGCAGAGGACACCAACCCCAGCTGGCCTGGGATGTGGTTATGCATCACCTCCAAGAAGGGAGGCCCCACAGGAGCTTTCTTCCACTGGCTGCCTTCCCAGCTCCCCCAGCCTTTCCACACCGTGCAGCACATGGAACGTGGAGCCCTGAGGGCCGTGCCCTCGATAATGATTTTTAGGGTCAGACAAACTCTGCCCTTTGCTTCCCCTTTGCACCACGAGCCAAGAGCGGGGCCAAGAACACCAGCCAGAATCGCCCAGCCATGGATTTCAAGTGATATCATGACTTTGTCTGGGTTTTTTTGTTTTGCTTTGCTCTTTTTTTCCCCAAAGGGATCTTTCCAAGCTCACCTCTCGTGGTTCCTTGCACCGAGGTTGCTGGAAGAGATAAGGCTGGGTTTTGGCCAGAGTCCAGCTCAACTGTTGATGGAGCCGTGCAGTTCAGCGCCGAGCTGCAGGACTCTTCCTCCAGAATAAAGGCTCCTTTTCAGTTTAGAGACACAAATACGTGAATAAAAGCATATTTCATGCGTGATGTCTAAGTGTATCAATCAGATAACTGGAACTGGTGTGCGTGTGGAGAAATTTCTGACGTAATACGACTTGTACAAAGAAGAAAGGCGCTTTCATTAATCTGCTGCTTGGAATGTCACTTGTACACCAACGAGTGATTCAGTAAGAACTTGGAAAAACAAATGAAGCCATGGCTTTCAAATATGCAGGAGCCTCCCAAATTACAAGAATGACTGAGTGTACAAGATTCACAAGCAGGAAGAGACTCCCAGATCCCAGAAAAATAACTGAAAAATGCAGAGCAGGTAGGCATAAATGATGCTGATGTGTCCAACAGAAAATAAATCAGTTCATATTGTTCTCTCTTTTTTCAGGAAAGGAGGAAATCACCACAAAAAATAAGATCCTGAGGAACAGAGTTTGCAACAATCCTCATGCAAATTGCCTTTGTAGTGGGAGTACAGAGGGGACTCGAGGACTCCTGCCAAGATTAAGAGTCTCCTGCATTCAGATCCCATGTCCTGTTGAGATTTACAGCTTGTCTGTCACATGAGGACAGAGTCTTCCATCATGTCCTCGTAGCCTCAAGAATGCACAACATTCAAGACTCACTGGGACCAGCTCACACAGATACAGGTGGATCCACACCACAAAATTCAGCTCTGGATATGGATTTAAATGCTCTGAAGAATGGCAGGTTTGGATTTACTAGAAAGCACTACATTAAACTAAAACAGAAAGTTTTATTCAAATGAAAGAAAGGAAATTAAATTTAGGTGGAAATTCCACCATCAAAAATTCCTGCACTGTGTTTCAGTGTTTTGTTACCTACAGATGGGTAAATATTGTTCTATCCTTGGACATCTCCACTCTATCTTAGGTGACTTTTGTGCAGGCACAAGATGATATTTAATAATATTATTTAATCTTAAGTGAGAAACAGTTTCTTTTCTCTGAGGATGAATGATTTCCTGTCATCTTTTTTTATTGCTCACAGGTATTTATAAGGTGTCTGTCACACAGGTATCCAAGTGCCAGGTTTTTTTTCTTGTAAAGAAAAATGAAGTTCTTTGATTATTTTTTTAAAGGTAATTTCATACCAAGCAAATGAAGCTTTCATTTAAGAGGTATTAAAAGAATAGTTGTAAAAAAAGGAGGAAACACCTCTCCAGGGATAATAAGAAAACTGTATCTGCTTGACAGCTGTTATGACCCATTCCTGTATCTTCCCAAATGTGGTCTTGCACCACTGATGATCCATGGAATATTTGCTGGAGCTCCACAGAGGTCTTGGCTCTCTTCCCCATTTTCAGCTCCTGAAATATATATATAATATAAAATTAAAAATGCACATTATTCTTTCCTAATGCAGCTTTCCACTCCAGCATCTTGACAGAGGGAAGTCTGTTGGTCCTAGTGGGGCAGGCATGCAGTCAGTTCTGCTGCAGGAAAGGAAGAAAGGGGCAAGGAAATCTGGAATTTTAGAGCTAACTGGGAGTAATGGACGTTTCCCCCAGGACAGATTGCTGTCCATACAGGGAAATGAAGCTGTCCCATTGTTGGGGTCTGGTGGCACTATTGGCTCTTGGTGGTGGTGAGAGAAAGGGACGCACCCAACATGAGCTCAGCCAAGTGTCCCGTTGGAAAGCGGCATTTCCCCACAAAATGGAGAAGAAACTCTTGAGTGCCTCCCTTGTTTTGCAGGGTAGGTGCAGAAAACGGAGCTCCAGCCACCAAAACCATCCTTGGTGCTGGATCCTTCTCCAATGAGGTGTGGAGTAGCAGCGACGGGATAAAGGAGTACCGAGATAAAGGAAGCCGGCCAGCAAAGGGTTAATCCCCCAAAGACCAGCACAAGCGATAACAGCACCCTGCTAATGACAGTGCTGGGATAGCAGCTGATAACAGCCCATCCAAAAATGTGTCAAACGTGTCCGTGCTTTGGGGTAAATTATCTGATTTTAGGGCTGCGCCTCACACGTGGACAATGTTTTGGTGACTTTTAGGCCATAGAGAGGGGAGCAGAGGAGAGGGGAGTTTGCAGCTTTAGTGCAGCCTTTCTTTTCCCAGGGAGGATGGGAATCTCAGTCTGCCAGGGGCATGGATGGAGCAGCAGCTCTGGAGCCACCCAGCCTCACCTCTCCCTCAGTGCCTGGTTCTGATCAATG
Organism: Fringilla coelebs; assembly: GCF_963513975.1. Lineage (NCBI taxonomy): Eukaryota > Metazoa > Chordata > Aves > Passeriformes > Fringillidae > Fringilla > Fringilla coelebs. The sequence goes on along the minus strand of NC_140045.1, from coordinate 2,766,633 downwards.
CCACTGCAGAGAACAGAGTTTCCAGCCAAATCCTCCCATATAAAGGTTCAGCTCAAGCCCTGTGTGGTGCTGATAAACATCTCAGAGTCACTGGGGCATCTGCAGTGGGGAGGGGACATTTCCCAGCTGCTGCTGGGGGTTTGCACAGGCTGAGTGAGAACAGCCAGTGCCCAAGGACCAGCCCAGCATTCCCACAGATTTATCCTGCCCGTGCCATTTTGTCCCCATTCATAGAGCAGCAACATCCAAAAAAGCTCTGCCCATTCCAAATGGAAAGGTTAACAATTATGCCCAGCTAATTATATCCTGATAAAAAACCCAGCCTCGTTTTTCCATCCCAGTTCATATTTTCATGTCTAACTTCTGTTTATTCAAAGTAAACACCCTCAAATTATTATTATCATTATGCTTTCTTAAAATACAAAATAGCCCCAACCTTTTTTTCAGAGATACATGTACATTAGAGATAAGGTGATTTAAAAAAAAATAAAGTCATTTTATACTGTTACTTGTAAGCAGAAAACAATAAGCTCCCCATGAAAATGCACAAATAAAGCAACACATGGGCCTTGAATGCTAGAAGTTCAGTAATTGCTTTTCTGATAAAATGTTTCCAACTTCTTAATATTATTTTTATAGCTAGAAATCTCACTTTCAGACAATGGGCTAGGAGCTGGCATTCCTCACATGTTTTAGACAAATAATGCACTCCTGATTGAAAGCAATGGAAGAATTGCTCCTGCCTTGTGGGTATTATATTTTTTAATCTACCAATAAGTTTGGTTTTTCTTTCATTTTTTTTTTTTTTAGTTTCACAGAAAGTAATTCCAAACTGTAAGCCACGACTGACCTAACTACTTATTAAAAATGCTAATATGCTTTTGTGCTTTGATGTCTGGTGAACAATAAAAGGGAGAGAGTTACTCTGGGACACTGTAATCCTTTATTTGTCACTAAGTTATGACACCCAGCAGAGCTGTGTGACAGTCCAAATCAATCATCCCCCGTGCACTGCAGGCCTTCTCTGCCTCCTGCAGAGTCTATGCAGTTTAATTAGCTTTTTTTCACACTAGCATAATGTACATCTGCAGCTTCAGCAAGAAAAAGAAATGGAGGATAGTTCACTGGGATACGGTGCCTTAAAAAAAGTTCATATAAAAAAAAAAAAGTCTGAAAGAAGAAACATCACAATCCTTTGTAGTTTACTTCAGAGGAGTTTGCGGTAGAAATCTACAGGACTGGGTACTCTATATTGTTAAATGTAGATTTTTTTTTTTTAACCTAATAAAGGGCTTTTCAGCTAAAATCTCAGATGGCATTTAAAGCCTTGTTCTTTTCTAATGGTCTATATCTTTTATACCTTCTTCTCGCCGTTGATCATGCAGCAGCTCATTATCTGCTCCTCTCCCCCTCCCCACGGTGGGCTGGCACAATGGAGGCTTCAAACTGATATTTGCTGGTTAGAACCCTCTGCCCCATCCCTGGCTGGAGGAGGCAAAGCCCTGCTCCCTCCCATCAGCACCAACCCCATGGCCAGAGCCCGCTGCATGTGCTGGATCCACAGGAAATAAGAATTCCCCACAATCAGCCAAGAGGGAGCCCACGGGAGCGTGGGTGGAGAGGGGCAGGCAGGGGCTGAGCCCTCCTGGCATCCCCTCAGCCGCCCTGCCCGAGAGCAAGCGACGTCAGGGGAGAGAAAACCTTCAGATAAATGGGATTCCATCATCCTAAGGAAATATTTCTGGCCTTATTAGGCTCGTGGTCGGATCTGATGACACATTCAATCAAATGAAGCCGACTCAGGCTCTGCCTCCTTTCAGAAGGGCAGTATCCCTTTCCAGCCATTCCGGCTGAGCCGATAGAAGTTGTTAAAAGATGGTGCAAGCTAAACTGCCTGGCTTTTATTTGTCTTTTCTCCCCTCCATGTACGCCAAGGAAGTTTAAAGGCCGGAGAGACCCTTCCTCGTGCTGTGGCCACAAAGGAGTCACCTGCAGGACTTGGCAGTTGCTTTATACAAATGCTAGATTACATTACCAGAGGCTTGTCACTCCTAATAACCTCCCAGCAGAGAAATGCATCTGAGGAGACGACGGGTTGGGTTCAAACGGGAGCGCTCCACGAGAGCCAGCACTTCCCATCCGCGGTTTGAGGAGCTGGGCCGCGGTGGGAGCGCCTCACAAAGGCTGCGGCTGCGCATGGATGAGGTCCAGCGGGTCACCCTGGTGGAGACCACCACAAAGGCTGGGGAGCAGTCAAAGACATTTATCAGCCTCTTGATTTTGAAGCAGAACTCTGCCTTCAAATAGCAGCAATTTGCTTAAGATCTGTTCGGACTGCTGATGTTCCCCTCCAGCGCCTTCGCTGGTGAAATGCAGACGTGATGCACCAGTTCTGGGCTCTAATGAAAGAACAAGAGCACTGGCCAGACCTACTGTCAAAGACCCCTTCAGAGCTGTACCTGAAACTGTCTTTTAAACAGCACCTCTCTAATCCTTCAGTGCAAAAATACTTTATCCTCTTGTGGGAATTATACATATTTCCCAGTTCAAAGAGGTATAAAATATAAATGTACGTCTGTACAATTCAGCATTAAGAAGAGTAAATAGTGTACAGTGCCTTTTCATCTTTAGATTTCAAGTTGCTTAAGCATTTAGAGACTACAGTTGGCATTTCTTGCTGTGCTGCTTCTTGGTCTAATGCTATTATTGAAAATACTTTTATCCTGGGCCTTGGCTGGGGTAATTCCTTTGAAAAATCTTATTCCACACTTACGCCAGCAATTCTCCTCTGTTTCCCCCTTCCAAAACAGATAATTCATTAAAACCATAATATGCAGTTTTAACATATTTCCAGTTTAATGTTTAATGGAGTGTTCCAGTTTGGGGTCTGGTGGACAAAAGCGCTGGATTTCTTGCTCAGAAATGAAATGTTTTGAAATTATGACAATAACCCAACTGAGCTCCCCTCTGTGAAGAGCAAAGAGCATCCGTAGTCTTCATGAGAGAGTTTTTTCCCACAGGACCCTCTCCTGGGTGTTTCAGTGCAAGCAACCACTTCCCTCCCAAAGCATCCCAAAGATGGATCTTCAAGGACTTGGAGAAAGACAAGCAGAGGAGCAGCCCATATCTCATCAGCCACGCTCTCAGGAGACCAGAGCACGTTGGGCTCCTCAGAAACACGACCAGAAGGAGACACACACTCCTCCTGCTCTTTATCCACACACCAGGGGACTTGCAGGGACACTTCATCAGCCAAAACCTTTCTCCTGGCCCGTGTGCCCAAACCACTGCACTCCCAGTTCCTCTTCCCAGGGAGAGCCTGCGGGTTTTTCTTTTCATTTCCACCCCCATCCTTCCTGGCCAGAGGACAACCCTCACCCCAGAACAGGCTCCAAGACAGGTAGTGCAGGGTGCCAGGGAGTGTTGTTTGATTAGAGGAAAGGATGAAAAGTGAGATGAAACCTCACTCCTTCCTGTTTCTTATGCCTTGTTAGTGGAAATCTTTTGGGGATGAGGAAAACTGAGAGCTTTAAGGCTTCCCTGGAAGAGAGAATTTAGAGCAGAAAAGAATTTTTCCTTGTATTTCAGCATTTATACATTGAAGTGAAAGAGTTCCCAATCAAATAATAAAAAATAATTTGTGAGCCATCTAATGCCTTGCTTTTTGCAGGAGAAGCATTGCTTTGGTGAAGAACAGCCTGAGGAAGAGGAGCAGAGGCTGGCTCTGGGAAGAAGATGAAGAGATTGATTCTGTTTTTGAGAAAGGGGAGGGTGGTTGAAAGCATCTCACTTCCACTGGAAGATGCCCCAATTACACAGTGAAGAAAAATCATGGTATTTGCCTCATTTGCTACACCGTCATCTTCTTCAGGGAGATCCAAAAAGCAGAATTTTCCTTGTTAGGGCTCAGCAGGTGAGATCTGCAAGAGCTTTCAATGCTGCTATGCCCCATTCTCACCTTGCCCTGCCCCTGTGAGATGTTCCTGTTCCTGTGGCACAGGGAATCAGAAGCTCAGCCCTACAGAATCAGGGAGAAAACCCTCCCTCCCTCCCTCCCTGCCCATGGAGCTTCTGGGCTTCCCCTGGAGAGCTCATGGTGCCAGCAGAGCTTTGCTCTTCCAGCTCTGCAGGAGAGGGGCGGGCAGGGGTAGGACAGAGGGAAGGGGAAGTGGGGGTGTGATAACATCTGCAACCACCCCAGCAGATCTGCTGGGATTCACCTGCCAGCCCCTGAGTCAGACAGGAGGTCAGTGGGACCCATCTCTGCGGTTGGGTGGTTGCCTCCAGCAAAGCCAGGACCTGCTGTTCCAGCGAGGGAGCAGCACAGGGATCCCACCCCGCGCCTGATTTTGGAGCTCTCAGTTTGCTGACACTGGAAAGGCATCAGAGAAGATAGGAGGATACTTATGCAAAGACTTCTATCAATGGGGAGGCCCATCTTCAAAGCTTTGATTTTACCAGGTGCTGGCACCCCTTCTGAGAGCTGTTCTTGCTTGGGGGGATTCCATCTCAAAGTCTTCACATCACAGGAAGGGGAGCCCGGCTTTGAAGAGCCTCACCAGCAATGGGCCAAACCTCCTATTTGCATTTCATTTTTGGCTGTGTGAAGCTGGTTGGCACCAAACAAGCGTTTTGCAACCTTTTTAAAGCAACAAGGAGCAGTGTTTGCTGACACAACTCAGCACCAGGACTTGTACATGTGCATACAAATGGGAAAGTCACCAGCAGTCTGGGCAGGTGTAGATGAGCGAATTAGAGTTAGAACAAAGCAGTGGTGCACTTGGAGTATGCCCATCAAGTTGCAACAAGCTGAAGTTAATGTTAAATTAAGGGATGTACTTCCAGCATTTGCACTTGGCAGCTGTCTTGATTTCTGAAGTGAAGCCATGAAGAGAAGTTTAAATTGAGTTTATTTGAAGGCTGTCTTGTTTGAGTGGCTTTGCTGATGGTCCTGGGAATCTGTGTCACATTGGACTCCAGCAGAATTTCTGCTGGATCCTCAGCACAGCCAGTGGGGCCTGCCTGGTCAGGGAGCAGCATCTTGCAGTATTTCAGAAGCACAAAAGGCATTGCCAAAGGCCACTCAAACTTGTTTTTAACTTCAACTTTACAACTTTATCCAACTCAGAGATTCTTTAATTTCCTAAAGGTTCTTAGAATATAGGGCAGCACTGACATAATCAAAGCAGCCAAGTCTCCTGGCTCAGACACCGTCTTTGACCTTTCCGTGGTTCATTTTCCCTCTGTCACTTACTTTTCAGTGGAATTGCAGAGCTTCACCCTCTAGTGTCTGAGGAGGAGTTTGGAAGGCATTTAAGAAATGAAGGTCATTAGACGTTACCTTTCCTGCTGCAAGCCCTTGCATGATGCACAGAGAGGATTATTATGCCCTTGCCCTTTGGTGTAAACAAACCTTGGAGCTGTTCTCTGCCATGTAACCAGAACAAAGCCCTTTGCATCGTTAAACCTCCAACATGAGAGACTCAAGGAAAGCCTATTTACCATGCAGAACACAAGAAAGGTTCCCAAATAATCCAAGACAAAACGTCTGTGCTGGGAAAGTACAGAGGTGGGACTGCTGGTTTCCCTTTTATGAGGATCCCCATATTCCCCAGCTCCCCACCGGGCTGGCACAAAGAACCTGGAGCTGCTGGTCCTCCCTGCTCTGCTCGCTGTCCACAGAGGACTTCAAGAAGATGCAGCAAATCTTACGTCATGCTCAAAAATACTTTGTGTAGTGGGTGATCTCTTGGTGCCTGGGGACAGGTTGACAAAAAAGAGGGTTCCCAGGGAGGCAGAGCTTTACACTGAACCCTTAAGGCATAGAGAAACCACTTTGAACTGTGTGTGACTTGGGTTCTGCTGCAGCACAGATCGTCTGGTTGGGCTGAGGTTGAAGCCAAGGACTCGGTTCAGGTCAACTTACCCATGGAGGGGGTCAGAGCCAGCTCAGCTTCCCACAGGGAAGCCAAGGCCAGAATGTGGCTGCTGTGCCAGCAGGACTTTGGGAACTTTCCAGCCTAGTGCTCATCCCAGCACCCTTTTCGTGCACGGCAGTTACAAGCACAGAGGTAGAAACCAGAGCTGCTTTTGCCATTTCCCATCTTTCAATCCTTCCCCTCGGCCATCCAAGCACAGCTTGGCTGTGTGGGAGCACGAGGAGGCAGCTCTGCTGGGGTGAGTGTGGGATGTGGCTGGCAGGGACTTTGCAGGGCTGCCGCTCTCCCCATCACACGCGTGGCAATCAAAGCCCCGCGCTCAAAGCCCTGCGCTCGGCTGAGGTGCTGCCCGCAGGGTCTGCAAGGGCAGCTCTCCTGCTTCTTTGTTTAAATGCTGGCCCATTTGTTGACTCGGAGGCACCCACTCCTTAGCAGAGGCAGCAGCACTGAAATCGTGGCTCGCTCTAATGAGCGTCCCTTCAATAACCATTGCCCTGATTTTTGATACCTGGAGAGAAGATGCACCAGCTAGGGAAGAATTTATCAAAAACACGCCACTGACTAGACATCAGAGGGAACCTCAAAGGGACAGTGAACTAGAACAAAGAACAAAAACATTTACAGAAGTGCTACGCTGAAAAAAAGGGAAAGGGAAAAACCGTACTAACAACAGTAACAAGGTCAGCTATAAAACCAGAATTAAAAGGCACTGCTGGGGAAAAGACGACGACTCAAAAAAGCACCAAGAACTAAGAACACAGCTTGCCAATCAGATCTACACAGATTCCCCTTGATATCTTCCCACTAACAGGCTTTCCTGCAGGACAAGTAAAAAGTTTAAGCGGCCGGCTCTGTGAAGGTGGGCTGGAAGCAGGGAAGCAGATTCACAGCTTTTAACACAGATTCAGGTTCTCCATCAATGGGATGGCTCAGAGGCTCAGGGGCTTGGCAAGTGGAGCTGTGCAGTGGCCAGGAATGTGAGCAGCCCTCCAGCAAAGCCCATTTAGGGCAGTTGGAAAATTTGAATAATTATTAATGGAGGTTGACACCTGAATGGATGAATGTACTGGCTGGTGCTGCCTCTGCTGCTCACAGCCCAGGATTGGGGGCACACTGCTGTAAATCAGTGCAAATAAAGGTCCAGCCCTGAGCTCCACTGAACTGGGACTAAAATTAGGATGGGTTGAAACCCTGCAAAAAGAAGCACTTCCTGCAGAAACTGAAGTTTTCTATTCCACAGCAAAATAATTTAATTTCTTTTTTAAATTTTAGTCTCTGGTAATATGAAAGTTTTCAGGATTCAAGGAAAATACCCAGGGGCTTTTCTACATAGAAAGGTCCTTGCACAGCTGCTCTCTTTGCCTCCTGTCCAGATGCACTCATGCCACCTTCAGTGCATCCAACCAATGCCATCCAAAGGGAGGGCATTTCTCTCCTTCCCACCCTTATTGGTACCACAGAGAAACTCTGGTTCCCTATGGGACATTCCCAGGTATGCCCCACATTAAAACCAGTGGAAGAAAATCAGGTTGGCATCTCAGTCCTGGATTTTCCCATTCCCTCATTGCTGAAGGGATCAAAAAAGATTCATGGCCAATAGAGGCACCAAATTGTGAATATATGGGCACAGATAACAGAGAAACTTTCAGAGCTGGATCAGCTTCTTAGCCTGGACCTGTACTCTGGACTCCTGAATGCTGCCTACAGAAATTTCAAGAAAACTGAGTGACTTTCCCCCAGAAACAAGAGACTTTCAGTCTTCCAAGCCCCAATGTGTCTCCATCACATCCTGCCAGCTCCTCCCAGCTGGGGTGGAGCTGTGCTTTCCCAGGGATGAGCAGATGGAGCCCTTACGTGCCCTGGGGCACTTCCCTGACCTCTGCACACTCCATGTCCCACCAGCTGCTGTTGCACCCACCAGCCTGGGCAGATCTCCTGAGTGACCTGAGGAGTCCAGAATGGCTCGAAACATCTACACCGAGGTCACAGAACAGCTCAGGAGACCACAGAGCTTAAACTGCCTTCCACAAGGATGTTCACTGCACAATCAGGGGAGCTGGTTACCCTGGCTGATCAGTGGGGATGGACAGCTTCCTCTGGAGGAGAATGAGAGCAGGAGCTGACCTCCATCCACTGCTCCTGAAGGAGCCCCTCTCTCCCTGGGAAGCTCTGAACACCAAGACCAAACATCAGGCACTGTGAGCACCCTTTAATCCCATGCCTCCCACCAAGAGCTCTCCAAAATCAGGACGGCTTCTATGGGCTGGGCACTAATATTCCATTTTTAAAGCAGGTCCTGGCTGCTTTTTTTCCCAGTCCCTTCCCTGCGAAGCTGTGCTTGTTAGTGAAAGTGAAGAGACTTTTGATTTCTAAAGCCAATGTTAGAATGAGCATTTCCCCGTGAGAGCACCTGGTTCTCATGTTTAATGAGTAAACACAAGGAAACACAGGCTTGAAGAATGATTGTTCCCAACATCATTACTTCTGAACCCGACATTAAAGCGAAGTAAAAGACAACAGCACAGCAGTTCTTTGTTTTTCCACCACTCTCCCTAAAAAATATCTTTAATGAGACACATTTGAAGTCTAACATGGGGCCGTTCTCCTAGATTATAATTGATAAATCTTCCAAATTGGTGTGGGGGGAAAGTATTGTGTAATAATTACTTGTTCCTTTTGAGGAAATAAATAAAATATGAAAAATGTAATTACTAACTGGCGAAATGCAGCGAGCGGGTTTCCCGCGGCTCCGCCGACCAGAGAGCGCGGAGCCGGGATTTCAAAAGTCTCTCTGCGAGTGCAGCATGACACACAAGGATGTTGCTGCTGCTCGTGTTTGTTTTCCAAGTGCCAACTTCTCCAGTTGGAGTCACTGGCTCCTTTGAAGTCCTCGCATTTACTCCTGTGCCACAATTAATTTCTCTTTAAAAGGGAACAAATTGCCGCTCTTGTCGGGCGGGCGGTGCGTGGGGAGGGCTCTCCCCGCTGCCAGGGAGGGGACAGGGATGGTCTTCCCGGGGTCCCTGGGCATGTAGGGGTGTCAGGGCGCTGCTCCCCTGGCACGGTGGGAGAGGTGGATCCCACTGTGCTCAACAGACACATGGTTTTCCCGGCATGCCAGCTCCTCCATACTCCACTCCCTGCACAGCCCATTATTTCAAATTTTTGTGTAAAATCACATTGGTTTCACCCAAAACCATCTCCTCCATCCTGCTGTGTGTTTTGGGGGTTTAACCCCTGATCCTGCCCTGTGAGAGATGTGCACACCCACCCAAAGCCCTTAACAACAGCTGCCAGAAAATGGTTTTCAGGTCCTCATTTTTGTGCCTCGCCATGAGGCAGCAGAGACCTGCTGGCCTTGGCAAGGTCACCACCTCCCTCTCCTTTCCCTGGAGCATAATTCTTGCTCCAGCTGCTTAGAGAAAGGCAAAACTTCCTGCAAAGGTGCCTAAAGACACCTAGACCTGAGAAATTCCCTGTTTCTCGTGAGACACAAAGATTTTCCCTGAACTTTGAGCAAAGTGGTTTCACTGCCTTGTCTCTGGCTCAACTGCATCCAGTATCTTCTGGGAATGACCCTCTTCTTCCCTCTGCAGCCTGGAAAGTTCACGCTCTGCCGCAGTCATTAATCATTCAGAAATTCTCAGCCAACCCACAGATAAAAGTTTCGTTCAGCCCTAAATTAGTTCAAGTTCCAGACTTCTGATTCTCAGATAAAGCTGTCAAATATATATTCAAATATCTATATTCATGCCTTCTAGACCTTTTTCTTTTCTTGCTTTTTTAACCATTGCTTTGAACAACAACATGAAAATTTAATGGATTTAGGAGATTTCAAGCCAATTCTCCCCTTCCTAATTTTGTAAAATGTTATCATAAATGTTTTATGATGTTTAAAAAAAAATAAATCGCTCCTTAAAGTAACAATTTGAATTTTTCATGCACAATGAAGACCTTTATCTTATTCACAGTTGTCATTTTCTGTTTAGCATCACAACACAATACTAATAAAAAAATGCATTTGGATTGCCTTAAGCAGTTTTGCTGGTTTTAATGTATGGTACAGCCTTGTTCATGTTATTCCTTTCTATAGAGCATCCTTAGATCTTTGTTCTCCAAGCACATAATTTATTGGTTTTTAGGGAGGGCAGGTTACCTACAGAGCATGCTTTCCCTACCAAAAAAAAAAAAAAAAAAAAAAAAAAGGTGACTTTTTGATTCAAATACTAAGTGGTACAATTCTAGCAAAAACAACCATCAGCACATTACTGTCGTTTTCTGAATTATAATCATTCAGTTTGGTCATGAGCCTGCAAACTCCAGCCTGATGAATACCCAAGAGCAATTTTCAGCAAAGTGGTAGAAAATATTTCACTACAAACCCAAAGTATTTCACTACAAACCCAAAATATTTCACTGTAAACTCACTGCTGGCCTGACATGCTGTCAGCAAAGCAAACCTTTCTTGATTGATGTCCCTCCTCATCCGCTGGTCAAGAGTGTTTGTCCATGAATAAAGGTGGAAAGGCCCTGAAAACTCCTAATTTAAAGCTGAACTGCAGGTGAATTAATCCTGGAGTGCTCTGGACACGGGGCAGGGTGAGCAGCACACCTGGGATCAGCCTCAGCATCCCAAATCCTCCTGCGGGGCAGAAGAGAAGGAACAGATCTGTTGGGTCTCCCCACTGAATAGATGTAGAGCTTTCCAGGCTCTGGGCTCAAAAGTGCAGCTCTTTCAAGTTCCCAGGCAGCAGATTTTTCTCTCCATCTTTTGCTTTTGAGAATTCTAGGAGCATCTTCCATTAAATACGAAGATGTTTAGCCTTTTAACCCTCTAAACGCGATACCACGGGCTCGAGTGATCTATTGTCAGTTAAATTCACCCTCTACACTCTCTACTCCAGCCTCTCTCTTGTATTTTCCTCCCTGCTGCGTGCTCTTATCCCTGCATTGAAAATATGCTTTTAAACTAACACACACTATTAGTTATTTTTAGGTATCAAAGACATTTTTCTCAAGATCTTTCTTCATTAATTCACTAATTCACTTTTTTTTGTCTTGATCCCGTTTGCCCCATGTTCTTTATTGTCTCTTAACCCCGATGCTCAAAAGGCATCAGCACAGATTAACAGGGAGCCTGAGAGCTTCTGGAGAGCAGCATTTCATGTTCTCCTGCATCCTTTTAATCAGGTTTAAACTCTTGTGGCCTTCTGTTTAAGTTCAGTTTGAAAACAGCTAGCAAGCCTCAAATGAAAGACCAAATAAAACACATCAGCATCCCTTTTTTATCTATTTTGACACACATTCCAAATACACAGCAATGTAATGGGAGCCAGGAGAAAAAAATGTAATGAGAAAGTTTTGCCCTTTCTATTAGACCTACAAATAATTTTGTTTGAGCTGGTCAATAAGGGGAGGTATCATAATGCTATGACAGAGAAAATCCTCCTGTCTCTCCTCCTGAATGGTAAAATAAATATTGAGGGCAAGAGATAAGTGCTGCAGAAGATGTGCTGTAGACCTCTGGAAGAGACATCTCTGGGAATCCACAGTAATAGATCCCAAACCTCAAACTGAAATGCTTCTCTGCTCAAATGCTTCTCCACACTGGGGTTTTCAGTATTCAATCCCAGGAGTGCCTCTGAATCTGCAGCCTGAGTCCATCTCAAATGGCAACCCAGTCCTAAATAATACATTATTGCAAAAACTGTAACTCTATCCCCCACAGACTGCCTGCCCCAGTAATAGCTTCTTATTCCCAATTGCTTTTCCCATACCAGAATGAGGAAAGGCTGAGCTGGCAGTTAAAGCAGGGGATTGTGAGCTGGGGGTCTGGGGTCTAATCCCTGCTCAGCTCCTCATACACTTTGGGAAAACGCTTTACTTTTCTGACCTGAAAAATAAGGTGGCACTTCTTTATGCTGGGACTTAGTTCACCAAACTTTGCAAATGGATTTGAAGTCCATAACTGAATAATACTCTAAAAGGTCAGAGTATAATTAGGAAATAGCTAATAACCTCTTCTTATTTTCTATTGCTGGGCTTGGCATAAGAAAAATAATTTAGACTAAAACCTCAGGGATCTCAGAAGGCTCATGAGAAGCCTGAACTGGCACAAGTCTTTTCCCTATGGATGTCCCAGCAATTGATTTGGACTGGTGCAGTTACCTCCTTCAGAGCTCCAGGATGTTTCCCAAGGCAGGGAGAATGAAGAGGCTGATGTGAAGCAGCTTTGCCTTTAGGAAAGAGACCAGCAATGAAAGAGCTGTGCAGCCTTGGGAAGAGAGGAAATTTCAGAGGGAACTTCTGCCATTATTGCCTGTTCTGAGCAAGGCCTTGGCAGTGATGGCAACAGATCTGAGCAGAGACTCTGAAGCAGAAGGAGGCAGAAGGCACTTGGGTCAGCCTGGGGTCTGTGATCTGGCGGTCAGCGCACAGAGCCAAGGACATGCCCGGGCTGCAGGGAAAACGAGTCCTCAGAAAGCACCAGCAGCTCATTGGAGCAGGGGAGACCAGGAGTGACTTCATCCTCAAGCTGAGGGCTGAGCACTTTGGGAAGGCCTCGCTCCAGGGGGGTGAGAGAGGCAAAGACCTGCTGCAGACCCACTGTCCTCCCCAAGCCACTGCTCCAGCTGCCGCTGCAGCTGGTTTGTTGGTATCCAAAAAAATCAGAAGAAAAAGTCTCAGATTATGCTAAGCAGCAGATCCTTGTCACCCCACCTCTGCCAATCACCAGATAAAAGGAATCATTATTTTAAGACCCCTGCAGATGTCTGTCTGTCTTTTGTAATGAACCCATGAGCAGCCGCGATCGCCGTGGCACCGTTAATTGGAGCACCCACGGTGCCGGCTGCTGGAAGGCTCCTGTTTGTGTCACACGAGTGATTCCTCCTCCTCCAGCAGCTCTGGTTTACAGGCAGGCACACATGTCTGCACACATTTGGATCCAGGTGGCTCCTGAAAGCCAGACCAGGCTCCTTTGGGAGGGCAATGTCTTCCAGAAACCTGCTCTGCACCTCCTCCGGGGCTGCAGGAGACAAGGTGTCCTGTTGGCTTTATGGAAACCAGTGCAACTGGCCACCCAAGCACTCAGCTCCTGACTGCCTGCCACCTGCAGCAATAAGCTCCATCAGGTAATTAATACCAGCCTTTGCTACCTGCACTACTAGATCTGCTACAAAGAAGACAGTTTTGTTACTTTTTAAAGAGCTTTCATGTGGTTACTGGGGCTTGTGGAAAAAAAATTTAAAATCCTCATTCCCCCCCCAACAGCAGTCTGTACAAGTTCCTTTGTGTTTTCCTCCTCCCATACCCCCTTCCACGATTTTGGGGCTTTCAAGTCATGTAATGTTTTGATGTGGCACTGGGAGAACAGTGCAAGAACAGAATCATCACAAGGATGTTTGAAAACTCTACAAAAGTCTTCAGCAGCAGAGCAAGGTTAGTTAGCAGTTTTGTTTAGTTCAGTTTCATCGTGGAATTTATTTACCAGAGAAAATTCAGCCTCAAGATGCCACATCTGGTTTTCCAGCGAGGGTGTTCCAGCAATTTTTTCTTTCCCAAGAAGCAAGGAAAAGGAAAAAGCCCAAACCTATGGTTGTCCAGAGGGAGCTTTACACAGCAGCTGGCCCAGGTTACACATCCAGCCAGTGGCTTAGTATTAAATCAGAAAAATAACATGTTTCCTCACCCCACTTCCATCACTGCTTTGCCCCTTCTTTCTTCCACCTCAATCCCTGGGCCATCCAGTGCTCTGTTTGGAGAGCAGCAAGGCAAGAATTCAGAGATTTCCTTTCTGTTTAGGCCATGTGGTCTACTATTTCCTATCAGCCTTTGTGAGACCCTCAGAGATGTTTATTTAACAGATAACTGATAGCTCAGGGGCTTGGGGGACCTTCAAAAAACTAAGCTGGACTCAACATAGCCCACACAGGGTCTGGATCAGCATCCTGGAACTTTACACTTCAGCTTGAAGTAGCCTCCCCTAAGAAACACAAAGGATATTGTGATGATTAATTATGCTCTGTGCAAAACTTCTCATCTTATTTCTGCCTTGACCTTTGGTAGCTCCGTCTTAGCGGATCTTGCTAGTCTCTCTCCCAACCAGAAGTGATTCCTGTGAATAAAGGGACCTTCTGCCATCTTTGCTACTTCAAAATGACAAGGAGGTGGTTTCTCAGCAGTGTAGTCAGGGGGAACCAGATGTGACCAGGTGCCATCCTGCAGCAGAGCACAGCTGGATCCAAACACACACCTGCAGATGTGGCACAGCTCCCACAGCATCAGCGTGGGCACAAAAACTCCCAACCACGAGCTGCCTTCAGCCACTCTGTTCGGTTTTACTGTGGCTTGTCAGGTGATTTATTCCCCCTCCAGCTTTCAAGAAAGGATCAGCATTTTCAAGAGCAGCCCAGAAGTGCAGCCAGTGGAGCTCTCCAGGCCTTGGGGAGGGAGGAGTGAGGAAATCAGTGCTACAGCTCCAAAGTGATCACACAGCCACAAATTACAGCTCAAGAAGGGATGTCTGGACCTAAGCACACAAGGGTTTTTGTTCAGGGTTTCTTTCTTGTTGTTGTTTTGAGTTTTTATGAGCTAACATGAAGCTGTCTCCTCTCTGAAATCAGGTTTAGCAGCTGAGGGATGTGATTGAAATGGAAGTCAAAGCTGACAGTGCCTTTTCCTAGTTCTGGGAATAGAAGGAAATACCTGATGTCTGTGCAGGGCAGAAGAGAGTTATTCCAGCTCTGCACATCCCAAGGTGAACCTGGACTCAGCCCTTGCTGCCTTCTCCTCCCCACCAAGGCACTGCAAGGTGGGATGGTGCAGTTGAGACCTCAGTGGGAAGGAGCACATGACTCAAAAGCAGTGGGAAAGGCTCTCCTTTCAGTTCCTCTGAATAAATGTTTCTTTTTAAATAGAAGTTTGCTGATTCCTGAGGTTCACATTATGATCTGATGTATCAAATGCCCATCAGCCACATCTGACCTTACTCTGAGAGAACATTCAGGCACACATTCTTCTGAAGGGTTGAGATGAATACATGAGACACAGATTTCCCAAAGTTCTGCCTTATCAAAACCAAAACCCTTCTGTAAATCCTGCAAAGCAGCTCCTGATTAGTTAGGCACATAAATACCTTTAAAATCATGGGCCTGCAGCTGGGATTTATCCTGCCACATGGAAGTCAAGTGTTTGGTCTATCCAGTCACACAGGCAGCTCCTATCATCACTGGAGAGTGGACATCACCACAGGGCACCTCCTCAGACCAGCCCTGAATGTCAACCTAAGGACTCAGACCTCTCCCTTTGGGGCACTATCTCTGTTCATCACAGAGGGAGCCAAGGTGTCTAATTTCATCTGCTTAAAAGCTGTGTCTAAGTTAAAAGAAACAGATCCCACCCTTCCCAACCACACTGATGAGACAAGTCAGTCATGCTGAAAACCTTCTGAACCTGCCCACAGGACAGGGTGGCAGCACACAAGGTGCTTTGGGCTGGTGTCTGGAAGGAATGCTCAGAGTTTACCAGCAGGAAAGCTCTCCAGTAATGAAGTTTGTAGTTTAAAGCCTTGAATGTTACCCAAAAGCAAATTTCAGATCAAATATTTCAAGTATTTTGTTAGTCAATCACCCAAGTTGGTCAGGAGGAAAGAGAAGCAATACCACACCACAGAGCTGTTTCACCAGCAGGGATGGAATGCTGAAGTTGGCCCTCCTGTGTCCTGCTGGCCCACATGGACACAGCTCCTGGACACCAGGATCCCCTGTGGGATGGGACTGGGGGACCTCTCCTTCACCCTGCAGCACAGAGCACACACCAGGCCAGAGGAAACAAATGGAAAGGTTCTGCTGCTGGTTCTGCTGCTGGCTCTGCTGCTGGCCATGCTTGTCTGCATCCAGCACACTCTGAGCAGTGCCTTTAAATCCAGCCCAGGCCCCAGGACACTGTGCTGGGATCTCCCTCCAAGTGCAGGGACCTCAGAGTCTGGGAAAGCCAGTGCCTGTGATAGAACTGAGATCTTGAACTGGAATATCCTCATTAATTATGACTTTGCAGGGACGTTGCCAATGGGAAAGAATTTCACAGATGCAAGAGCTGTATCTTCCTCCATCCCTTCCTTTCATGCTTCAAAAGATAGACCAAATGATCTGGTAGCATATGAAGCTTCTAATTATTCCCAAAGCCCTTGGCTCTGCCTGCATCAAGGGCCAGAGTTAAATTCTCCCTGGAAAGGTAACAGAGCATGGATCCTGACATGAAAAGAGCCAAGAATGCAGGATGTTTGGAGTCTGTGAGAAAGGCCTGAGACCCTGTATGTCAATATTTAGAAGTCCATCCAAAATCCTGAGTTCTAAACTTAGCTCCAAACATAGCACATCCAGATCTGGATCTGTTTTGTCTCTGGCAAAATACATGTCCTGCAAATTTTATTATTTATTCATCTCATTTGTTTTCCTTGGTCGTAGGATGGGAATTATTTTTCAGACAGGATTCTGGGTAGATGCAATTTGGCTTTTATCATTACAGGAAAAGGGTGTTCTGAAAAAGTGATATTTGGAGAGAGGATATGAAGGTTTCCCAAGGCAGCCTTGGCATTCAACTCTGGCTGAGCAGCAGCTCCTCAGTGTGAGGGGACAAAGCTCTGTACCTGCCCAGTGCAGTGAGTGTAGGATTTCTGAGGTGAGACAGGATTTTGGAGCCTGGCAGCTCTGGGATCAGGTCCTTCCCACCTGCACAACACAGCTGCAGAGTGGTGGATGCTGGACAGCCCACACAGAACACAGTCAACTTCTCTAACATGGGATTCTCCCAGGATTTGCTGCCCTAACTCTGGTTTTCAGGAGGTTCCATGGTTCTATCCCATGGATTTGAGCACTGCAGACATCTGCCCAATGGACTGATGTCTCCCAGGAAGTTTGGGAAGCACAAGCCTTGTCAAATACCAACTCAAGACATCGCTTCTCTTCCCAGTTATCCTTAGATTTCTTCAGCACCAGAATCAAGCAAGCTTTGACTCCTGAGAGCAAAGAATGAACTCAGAGCTCCACTAAAGCTTCCCAAAGAGAGCCTGGGCTGCTCCAGGGCTTGCTGGAGAAGGGGAAAGGACTAACACTGAATGTTGGTGGCTGCTTGCCCGGGTGCATCCAGAAGAGCCCACAGCTGGGCAGATGCTCAGCCCAGGGGTGTGATGGAATTACAGGAGTGGCCACACCAGCCAAAGCACAACCCAAGGCAGACAAGGAAAAGTAATCTGGGCTCTGGTGGCTGAGAAAACCAACAGAGATCCCAGGAACCAGCCCAAATACAGACACTAGAGGAAATCCCACTGTCAGGGAGCAGGGGCTGTGCCACAGAGCACAGCCAGCACTGACAGCCACAGGCTGGACAGCCCAGCAGCTCCTGCTCTGCTGGCAGTTTGTCTTTTCCCAGGCCTTTGGTACGAGGAGAGCAAGGGCTTGGTTTTGTTTTACAGTTCCCATGATATCAGGAGTTAATTGTAACCAGCACATTCCCTCTCCCAGTGCCTCCAAGGGCCAGAGCTGGGGTGGGGAACGCGCTCGCCTCTCTTGGCTCCACGTTCCCAATGTGCCTCTGAAACCATGTGCATTTTGAAATGTCTGTGCTCTGTTTGCTGGTGATGAGCTCAGCTCACAGACACCATGGGTCTGGGCAGAGAGGGGAAGGAAGTCCTGGTGTGGTCACCAGGAAAAGCCAGAAAGCTGAGCCCAGTGTGCTCGAAACCACCCAAACCCTGGATGGGATAAAAGTGTCAACATACATTTGTGTCAGGAATAAGTATGCACACAACACATAAAACTGATGAAATGCATTCAACAGCCACACATTCAGCATGGAAAATGTGGTTCTTTCAAGAGCTGCTGGTTAAAGCAAGTGGCCCATCCTATCAGATTGCAAGGAGGGCTCTCCTAAGCCTTCAGCTCAAGTGCAAATGGCTACAGCTGATAGGAGGTTGTTGGACTAATATTTGTAATTCCTTTGAGAGTCTCAGATCACAAGTACCACTAGAGGAGGGCAAAACATTGTATTAGCAAGAGCCAGTTGTAATCCCCTTCTCTTGGGGTCTCTTGCAGGTGATGGCTGCTCCATGGATGGGCTCTTCCTGCTACTCTGTATTTGGTTTCCTTTGGCTTTTACCCTGGCTGAAATCTGGAGGCTGGAAATGCCAAGAGCCTGCATGCAGAGGGATCCACTTCCCTGCTCAGCAGAGGCAGCCTTGACCTTCCCCACAGCTCCTCCCTGCTCCTTTATCAGTGAGCTCTACCTGCTTTAATACAGGCACAAGAAAGGGAAGAGCCTTGAGCTAGAGCATGGGTTCAGTCCAACACTGAGATCCTGAGAATGGAAAACTCACAGTCCCTCAAGAGGAGAGAGGCTGGGTTGTGGTTTCTGGAGGCAGAAATTTAATACAAGCTTGAAGAGTAAATAAACTGCAACCTCATCCCTACGTCTGGTGTGTGAGAACCTTTGGGCCAGGCAGAGGGAAAGAAACCCTGTCCCTCATGGTGCTGGAGTGAGGAGCAAAGTGAAAGCAGATGCGAGGCTGGGATGGGCCCAGGCTGGTGGGCATGGACAGACACTGCCCCTGCACAGGGACTGGCTGTGCTCCCCTGGCTGCTGCCCTCTGCCAACCTTGGAACAGGGAATGGGATGGGGAATGACATGGGGAAGGGAATGGGGTATGGGGTGGGCAATGGGGTGGGCAATGGGACAGGGAATGGGATGGGGCAATGGATGGGCAATGGGATGGGGAAGGGAATGGGGAAAGGGAGGGCCCAATGGGATGGGGAAGGGAATGGGGAACGGGGTCGGCAATGGGGTGGGCAATGGGATGGAGAATGGGATGGGGAAGGGAATGGGGAAAGGGAGGGCCCAATGGGATGGGCAATGGGACAGGGAATGGGATGGGGAATGGGAGGGGGCAATGGGATGGGGAATGGGATGGGGAAGGAAATGGGGAAAGGGAGGGCCCAATGGGATGGGCAATGGGACAGGGAATGGGAGGGGGCAATGGGATGGGGAATGGGATGGGGAAGGAAATGGGGAAAGGGAGGGCCCAATGGGATGGGCAATGGGACAGGGAATGGGATGGGGCAATGGGATGGAGAATGGGAGGGCCCAGTGGGATGGGCAGTGGAACAGGGAATGGGATGGGGCAATGGGATGGGGAAATGGGATGGGGAATAGGATGGGCAATGGGACAGGGAATGGGAGGCAATGGGATGTACAATGGAATAGGCAATGGGATGGACAATGGTGAATGGGATGGGGAATGGGATGGCCAATAGGATGGGCAATGGGAGAGGGAATGGGAGGGCGCAATGGGATGGGGAATGGGATGGCCAATAGGATGGGGAATGGGATGAAGACTGGGATGGCCAATAGGATGGGCAATGGGATGAAGACTGGGATGGCCAATAGGATGGGGAATGGGATGAAGACTGGGATGGCCAATAGGATGGGCAATGGGATGAAGACTGGGATGGCCAATAGGATGGGGAATGGGACAGGGAATGGGAGGGGGCAATGGGACAGGGAATGGGATGGTCAATAGGATGGACAATGGGAGGGCCCAATGGGACAGGCAGTGTGATGGGGCAATGGGATGGGCAGTGGGATGGGCAGTGGGATGGGCAATGAGATGGGGATGAATCTTTCCATGCTGTCCCCTGCCAGTGGGATCTGACCCTGGTGATCACTGTGGGTGGGGCAGGAGGCAGCTCAGAGGAGCAGGGACGGGAAATTTCCTAAACCCTCTTTTAACCATAAGGACACTCAAGTGTCACAGAGTGAGGATCAGCCTGCAGAGCATCACTGTTAACTTTCAAAATACCCACCACAAACTTCCCCAGCTATAAAGGATGAGCTGAAGTCATTCCAGAAGACCAGAGTTTTAAGTTGGTGGCCAGCTCTATCAACTGCTGGTCCTGGGTTTTAATTTCCTGAAGTGTCTCATTTCTCTCCCCACCAAAGGGAGCTGAAAAAAAATCCTCTTTCTCCCTTTCTTTCTCCCCTCCTCACAGTTGCTCTTTGAGTAAGGCCATACCTAACAATTATTCAGGAAAACATTATGTTGACATTACTGTTTAGAAAATAAAAAAGGGTTTTTAAAGCTAGAGAGTAACATCATGACCACATAGCACTGGTGAATGATTAAAAATTTAGATGACTGCCTTTGAAACAATAAAAAGCTTTCGAAGCTTCTTAATGAGCAGCTATCAGAAATAAAGCATTTAAAACTTCAGAAAGTGCCTCTGTGGAAATTTCATTGTCTTTGATGCTGTAAAATAACTGCAGGGTGGATTCATTTCAAGTTCTTTTTAGCATACTGGTCGTTTAGAAATATTGGGAGATATCTTTCTTAGCAATATGTGGGGAAAACAATGTCTTGGTCGCTTTCATTTATCTGCAATTTGACAGGAGTGCAGTTTATTAACTTGAAAAGAGACAGATACATTATCTGAAACACAGAGAGTATAGTGGGTATTGCCTCCTTTTTATACCAGTGGGAGTCCATGACACTTTGAACTTGCTCACCATTAAACGCCTTCCTGAGTTGTTGAAGAGGCCTTTAAAAAGGGAGCCTGTGCATTTATGATGTAAATTCGTTATTTTGACAGTCTTTGAAATCTGTCATATTCACGTCCAATTTAATGCACCGCAAAAATTCTTTTCTTTTAAAATACTTTTCTTTTAAGATTTCAAAGCCATTTTCATGTAGAAAACTATTGTTATACCTAATATATCCTGAAAGTGTTTTAGCAAAGGAACTTATATGATTCTGTTTTAAGTCATGTCAGGTTTTAAAACATGTCATTTCTTCAAATAAGCTTTGACCACACCATCTTTTTTTTTTTTTTCATTAGTTAAAGTGCACTTGATTTCCATGGATACAATTAGTCAGAATATCTGCTATAGGATCATCATTGGATCAAACAGGGTCCTTTCAGGCTGTATTCCACGGAGCAATTGCCCACATATCTGAGATCAATACAGCCCAGCACACGGGTAGGGAGATGCAGGGAGCTGAGGGCTGCTTGGGAAAGTGGAGGATTGTACTGAAGCTCTGCACATTTAACGAGAACCTGGGCCAGTGGGAAAATTAAACAGCTCCTTTTAAAATGATGAGCTCTGAGTATTTACTCTGAATGTGGAGTGGGGCGAGGAGGAGCAGGACGGGAGGGGGCCAGGAGGCATCTGATGAAATCCAAGTTCAGTTTATTCCTGGTCAAACCCAAGCCTCACACATTTCAGCTCCATCTTCAATCCAAACAAACCTCCTTAGGCTTGCTAATCCTCATTACACAGTGGATTTTAGCTGTACCTGCACTTCTTTATCAGTTTGCAAGATATTTTCAGCCGGTACAGAGGTCTTCATGCAGCTCTGCTTCAAAGCCGTGTACAGAGGAGGTTCTGTGCACAGTTTCAGAGAGTATTTTCATTTACAGATGCCTTATCACTTTGGGAGAGGGGGTTGGTGGGCAGGGGGAACACATTCCTCCAAAGCAGCCCAGAATCATCCTAATCTAGGGAAACGATCAAATAAGAGTTTCAAAGATCTCCTACTACAAAGGAAAGCATTAAGCTCACTCCTTGCCTGCCCAGACTCCAGGGCTGTTTTGGAATACATGGAAATATCTCTGTAGCATGAAGGAACCTTCCACTGATGGTTCAAGCACCATTTCACATGTCCCCAGTGGCTGGGTTTAAAATGCAGTGCACCATGAGGGAGATAAACCAGGAGAATCATTACTTCAGTGGCATTTAACCCTATAATTGGGTGGTTTTTTTGGGCCCTGATTTTATAAGGTCACCCTGTTATTTCCTTTGCTGGCTGGCTTGTGATGGTGCTCTCACATGTTATTACTCTCTTCCATCACAAGGAATGATATTTCAGGACTGAAAGGGCGAAAGATTTGTAAGGACTGTCCTTTCCCACACTGTGATTGTCTGAAAGCTTCAAACAGCCAAAGGCTGAGTGGAAGTGTGCTTTAGATGGTGTCTCTGGGGCAGAAATCCCACCTGGTCTAGGGGTAGAAAAGAACTGTAAGGATCTGATTATTTCATGGTTAGATCGCCTCGTTCCCCTGCAAAGGGAGGATATACTTTCCTGATAGAGCTTGTATCAGATATTAAACCAATACTACACTTGATCTCAGCAAAAAGGCCATTAAATCTCACAACTTAAAAAAGGCATCTTGCTCCTTGAAGCAGGGAATCCTGCAGTGCCTGCTGCCTGCTAACCCGATGGCCCGGCTGCGCTCGCTCACAGAATTCATTTCTGCTGTCATTTCCCCCAGTCTCGGGTTTCACTGGCACGAGCAAAACCTTGGGCTGCATGAGAAAACACTTTGAAATGGTGCCTAATTGACTTGGGCCTGGTTCAGGATATAGTACACCACACAAACCACCATAACATCAATCAGAGGCACAGAGGATGTCCCCATGTTTGGCTTAAACTACAGGGTATTTCCTTTGCCGAAAGCATTTTAATCACACTTAAGTATAGGCTTGCAGTGGCAAAAAAGACAGACCTATTCCAGTCCTTGATTTTTCCCACAGAAGGAAACTTCTGTCAGGCATCCCAGGAAACGGCCCCGGGTTCGTTGCACCAACTGCGCTGACTTCACCAGCCTTATCGTGCCTCTCCTCTTCTCACTCCCACAAAAAGTCCTGTTCTGTGGTCTGCAACAGGAATATTTCCATCCAAGTCTGAGGGCATTAAGCTTAGGCTCTGGGATCTACTCTCCCCCATTTTCCTCCTGGGTTTTGTGCCCTTTCCCCTCTCTCCCCCTCTCCCATCAGTGTTCTGTTAGTGCCTCTCTGGTAGAGGAGAAACAGGAGCCGGTTGTTAAGGACATTAAAAATGTTTTTTCAAGGAGGCTACTGAAAACAGGCAAAACCTGTGGTTCTCCTGGGCATGACTGCCCTGCTCAACAGAGCCAGTCTGCACCCAAAATTATGGCATTTTCATGCCTCAACACTGTCACTAATCACTTATTTAACAGCTATCATTGTCAGACACGACTGCTGGGTTTAAATATCTCAACTTTTGGTCATGCAAATGTCCACACTGAATATTTTCACTAAGCCTTGAGTAACCTCTGTGAAAATCAAATCTAAGGAATCACAAACTGTGTTTGGAAATCCAAACTGATGGGCTAGAAATAAACCAAGGGCTTGATCCCCTTAGAGCAGCAGCTCAGGGACAGCAGCACCTGTGTTTGGGCAGGTTCCAGAAGTGAGGCTGTGGACTGTGCATTGCCAGAGCTGGAACTAGCAAGAAATAAAGTCATGCCTAGGCATGCTGGGAACAATCATTAACAGCCATTTCAGTCATCATCTCCACTGCTCCGTGCACACAACCTCATTCTTTATCTTTCACTTCATGTAAAACGGGGGTGATTTCCTTACAAATATCAGCAAGAGACAGAGGAGGAAAAAAGGGGGAACAAGCCCATGTTAAACCACACTGATAAGTCAGACATACAGCAGGGGAAAGGATGAGATAGTGCATGAGAATAAAAGCACCACCCTCTGAGGAAGCCCTCTGAAACCCAGTCATGACAAGCTGTAACTCATTTTCTTGCACTGGTGTGCAGGGAGCAGAGCAAGCACATAAATGACAATTAACATCCCAGCTGGCACCAGCCTCCATTTCTGACCCACTGAGATGCCACCTCTGGGAATAGTCATGAAATCAGCATTTTATTGGAAAGAGGGTTGAGGGGTAATTCCAGCAGGACAAAGCTGGCAAGGGAATCACAGACACACAGACACAGGTCAAAGGGGGGAAGGACATTCCCCTGGCAGCCTCAGCCACGGCTCCTGCTCTGCTGGCACAAGGGGCTGTGCTCTCATGGATGGACTCCACAGCATCCAGGACAACAGGAGCTGGTTCTCACATGCTGTCACAGACACATTTTATGAGAAATCCTTTCATTAGGATCTTTTCTCTTGAGAAGCTGGGAAGCTTCACCTTCCCCATGTTTCGCTGCTATAGAATGATTTGGAGAATTGTTTGCCCAGTGTGTGAAATTGTTTTTACTTGATGACCAATGACAGCCACCTGTGTCGAGGCTGTGAGCAGCCACAAGATTTTATCATTCCTTTCCTTTCTATTCCTTTCAAGCCTTCTGACGTCTCCTTTCTTCTATTCTTTAGTGTAGTTTTAATATATAATTTTCTTTTAATACCATATATATCATAAAATAATAAATCAACCTTCTGAAACATCGAGTGAAGATTCTCATCTCTTCCCTTGTCCTGAGACCCTTGCAAACACCACCACACATGCCCAGCTCCAGACTGGCTGGGATTGAGGAGCTAAATCCACTGCCCTCAGCACTGCATGAGACTGCAAGTGCAGAGCCCTGCAGAGTTCTGACAAGAAGTTCCTGCCCTGCATTTCCAAATGGCCATCAGGCACAGCCAGTGCCCTGCCCTGCAGGGAAAACCAGCTGCTTCCAGGGAAAACACAGGGCACAAATGTTCTGCTGTGGCCCTCTGTCCCAGACTCTCAGCCATGCAGAGCCCTGGACCTCACAGCAGCACTCCTGGGAATGGAAGGAACAACCACTGACCCTCATCTGGGAGAGAACAGCTCAGATTAATGCAAATATTTCCCAATTATGTGAAAGGGCTCAGTGCCTCGGACACTCGGCTGCAATTCCTGAAAGAATCCAAGCAAGGCGAGATCAAGGAGTCCTGGTCTGTTGGGCAACATCAGCCAGAGAACAAACCCAAGGAGTCACTGAGGGGCACCAGGGCACTGGGAGGCACTCAGGACATCCTGGTGGAGCAGCTTAACTGTGCCCAAGGGTGATGGTGGCAGAGAGGAAGCTGTGGAATGGCCTTGCACACACTTCCCACAGCTTTGTGCTCCTCTGTTTCCTGATCCCCACCTTCACCTGCACGAGGATGCACGTGCCCAAGCCAGCTGAGATGGTTTTGGTTCAGCCAGGCTCTCCCAACATCCCCTCTGCTAAAATTCACTTGATATTTTTGCTGTTTATTTGCCATCTGGGGGCTTTTAATGTCCCCTGAAACAGTCTGCAAATGTAAATCCCGCTGTTAGGATTGTTGAAAGAAATCAAAATATAGGATTGTTGAAAGAAATCAAAATAAAAAAGAAAAAAAAAATAATAATAAAGAAAAATCAGAAGGAAAGCATAAAAAGTGAGAGGCAACGAAATATCTCCCAGACGGAAAAGGAAGAGTAAAACTGCAACAGTGGGTTGCAAAAGCAAAATCCATTGAACTTCACAATCCTAGCAACACATCCCTTTGTTTATGAACCATTTGAAGCAAGTTCTACCCTGCAAACTCCATGGGGAACCTTGATTTCTCTAGCCAAATTAACTAATTTTCCTAACACACACTAAAATCTGCCCATTTGATCTGTCACTCAAAGCCTGTCCTCCAAGTACATAAAAACACCCCGGAGTTTTGATGCCACAGCAGCCCATAAGGATAGTGACAGCATCCCCAGCAAACTGGGCTGTACCAGGTGTGTTCCCCACCTCTCTTCCAGGAGGGGCACCAAGACCTCAACTGTGCAGGAAATTAAAAATTAAATACATTAAAATATACATTTAATTACAGTAAATACAATGAAATACATTAAAATATTCAAATTAAAATATAAAAAATTAAATAAATTTAAAATCACATAAACAAACCCATTTTTATATATTAAACAGATTATATATTTATACCATGTATAAAATAATGGTCATTTAAAGTCCTGAGTAGACTGAGGGAACCCCTGGCACCCAGGTGCTGTTTCTTCCTCTGCCCCCAGGTACTGAATAACTTCAGCTACAGCTGGAAAAACCCACACAGATGATCCATGAACACAGGCTGGGCCAGGGCTTTACATGGAGCAAAATCTGGCTGTAAATAAATGGAATCACAGATTCATTTAGGCTGGAAAAGACCTTTAAGGTCATCGAGTCCAGCTGTAAATCCAAGAGGCACAGGAGCCCCACAGCTCTCACAGGATAAGGTCAAATCAAAGATTTTTTTCTACCCCATTTTTCCTATGCAATGTCTATTTACTAACCTTTGAGAATTTCATTTCTTTGATTCCAGATAAATGTCTGTGCATCCCTGAGCTGCTCCAAACTGCCTCAAACAGCCCTGGAACCCACACTGGGGCAAGAGCTGCTATGGGCAGGAGGTAACCTCCATCCTCTGCCCCAAAGGGGAAAACCCTGTGCTGTTCCTGCTCCACAGACTCAGAGCAGTCTTCATCCAGCTCCTCCCTGGAGCTACAGGGTGTCCTCTATCCCCTCATGAGGGAGAGATTCAGAATTTCAATTTGATGCCCCACTGGGTAGGCTCCATCCCATTGCTTTACAAAAAATAAGGGAAAAAACCTGGAGAAAGAAGAAATGATGCTTTGAGTGGTCCAGTGCAGTAGACTGACTTTGTGACAGGAGAATTATGGTCCAATTTGTGTTTTATGGGATGTGAAACCCAACAGGTTCAGAGCTGCTTTCCCATCTTCACATGAGACCCCCAGCAGCTTCGAAGCTGTTTGCTTTCTCTAGGAAAGCTTTTGTCCACCAGGACCAGATGGGGATCTCAAACCTCATTTGCAGTGAAGATAAAATGCCAGAGACAACATGAAGCAATAACCTAAATGGAAATGCTGATGATGGTTTGGGTGTTAAATATTCACAATATCACTGCTGTCACTTCATTGTCAAAGTCTGCAGGCCCAGACAGACAGACAGACAGGGAGTACACAGAGCTGTAAGACAGCCTGGCAAACTTTTTCTTTTATAATTTCCATTTGGGTTTATAATGTTCCAATTGTTCATGAATTATTTTTATACCAGTGTTTTCCCCAGCTCCTAAGACATGACTAACTACAGAAGAGGCCTGATAAAAGCTGAATTATTTTGATATTAGGAAAAATTAATCCCTGTAAGAGTGGTTAGAGGCCCTGGCACAGAGAATCTGTGATCCCTGGAAGTGCCAAGGCCAGGCTGGACAGGGCTTGGAGCACCCTGGGACAGTGGAAGGTGTCCCTGCCATGGCAGGAGTACTGGAATCAGTTGATTTTAAGGTTCCTTCCACCCTAAACCATTCCATGATTCTGGTGAAATGCTCTGCTGCATTCACCTGTCTTTGGGTGCTCTGAAATTTTGGATTAAATGAAATTTTGGATTAAATCTACATAGATTTAATCCAAAAAAATGCACAAAAAGTTCTGCCAGCTTTCAAGAGCAGTTCCCAGTGGCAGCTCTGCCTCTCACAGGGTGCAGCTCAGCACAGCTCCCCTCTCCAGAGTCTGGGTGGGACACTCCCTAATACATTTTACAGCTTCATGATTTTTTAATGATGATTATTTTATGGGCTCTCAGGTAAAGCTGCTGCTCACCTGTTGGAAAGCCCAGGTGCCTGCTGGCAGAACCTTGCAGGCACTGAGTGCCACCAGCCCAGACAGTGTCCCCTGCTCCTGGCTGAGCACCACAGCAGGGAAAATCCCCCAGGCACAACTCCTGGGAGAGCTGCTCTGCTCCCTGCTTGTGGGGCCCCTGCTGCACAAACACACGGGCTGAACAAAGAGATCATTAAGAAGAAGAGGAGGGGAGCAGGCTCCTGCTTGTACAGCCAAAAGGAGCAGCCTGGGGAGGGCAGGTGCTGCCCTTCACAGCCACCCCAGCCTGGCTGAGCTCAACAGGCACAGAGGAGAAGGGGAGGCTGCAAATCCCTTCCAGTTCTGAATGGTCAGGAATATAAATTCTCATTTATACTAAAGGCTTCTTAGCTTGGCAAAGTGATTTAAAAGGGTGGTGGTGGAAGGGGGGATCATGCTCATACTGATCATGGTCATGCTGATCAGAGCAGGTGAGCTCATACCAGGTTATTTCTCTGCAGGACTGTGATCCTGCCCAGGCCACCAAAGTTCAATGCTGGGAGCTGCCAACCTTGTTCTGTTAATTCTCTGGTGTTGGAGTTCTGGTTACTGAGAATTTCAGACTCTCTGTGCTGCCAGGCTCTGACCCCATGAGAACACTGCATTGACCTGAGGCTGTGGAGAAGCTTCCAGAATGGAATGGCAGAACTGGGATTGTGGGTGTGGAGTTTGGATAGAACTGTGTGATAGCTCAGGGTGGAAAACTCAGAGTTTAAGAATATAATAAAGATGGAGGTTTTAGGGCAGAGGCTGGTCCTTCTTCTTCACCTTCTTCTTCACCTTCTTCTCCATGGGTTTGGGTGGTTTTGTGTAATTGGATAAAAATCCCCATTGCAGGCACAGGTGGTTGGTTATTGGGTTAAAAGTAAAAATAATTGAGGTGTCATTTCTTAATTGGACAGTTTATGCTTAAAAGGCCTCGTAGAGAGAGAGACAGGGCTCCATTTTTAGTTTGTTAGGGTGAAGTGCTGCAGAACTCAGGGTTTGTGAGGCTGTGACAGAGATAAGAACTGAGAAACATCTGAGTCCCAACAAGAAATACCCTCCAGCACATTTAATCCTGACCTTGGCATAAAGAAGCAAAGAATCCTCACTCTGGGAGCCACAGCCAAGGCAGGATGCAGGTGGCTCCTTACAGGAGCAGCACCCTCCCAGAGCTGTGGGCAGAGCAATCCTCACTCTGCTCTTCTCCAAACAAGGGGAATGGATCATTTACTTCAGTACTGGGCACTTGCTCCAGTTACTCCCTTTTATTCTATACAAGCAAAATTGTTTTCCTCAGTTCTCCTGGTGCACCTGTGCTCTGCTGTCCCCACCCTGTGTCACACCTGGCTCTGCTCTCTCTTCTCCCCCTGCCTTTCTCTCCAGGTGTCCCAGGGGCTCCTCTCCTGTGTGACATGGGGACCACCAAGGGCAATGTGCACTTCTGCTGATCCAGGACACTCAGAGCAGGGAGCTGCTGCTGTGCAGGTTGAAAAGGCAAAGGAGCAGTGCTGGTGGTGCAGACACAGCTCAGAGCAGGGAATCACAGCTCCAAAGCCAACAGCACTGATCCAGCACAGCCCCAAGAGCAGCTCCTGCTCCCTCACTGCACCCACAGCCCCTTCCCTGCAGAGCCAGAGGGATCAGCTGAGAGCAGGGATACATTTCCAAAGGCAGCATCTCCCTGGGCAGGGGACAGCCCAAAGTGGGTGACACTCGTGGCCAGGAGCTTGGGAAGCCATGGCCAGCTCCAGAACAGCAAACAGAACCTGGGCATCCTGGGCACCAAGGAGTTTCACTGATGAAAACAGGCATTATCTGCCTCAGCTTCTGCATCCTTGCCACACAAACAATTGCACTTTCTCCCACTCCCAGCAGAGCTCCAATGAGCCCCTCAGAGCAGCTCCTGTTCAATTCCAGTATCACCTCCCAGTCTCATCCTCATTCCCTCTGAGCAACATTCAGGCACACAGTGCCCCAGCTTGTTCCCCTGCAATGCAATTTTATTTAAAAGCTGCAGGTTCTGGTGCTCCCACCAGTGCCCATCCCATGTGTTTCACCTTGCCCTGGAGCAGGGACAAGCTGAGGTTCTGTCCCATCATTATCCCCAGCTTTCCTCAGGGGCCATGCACATCCCTCTCCCTCCCATGGGCATGGATTTGGGAATTTTGCAGCAGGAATGAAAAAAAAAAAAAAATTTGGATTTTCCTTTGCAAAGTCTCCTTCTCACCCTGCCTTTGCCAGGATCTGCTGAGATTCAGCCTCTGAGTTTTTCTTGGGGAAGGCAGGGGGGAAGCATTTGTTTCCCAGTTCCAGATTTTCTCCTGCACTTACATGTTTGTCCATGAAAAAAAAAAAAAGTCCTCTATTGTAAAACTTGTCAAATGAGACCACCCAAGTGGCCAGAGGGAGGGAATTGGGAAGGAGGAAGAAATGCCTTGAAAACCATTTTCTTTTTGATGGTTTAGAAAGGGAATTGAATGTTATTGTCTCACTTTAAATATGTTCTTTATGAGGAGGTCATGTAGCAGGCACATAATTTTCTAATTACAACCATGCAGATAACATGGAAACAAAATATATGGAGATTTTCCAAAACAGAGGACGCCTTTTCAAACAATATACTGTACAGTTCATCTTCCAAGGCCCAAAATAAAGCAGAGAGCTTTGCTCAGGAGGAACTAGATCCAGTTGTAAGCTGCTAATCACTTCCTTTTACCCACTGTTTTATTGTCAGCAGAAAACCTAGACTCAGTCAGCCACCAGATAATAACTGGAAAGTGCTGTCTGAGCTTTGGTGGAGGTTTCTCAGGTGCCATCCTGGAGGAGCCTCCCTAAACCCACTGACAGCACAGGAGGAATTCATCCCCACTGTAACCCCTCCAAAATCCAAGGAGCTTTCCCAGCAAAACTTGCATGAAGGGAATTGCAGGATCACACCCCATTAAATGGGCAGGAAATGAGGCTTAAGTGAAAATTACTGTTCCTTTTCAAATATCTCTGGGAAAGGGGGGACCAGGTGGGATCAGCAGCTCCTGCAATCCCCTCGCTCCAGCTGCAGCACAGCCCCAGCTTGGTGTCTCCCAGCTTCTCCCAGGGGTGCTGAGATTTCTGGCCCTAGCTTGGGGTGAGGTGGCTCTGACAAAGTGATTTCAGCATTTATTATAAAAAAGAAAAGCTGCAATCAAGGGGGCTCTGGGCTGAGCAGGAGCGCTCCTGTCGAGGATGGAGCAGTGCCAGCAATGGCCCCGATGTCCCAGGTGGAGCAGCACAGCTTCCCTGGGTCAGAATCCCCTTTTTATCCTGGTTTTTGTCCCTTTGGATTGGTTTCTGTTTGGATCCTTCATTTGCATGGAGGTTTAAAGCCCTTGATTGGCCATTACAGCTCTGTCCAGGCTGGCTCGTCTCGCTTGGGGGCTGCTGCACTTTACCGAGGTGCAATTTCTTATAATTGCTCTTTTAACCCCTTTTACAATATGATAACCAAACTAACAGTACATGCTTCACTATTTTACAACAGTTTCTAACCTGTTTTTAACAGCTCCAGCATCTTCCCAGCTGAATCAAGGTGGGGATGAGGAGGGGTCACTGTCACTCTGATATTTTATGAAAAATCCCTTTGCCAGGAATTTTCTCCTGAGGAGCTGAGAAGCCTCAGCAAAGCAATGTAAACAATAATTATCTGATTGCTCAGAATGTGGTTTGGAGGTTGCTCACCAACAGGTGCATCTTTGATTGGTTCCATGTGAATTGTTTTTTATTAATGACCAATCCCAGTCCAGCTGTGTCAGACTCTCTGGTCAGTCTCAGGTTTTTTATTATCTTTCTTTTCTAGCCTTCTGATGTCTCCTTTCTCTTTCTTTAGTATAGTATTATTTTAATATAATATATCATAATGTAATATATCAGCCTTCTGAGAACTTGGAGTCAATTCTCATCTCTCATCTTATCCTGGGGACCACAACAACACCACAACAATTAGTAACCACAGGTCCCAGCAGGGAAACCCTCCACATCCCCTCTCCCACACACCTGGGGTGGAGTTTGTGCAGCAGCAGCCAGGGGTGGCTGCCTTCCCACCAGTTTTGCTGGGATTGACTTTCCCCACTGTCTGTCTGGTGTTCCAGCTGCCCAGACTGGGTCAGAGAGGTGTCCCCCTGCAGGGTCACAGCCATCATCCTGGCTGGCAGGGTCACAGCCATCATCCTGGCTGGCAGGCTCAGTGTGCCCTGGGCAGGATCCCAGGATTGTGTCACTGCAGTGCCAATTCCTTCGTGGGGATGGAAAACTGTGGGGAAAGGGGGGTCTCAAGGTGCCCTTCCTGGTCTTCTCCACCTGCTGAGGATGGAGGAGGGATGAGGATGCATTTGGGTGCAAAATGGGCTCATAAATTATCTCTGGGGTTTTATCCCTTCCCACTAAGAAAAGCACCCTGGGGTGCACATCCATCTCTGGGAGGAACAGCAGAGTCTCACCTCACCAGCAGTCCCTGAACGCCAGGAAGGAGCAGGACAGCTGCTGACCAGCCCGGGGCTGCAGCATCCCCAGGACACACCGGGTTTGTCATTCACAGCTCTCCAGAACACATTTTCCCAGCAGACAAAACCCTTCAAGTGCCACTCTGGCTCCATCCAGCTGGATTTGACCATAATGAGTGATCAGGGTTTTGCAAAGAGGGTAATTTAAATGTGTTTACACTGCCACCAACCCCCCTGCTCTGTTTGCCCAAGATGCTGGGGATAAGGGGATGTGTCTCTGCTCTCTTTGTAGTTGAAGTAACACAGTAGCAGATAATTGAGTGGATCACTTCTGGCCTAAACTGTCCAGCTTGCAGTCCTGGATAACGAGAAATTAGCATGGAGTGAAAGGGATGAGGGTGGCCTGGATTTCCAGCTCCCTACACTGGAAAAAATCTCATTTTGGGAGATGCCTCTCAGTTTCTTTACTGTGTAAAAAGCAAATCCATCCTTCTCCTTGCCCACATCTGTTCCTGATGCTCAGGACTGCAAATTTAATATACACAACAGTTGAAGCAGCTGGGGACCAAGTACAAAATAACCCTTTATGGCCTGTAGTAACCAACCTACCTGGAGCAACCAATGCCCCACGGCTCTTGCTGGTTCCAGTTACAGCCCTGAGTCAAGTCCAAGCCACCTGAGTTTCCTTGTGGCCTTTTCTTTTCTTTAGAAATTTTCAGCAGGAATATGATTTCATAAGTTTGCTCCAGGGTGAAAAATTTAAAAAACAAATGAACAAATAAAAAAAAAAAGGGGGGGGGGGGGGAAACCACACTGAAGGAAGTAAAAGGAACCCACGTGGAATAAGGAAATAAAAAGAGCAGCAAAGGACAGAGGGGGAAAGGCAGGAGTGACCCCAAAGCAAACCACTCCTTTTGTTGAATTGTTTTCTGTCCCAGCCTGCCCAGCAAGAAATGTCCCTTTTGAAAGGAGCAGGGCTGGAATTCACACCTGGGAGCTGGACCTGCTGCTCCTGCCCTGGGGAAGGCCACAAAGGCCGAGTCAGCTCGGATCAGTGTCAGTGCAGAGGGGCAATAAAGGGACCTGAGCCCTTCCCTTTCCACTGCACTGCTCCAGAAGAAAGCTGTGTTTGTTCGAGGTGGGCTGGATGGGATTTGGGGGGAGTGGTTTCTTTGTTTTGGGGTTTTGGGTTCTTTTGTGGCTTTTTAATGTTTTGGGGGATTTTGTTTCTGTTGTGGTTTTTGTTTGTTTTTGTTTTGGGTTTTGTTGGGGGTTTTTTTAAGTATCCACTTTGTATCTATTTCTATCCCCAAAAGGGGGAGGAATTCTGCAAATCCACATGAAAGCTTCCCTGGGAAGCTGCGAGGAGCTGTGCTGGGAGGGGGGGCTCAGCCCCCTTGGGCAGGAGCACAACCCACCAGGATGCTCCAGCAAACCCATGCCCAAAAATCACCTTCACAGCTCAAGGGGCTCAGCTGCTGCCTGGCTCAGTGATCCCTCCCAGACACCACCAAACCTGCTGCCTAACCCAGGAGTGGAACCATGCCTGATGCTCCACTGAACATTTCACTGCCCTTTTTGGGCTCAGCCCTGCTGCCCATCTCAAGTTCAGAGCCAGGCACACAGAGAAAACAGGTGATTTTCAGGGATCCACCGAGCTGGAACCCCTCCAGGGTGAATTATCAGGTGCACCCCACGGCAGGATGTGTCTCAGGATCCATCATTTCCTCCTGATCCTGTACAGAAAACAACAAGACCCCCCCAAATCCCATCCAGAGGCAGCACTTGGAGTGGAGTCATTGTCCCAGCCCTAATCAGCTGCAGGAATTAATGACCCATCGATGCTGTAATGCCTGTCCTTAGCTTGGGACATTTGAAGCCCAGCATCTTCCTCATTCTGCACATTTCCTTCCACCACCAGCAATTCTAATGAGGTCAAAAATTATTTTCCTTCCTCTGCTCTAATCTCCTCGAAGAACAAAAAGAAGTATGAAAAGAAAACACAATATTTATTGTAAATCAGTGACTTCTGCATTAAAATGATCAAAGTGTGTTTGCTGCACACTTGAAGTTCAGATGCAAAGGGATTTCCAACTTAAATAAATAAAAGATTGTTTTTCTGTAATGCAAATTGTGAGGCACAGAGTCGTCAGACACGCTCTGCACAAGGCCTGGCCCGCTCCTGCACCCCACATATTTTGCATGGATGATGCTCTTCATCTTTTCAAAAGCTCCACCAGGGCATGCTAATGTGAGCCAAGGGGGAAACTGGACTCTACTTGATGTCTGATTACAATGTGCAGCTTAATAATATAATTTCTCAGCTCAGATATTGATCCTTGGGAGCGAAGCAGTGTTGGGAATAGAGCAGAGCAGGGGGTGGAGAAATCTCTGCTGCCTGTTTTCTCATCTAACAACTCCCCAAAGAGACAGAGCCTTGCCCATCCCACGTAGCCAGGCATGACAAGAGATCAAAACCCGCTGGGGACACGCTCTGTGCCTTTCAGGTAACTTATACTATTATTAATGATCATAAAAGAAGCTATCAAGGTATTTTACATTCCTTTCATCTGGCAAGCCTGTGAGCACGTTTATTAATTGAGGAAGCCTCACTTTTCTGCAAGGTAGACTTTAATATTTCTTCAGTACAAGCAGGAAGCAGCAGCACGGGGGTGGCTCTGCCCCCAGGCAGGGCACGGCAGAGCCACCACAGGGTGACATCAGCCTCCTGGAGCAGGGACAGGGACTGTCCTGCCCCCCAAATCGGGGACAACACCCTGCTCTGCACAGCCAAAGCCCAGGCAGGAGAGCACACCTGAACCCAGCCTGCTCAGGCGCCAGGCTGGGCTGGTGAGAGCTGAACAGAGCTGCTGGAATGTGGAAAATAATCCTTATTCCTGAATAAAAGAGGCCTTGTGCCACCTGGCAGTGCCCTCCCTCAGGTGCCACCCTGCCACTGCCAGCAGCCAAGGCACAGGGATGCAGCTCCCCGGGGCTGTTCACTTCTCAGGGACAGCCAGCCCCAGCTGGGAATGCTTCCCACGTGGCACTGGCACTCCAGCCAAGGTGATGTTTTCCCTCTGTGTGTTTTCAGAAGTTGTTCTGGTTAACCCCACGACCAACACAGCTACTTGTGTGTCAGGAGCACTCACTCATCTCCAGGAGACATCTGGACCCTGGAATCGCCAGGGAAAATCCCCACTGGAGATTAGGGACATTCACAAATCCATGTGTCCAAGGGCAGGAAGGGGATTAGAGCATCAAAGTGAATAATTAGGGCAGTTTCTGGAAAAAGAGCAGCTCCAATTCAAGGGATGTGAAAATGGAAGTTGAACCTGAAATATTTGCGGCGGCCTCTTGGATGCTGTGAGAAGCAGCACATGTTTGGCTGTGTGTGAGTGAGCACTCCTGCTAAGTGTGGGAGGCAAAACGTGTGCTTGAGTGTTTGCAGAATGCAGAACTCAATCTAAAGCTGCTGGGTAACAGGGGGGTCAAAATCTGAGGGGAGTAAGTTCACTCACCCTGCACAGCTTCAAGTGAACCAGTGAACCAAGAGCCACCAAGAAAAGGCAAAGTTCAGCCACAACACAGCTCAAGCTCACTTGTACAAGCCCAAACTTTGTCAGAACTACACCAGGCTTTTTGTTCCTTGCCAAAACCAGGAGCAGCCAGCACAGCTCCAGCCCTGGCCAAGGAACTCTCTGCAGAACTTGGATCCAGACTAAAACTGCTCCAGATTTCAGGAGTCCTCTGTGGTTCAGAGCCCCACAGCAGCCTTGCACTGACCTGCACAGTCTGTGACAGCCTCGAGGTGTGCTGTGTGCTCCCTTTTTAGGTGACCACCTCAAGCTGAGCATTTTTAAGTCAGCTACAGCATCACCTGCTGAGTTCCAGCTGGCAGGATCAGCATGGACTCGGCTCAGCAGGATGCTGTTTGTTTAGCTGGAAGTCCAGAAAACATCTTCTCCTTATGCATCTGGGTAAATGGCTGTATTAAAGTTTAATTTTTCTCAAACAGAACAAAAATAGACACTCATATACAAATTAGCCCTTGCTTTATGTATATTGTATACCCTGTAATTAGCAGGTAACATTCACTCTTTAAGAAAAAAAAAAAATTGTTATGCTAAATAGGAGGATTTTTGCTTAATTACAGGCTAATCCTATTTCCTCAGAACATGTGATATTTTCTTATCTCCCCAGCTGGAAAAGGCATAGTTGAATGGGGGTATGCTTGTGTTCCATCCCATGTCATACAGATTCCAAGGGATCTCCATTTTCTGTGGGGCTGGAAAACAGGAGGGCAAGCTCCAAATCCTTCCAGCTCCTGGGGAAAAGAGGCACCTTGGCTTGGCCAGTTGTGTCCCCTCTGAGGCACCAAAGGTTGGCATCTTCAGTCCAGGCACACACAGCGAGTTTGGGCAGCCACAGAGGATTTTCATGGACACCTCCACGACACTTCAAGGTTAAACAAACATCCTACTCCATGTCCTTTATTGCTCCAAAGGCACTGGGAATTCTAACTAAACCTGACAAAGTGAGGCTGGGAGTGCCAAATAATGGAAGAGAGGAAGCAAGGCCCAGAGAAGCCAAGCACCAAACCCCGTGCAGGATCAGCAGAGGGGCTGCAAACAACGCCCAGCCCCGGCTGCCACCACTGGACTCGGTGGCTTTTGTGTTTCTCTTTCCATTATGCATACCCTTCCCTTTTCCCTTAATGATTTAGTGATGTTTGTTCCCTCACACTGCGTGCAGACCTTGCAGATCAAAATAGCCAGTCATCTAAAAAAAATTCCTTCTCCTTTGTTCTTCAAAGAAACCAAATAATCTCAATCCTTTGAGAGAACTCAAAGGGTGAAGGCAAAGCATCAGGACTGATGAGAACAATAGCAGAGCATCCCCCGACGGACCAGCATCTCCAGTGCTGTGTGGTTATTAAAAAAAAAAATCATAATTCCTTGTAGTGAAAATTCCTGGGTCAATTACTTGTTGCCACAGGGAGATTTCCTAGGAATTTTATTGTTATTATCAGCGTTGGGTGATTATCTGTAGCAAAACAAAGGTGAATTTTGATGTGAGGAGATGCAAGGTTTGGTAAATCTTAAACAACAGAAAGTAGAAGGGGGTGGAGTGATGGCAGATCAAAGTCCCTGTGATTCCTGAAAGGTTTTGGGGCCAGTGCTGGACATCCACTGCTGCTTTCAGGGGTCTGAAGTGTTTTTTCCTCACTTTGGAAGGTTAAACAGTGGGAAAAGAGCAATTGGTCTTATAGCCACAACATGTAATGAAGGTGCAGGGTCTCACTGCCCCTTCCTCACTCCTGGAGGAATTCCTCACTCCTTTCCCTGGTGGGAAAGGAAAACCCTTCAGTGCCCAGGGGACATGAAAATCATGGTTTTCCAAAGCACACCCCAGACTGTCATTTTGGGAAGGACACACATCTCTCTGGCTCTGCACCCCATTCCAAAGCATCACTTTCCTCCAGTTTGGCTTTTGCCCACCACATTTTGGACCCCTTCACCCTCCAGTGATGGGAGAGGCTGTGCCCACACCTCAGACCTCAGCTCCAGCTCCCAGAAAAAACAGGAACAAGTGCAAAGTGAAGTGAGAGATGCTCCTGCAGATCGATTCCCCCTCCACAGAGAGCCTTTGGATCCAAATACAAACCACCTATAATTAATTCCCTTTTCCTACAGGTTTGCACACAGGGAGCAGCTTCCTCCAGGATGTGGCAGGGGCAGAGGCTGATTTGCTTTTTCTTTGTGACCAAAGGCAAAAGGAAATGTCAGAGAGGGACAAGGCTGAAGCACTTCCCACACGCTGGACTGGTGCCTTCCTTTGACAAAAGTAGAACAGTAATTCCATTTGTCTTTAAAAAAAATGAACAACAATATAAAACACACTATCTTCCCCCCTCTGGTGTGAATTGCTGTGGATTTTCTGAATTGCTGTGGATTTTC
Organism: Fringilla coelebs; assembly: GCF_963513975.1. Taxonomy (NCBI): domain Eukaryota; kingdom Metazoa; phylum Chordata; class Aves; order Passeriformes; family Fringillidae; genus Fringilla; species Fringilla coelebs. Next base: position 2,728,826 of record NC_140045.1, on the reverse strand, counting down.
TGAATTGCTGTGGGTTTCCCAAGAAGCTGCAGCAGAAATGCTCCAGTTCACACCTGAGATGTGCAGGAGGGGCCATGCCTGCACTCAGAGCATTTTCTCAGGCTCTGACAACCCCACTGAAGGGTTTGAGGGTCCCAACCCCCCTGGTCTGAGGGACAGCCCAGCCTGTTCAGCTCCTCTGCTGGGCCAGCTGCCCCACCACACAGGGATGGACAATTTTGGAGTTTGGGCTTTGGCTCTGTTGGTGCTGCCACCACACAGGACTAACACTTTTCCCAGCAACTCCATCCTAATCCCCCACTCCTGCTCAGAACAGAATTTACACATCTGAGTGACATCCCAGGGGATCCTGGGGTGCCTGCAGTTACTCACAGAAGCAGAGGCAAGCTGGAGGAAGGAATGGCTCCCACTGAACTGGCTGCCTGGAGAGAATTAATCCAGTAAATGCATGTTCTGGAAAAGATACCCTGGGATATGAGGGCTGATAGGAAATGCTACCTGGGTGTCCAACAGGAGGCTGAAATGTGTCTATCAAGCCAGTGGCTTTTGATCACCAGCAGTCACTGGTCATTTACACATCACAGGAGGATGCTCAACTCCACAAGGTGCAGTCAGCCCAAAAGGAAGGAGGATCAGCTGAGTATTTGTGTCTTAAATATGTGCAGTGATTAAATAAACACCAGAAAATAGCCCAGTCAGCCTCCCAAGGGCAGCAGCACCTTACACTCAGACAAGTCACAGATTTCACACAGCTTTCAGCCCCACTGCTCACCAGAGCTGTTTTCATCCCTCCTGTCAGAGCAATCTCACTCCCAAACCCATCCTGCAGGATCTCCCCTGTGCTGTTCACAGCTGGGCAGTGCTGTGGGGACACATTTAGGGTCTAGGGATGGCATCCTCACCCTTCAGCCCACACTTCAGCAGCACAAGCACCTGCAGCTCACAGAGCAGGACCCAGACTGGGGCTGTGGGGAGGAGGAGAAGCTTTCCTGCCCCTCCCCAGTGCCAGGACAGCCAGGGAAGGGTGTGAAACACAGATTTGCTTTGCTTACACACCCAGAACTCAGTGCCACGGGAGGGATTTTTAGAGTGTGTGGTTAAAAGCAGCCTCAGAGCAACATAATTTAAGGTTCAATCAGGGAGCAGGTGACTCAGAGGAAGGCAGAGCCCTCGGGCTGCTCTTGCACCAGCGCCTGGCACCGCAGCTGCTCTGGGCACACAACCAGGGGACGGGCTGGGCTGGGAGGGACCTTGAGAGGTCATTTAGACACCTTCCACTGTCCCAGGCTGCTCCAAACCTGGCCTTGGGCACTGCCAGGGACCCATGGCAGCCACAGCTGCTCTGGGCACCCTGTGCCAGGGCCTGCCCACCCTCCCAGGGAAGGATTTCTCCCTAAAATCCCATCCAAACCCACACTCTGTCAGTTTGAAGCCATTCCCCTTGTCCTGTCTCTTGCACAAAATCCCTCCCCATCTCTCTCAGAGCCCCTTTATGTGTTGGGAAATGTCCAATATGAAATCCTGGGCTCTCTTGGATCCTTGCAAGTCCAGAGCTCAGCTGAGCTGTTCCCAAAACCTTTTGTTTAAGTTTTCAACCTGGTCCCAATTTTGAGTCGAACTCTGTTTGAGCTGATTTATAGTTCAGCATTAAACAACAACAACAACAACAACAACGACAACAACAACAACAACTGTTCTTTAAAATGGCAAAGTTGGCCATAATTTATGTGAGGCCAGATGGAACTTGTTGTTTTCAATTAAGTTTCAGCTGGATTTTGTAATTTTAGGGGTTTTTTTGTTCGGAGCAAAACATGAAAGAAGGAATGGAAAGCATCAATTAATTCACACCAAATTTAATGGGAGGGTAGTTATACAAATGTCTGGGAGCAGAGCAGTGTCCTTCCAGGTACATCCAGCTGCAAATGGAAGACAACAGTCCCTGGATTTCTCTCCCAGTGCCAGACCTGACTCTGTGGTCCCTTGGATCGAGTGTGCCATACACAAAGCTGCATCCAAGACATTTTAACACCATCTTGTAGCTACTTTCCTTGAGATCCTGGTATTTTAATAGCCAGGATTAGCTCACAGCAAAAGCTGAACCTTTGACATTTCTTCCTTGCAAGCAACTCACAAATTGATGCTAATATTTGGCTGTGCTCAGCAGAGACCCAGTCAATACTTACAAAACTCCCTCCTCCCTGAGGTTCCAAGGCTGGGTATTTTGGTTTGGTGTTTTTTTTTGGTTTTTTGTTGTTTTTTTGTTTTTTTTTTTTTACAGGGGAGAATATCTGGAACCTTTTAATGGATTAAAAATAAGTTGCAGTTGATCATTTGTTTGCGAGACAGAAAAGGCTTCAAAGATGCACAAGCGGATTAGGCGGGAGCGGCGGGATGATTCACAAGCTGATCCAGGCCACCAGGCAGGAAGCGTCTCAAATGACTTGTTCCTTTGTGCCCGCTTCAAAGCACCCCCGAATGACTGGCAGCCCCTCTCCGGGGACACGGAGGTGGCAGCAGTGACAGTGCCAGCAGCGAGGTGTGTGTGGTTTGGGCAGGGAGAAGGGAGTTTGCGCTGTGCCTGCAGTTCATGGGGAAACTCGTGCCAAAATGTGTTTTACAGCCATAACCTTCCCCTCGTGCTGTTTTCCTGCCTTGCTTTTCTTTCTTTGTCTTCTCATCCCTGCTTTATCTTCTCTTTTTTTGGGCTGGGCAGAGGAAGAGTCTGTGTGTCAGAGCCTGCAGCCTGACCGAGTGTCCCCTCTTGTCCCTGCCCTGTGCCCAGGCTCCTGAGCCAAGGAATGCCATCCCACAGGGACCAGGGGTGCCTGGTGCTGAGGGAGGGGGCAGCTGGGGGTCACCTGCAGGATTTATGGCCCACTAAAGACAATGGGAAGAACAACCCTGACAGAACTGGGCTGTGCATGAAGCCTTGGGCTGACCCATGCAGGAAATTCTGAGTAAAGGGTGGGAAGAGACAATTGTGAGTTGTAAAATTGCAGCTGGACCCACAGTTGCTCCCCTTTTCTACCTTTTTACTCTTATTCTGAAGATTCTGGGGGTAAAAAGGAGCTGTCTGCAGCACCAGTCCTCCAAACCTGGGTGGGGCTGAGCAATAGTGAAGGTCTGGGGTGGTTCCCAATTGCAGCTGCCCAAGGGGCTGTGGCTCAGGAGAGGGTCCTGCCCCTCCAAGGGGCACCTCCTGCCTCAGTGCTGGCATTTCAAAACCTGAAGGCAGGTCAAACTTCCCATCACTTGAATTTTCCCAAAGACATCACATCCCTGGAAATATTCAAGGCCAGGCTGGATGGGACTCTGGGCAGCCTGATCGAGTGGAAGATGTCATGGGGGTGGAACAAATGATCTTTAAGGCCACCCCAACCCAAACCAGGCTGTAATGCTGTGAAACTTGTACTCAAAGGCTGCCAAGGAAAAGATGGACCACAGGTCAAGAGGCAGAGAGCTCAGTAGATCCTGGAGGCCAAGGATTAAGCCCATTGATCTTTGCAGAAAGGCTGCAGGAGATGAAGGCTGCCCACATTAATTCCAGGCAGATGCACAGGCAGCAGCCACATGCACCATGTGGCAGCAAAACCTCCAGAGTTCATGGCAAAGGATGGCAAGGATTTAAGGGAGTAAACGGTGAAATTAGCTGGGGAAACTCTGCATAAAGAGAGGAGAGATACTGCATATTCACGTGTGGGATCATTATACTACAGAGATTTTCAATGCCATCTCATAAGGAACACTGAAAAAGACCTTACAAGAGACTAAAAAAAAATCCCACACCTCTTAATATCCTGCACTTTTAACCAAAGGCTTAACTTGCACAGAAAGCAATGCTTTTCATATTTAAATCCCATCAGCACGATGGCAGGCCAGGAGGAAATGTATCCAGGCTTTGGAGCCCAGCTCTGAAGGGGGAACATATGAAAATGGGGTCAGCTGGGAAAAGAGGCTGACAGACATCCCAGGGTGGCCACCAGTTGAGTGTCTGGCTGTGAAAGGCAGAAGTCACTCTGCTTTGCTGAGTCTCCTTCCTCCTGACCTGGGGCTGGTGCTCCAGATGCCCCAGGAAAGAGCAGGAGCTGCTCCTCCATCCCCAGGAGAGCCAGACCCGAGCCCTGGGCTTTCAGATGGTTTGTGGCACAGCTGGGTGCAGCTTCAAAAGCGATGGGAGGTCCTGGAGGGCCAGGAATGTTGTTTCCTGTGCCATCCCAAGGGATTTCTGCCCCAGACAGGGCACACAGGGGGCTGTGGTCCCAGCCTGGCCCTCCTGCTGCCCTGGTGAAGGTGCCCATGCAAAGCCAGCACAGGAGCCAGCAGGTCCCTGTGCCTGCCCCTCTTGGATCCCTATCCCAGTGTTCTCCTGCATTTTGGACTCCATCCCTGCCCCTCTTGGATCCTTATTCCAAGTGCTCTCCTGAATTTTGGCACTCCATCCCTGCTTGGATCCTTGCTCTCAGTGATCCCTCCTGCATTTTGGCACTCCATCCCTGCTCCTCTTGGATCCTTATCCCAAATGCTCTCCTGAATTTTGGACTCCATCCCTGCCCCTCTTGGATCCTTATCCCAAGTGCTCTCCTGAATTTTGGCACTCCATCCCTGCCCCTCTTGGATCCTTATCCCAAATGCTCTCCTGAATTTTGGCACTCCATCCCTGCTTGGATCCTTGCTCTCAGTGATCCCTCCTGCATTTTGGCACTCCATCCCTGCCCCTCTTGGATCCTTATCCCAAATGCTCTCCTGAATTTTGGCACTCCATCCCTGCCCCTCATGGATCCTTATCCCAAATGCTCTCCTGAATTTTGGCACTCCATCCCTGCCCCTCTTGGATCCTTATCCCAAATGCTCTCCTGAGTTTTGGCACTCCATCCCTGCTTGGATCCCTGCTCTCAGTGATCCCTCCTGCATTTTGGCACTCCATCCCTGCTCCTCTTGGATTTTTATCCCAATGCTCTCCTGTATTTTGGCACTCCATCCCTGCTCCTCTTGGATTTTTATCCCAGTGCTCTCTCCTGTATTTTGGCACTCCATCCCTGCTCCTCTTGGATTTTTATCCCAATGCTCTCCTGTGTTTTGGCACTCCAGCACACAGGCAGCTTCCAGCTACTGGAGCTGTGGCTGCTTTCATTTGCTGCCAGAGAAAACTCTGAGCCCGCAGCCCTGACCAACCATCAGGCCTGCAGCTCCCAGCCCTCAGAGGCCTTTCAAAGCAGCTCTTTCTTTTGAGTTTGGGGAAACCACTGGCTCTGGTGAGATCTGCTGCTTCCCTTTGGGTCTGGGGTGTTTCCTCACGTGTGCACACCCCCTCTGCTCGTGCAGATGGACTCACACGTCACCCCTTGGCAGGGAGTTGGCAGAGGGCTGTCCCACCCCCCAGCCCTGCTTTGGGACCCTCCTCAGCAGATTTGTCACAGCCAGGAGGATGGCCAGGCTGGAGATGGACACATGGTCACATCCTGCCTCAGCTCACACACAGACTGACACACACCTCCCTCCCCCAGCCACGGGTCAGCAAGGGGACCTGTCTCTGACGTGTCTCCAAAGTTTACCTTTCCTACCAAGGCTGAAAGCATGGCATCTTAATTAGATGGGAAAAGTACATCAAGCTCATTAACTAATTATGAGGGAAAGTCCCTACAGCAGATGCCTGGATTGCCTAAAGTACTGCTTACTCTTAACTGCTAACTTTGAAAAGGATTCTGCTATTAAAGCATTATTTTGTTCCAAAAGCACAACAAAGTCATTTATTTTTTATCATGCCTCTCCAATCTAATCCCTTACAGCTTTTACAAAGCATTGTGTGGGAGAGGCAGGGGCTGGGGGCACAGGAAACCATGCTCAGAGATTGCTGGGACCCTCCCCAGTGGCACCAGCTGCCTTTGGAGGGACAATCCTGTGCCTGACACTTCAGCTGCCTTCCACTGGTGCCTCTACAGCCCTGTCAGGAGCAAAATATTAAATGACCAGAGGGATGAGGGCTGGACTTACCAAGCACCAAGAAGAAACTCAGCCAATAACCTGCCTGTGATCAGCAGGAGACTGTCCTCCTTTCCTTTCTAGTGGGAGCTGATAAAGCAGGGGAAGGAGATGGATCTTGTGGCTACTCCTCATTGCACCAGATAAGGACATGGAGCAGAAATGCCCTTTCTATCTCTGAGCACCCATCCCTGCTCCTGCAGCAGCTGGGAGGCACTGCTGGGGTGCTGGGCTGCACTTAGAGGTGGGATACAGGGGAGAAATCCTTCCCTGGCAGGGTGGGAGGCCCTGGTTCAGGTGCCCAGAGCAGCTGGGGCTGCCATAGATCCCTGGCAGGCTGGACAGGGCTGGGAGCACCCTGGGACAGTGGGAGGTGTCCCTGCCATGGATCTTTAATGTCCCCTCCATCTCAAACCCTTCACCCCAATAACATTTCCTCCCCACTAACTCCCAATGCGAACCAAAGAAATTTCAGAGAACTGCAAAAAAGGACACAAATCTTGCAACAGCCCAACCCAAGCTTCCCAAAGCCTGAGGAACCCCAAATTCCCCCTGAGGAGCAGCAGCTGGAGCTCACCAGTACCCCTTAGGAAGGAGGCAGTGCTCTCCATGATCACCCCTACACAGGAGAGCTCTCCAGGTGTCTGTTCCCCAAACTACAGACAGCAAACCCTAAATAACTTTCCCCCTCCCCTCTCGAGGCTGAAGGAATGCCCCAAAATATTTCTAATTGTGCAATCTCAGCTGTCAGACGACCTCAGCAACAGAACATGGCCAGATTCAGAGGAAATTCTTTGCCTAAACCTATCATTAACTCTTCCCCCCACACCCCCCGACCCATTTTAAACAAACAAACAAACAAACAAATGAAAGACCCTACGACCCTGTAGGGGTGTTGCTGTTGTTTTCCTTTCCCTGGAAAGGATTTTCCTTTCCCTGGAGGATTTCATGGCTGGGGGAGCCCAGCTCTCTGAGGGTGCTGTGGAAGCCACCCTGCCCATCCCTGCGCTCCCTCCCGGGAGCATTGTCAGCCTGCAGAGCCATAAATCGCCTGCAGGACAGGAACCTGGAGAGCAAAGCCGTGTAACTCAAACAGGCTCAAAGCAAAGGAGTCCCTTTAGTGTGAGGGTGGTCTGTGTAAAGTTAGGAGACACCTGCTAGCAAGCCCTGAGACACAAGCATCTGTGTAAACTTGCCCCCTCCCTGTGCCCGCAGCCCTTCGAAGGTGTTGAATGAAGGAGTTCTCATGAAAAAGGCTCTGTTTGGGGCGGCTCTGAGGCTCCCATGCACCTCAGCAAAACAGAGGCAGGGCTGTGCAGCCCTGGGATGGATTACCAGGGAGCACAGGGAGGCCCATTAATTCTGGTGACACGCTGATCTGGGGCTTGGGCTGGGTGTTGGGGTGATAAGAGCCCGCTCTGTGCGAGGGGCTGGGGCAGCACAACAAAACCCAGGGGATCTGGGGGAACCAGAGAGGGAGGGGGAGCCCCAGTGAGCAGATCCTGAGGGCTCAGAGCTTGGGGGGGGATCAGCCTCACATCCCTGCGCATCCCTGGGACAGGAGTGGGTTGGCAGCAGAGATTTTTACCATCCCAGCTGTGGTCCTTCACCCCCTCGGATCAGCAGCCAGCAGGATTTGAGCACTGATTTATTTTTAATTGGGAAGTAAAAGCTAAACAGTGAACCCTCTATACACAAGGCCATCACACCTTCTTATGAATTAAACAGTGGAAATGCTTGAGCGCTGGCAAAGCTGAAATCTGGAAATACCAATATTTCACCAAAGAGGTTTTTAATATGCAGAAGTGTCATACACATTGCTCTGAAGTTCCTAGCTGTAGGTGAAATCTTCTCATCATCAACTCTCAATATAATATGTGCTTATCTTAAAGGACATTTACTTTCCTGTGCTTACGGCCTGTATTTGAATTGTCAAATGACACTTTGCTGAAATTATTAAAACCTAGAGGTCACAGGGAGCCCAACTTGAAAGCAGGAACACACATTCTTTGGTCTGAGCAAAAGTGCATATTTGGAATTTTAAATGCAAATTTTTTTTGGAGGAAGAATCGCTTTTCTGGCAGCCTAGCACAGATGGAACATTTGAAAGAAGGTTCTGCTTTAATTTTTGACAAGTGCTGTGAATAGACACCCTGCTCTGCTGGGAGAGGGGAGGGATGGGGCAGAGCCCCAGCCCCAACAGGAGCCTGGTGGGGGTGAGTGGGGGTCTCACCCTCACCCAGCCCTCTCTGGTGGGCGTTTTACAGCAGGTTAGAGCACACCAGACTGCAGCTGAGCTGGCAGCTTGGTGCCTTGGGGAGAGAGGCACGACAGGGAGGGCTCTGGGGGTGCTGGGTGCTGTCCCCCCCAGCCTCCAACCTCTGGCTCTTGTCCCTACCCCAGCAGAGAGCAAGGCTCTGGCTGCTGGGATACCCAGGCTCTGGATTCTGGGCTCTGGATTCTGGGGTACCCAGGCTCTGGATTCTGGGGTACCCAGGCTCTGGATTTTGGGATATCCAGGCTCTGATTTCTGGGCTCTGGATTCTGTGGTACCCAGGCTCTGGATTCTGTGGTACCCAGGCTCTGGATTCTGGGGTACCCAGGCTCTGGCTCCTGGGGTACCCAGGCTCTGGATTCTGGGGTACCCAGGCTCTGGATTCTGGGATATCCAGGCTCTGGATTTTGGGATACCCGGGCTCTGGCTGCTGGGATCCCTGCACAGTTCAAGCTGAAGGAAGGCAGGCAGTGTCTGGCTAATATACCCTGACTCCAGGAATGTTTTGTTTCTGAGGGATAAGGCTTATCTCTTCCCCTTGCTCCTACTTCCTTTTAGAGTTCTCAGTGAACAGAGAGGGAAGTAAAGATGTTCAACATCTCTCTCCAAAAAATCCCCCAGTCAAGCACCTCACGTGTTTTGCAGAGTAACCATAACCTCCCTGTTGTGTAAGGCTCTCCTGAGGATGAGCCATGGTGCACTCCAGGACATGCCTCCCTGTGAGGCCAGGCCATGCCAAAAACACTCAGACAAGGAGCAGGGAGGTGGCAGCTTGGGAGGGGAAGAGAAGCCACCGTGCCCAGGTGCAGAGCCAGGTGGGTGCCTCTGTGGGGAGCTCATCCTGCCCGAGCTGTGAGGATCTGGAAACAAAATCCCCTGGGGCTTTGCAGGGCAGAGCTTTCCTGACACCTCTCAGCTACCCCTGGGCTGTTTTTTGGCCCATATTGCACCAAAGCTTCAGAAAATGCTTTTATTCTGCAGAGCTGCAGGGAAGAACAGGAGCAGTACCACAGGAATGATGCTGCCCCTCCAGCCTCCTGCCCATCCTGGAGCTCCCTTTGCACAGAGGGAACACTGGGGTGGGAAGAGCTTCCACAGGGCAGCCCATCAAGGGCTTGGCCCGTGGTCACCAGCTGGGAGCAGCAAACAAACAGCAGGGGCCAGCAGCCCCCTGAAGCCTGAAGTGCCTCCCTGCCTGATCAACCAGATCCCATCTGCAGGGTCATCCCTGCTTGTCCTCTCCTGGGTGAAGGGGTTGGAATTTGAGCTGAGCTTTGCTAAACACCTGATGAAAAGGTAGAAGACTCAGCTTCCTACAGCCCTGAGATGAGTCTGGTGCTTCTGCTCCTCACTGACAGGATCCATGAGGGGAGCTCAGTGACAAAAACCTGCTGCAACCCCAACCCCAGCACCTGCAGGTGAACAGCAACAATGCAGAGGTCACTCTGAGGAGGAGGGGGTGGAGGAAACTGCACCTGCTGGCAGAGCAAGGCTGGGAAGAAATCTCCTCCCATGAAGTTTTCCCCTTCCAGCACAAGCAGAGGTTTGAGGTGTGCAGGCTCACAGCTGGTGGCAGAGGGCAGTGACACCATCATCACTGCACTTTCCAGAGCAAACAGAGCCCACACTGACAGCCAGGTTGCTCACCTCTGCCCAGGTATTTCACCTAGCCAGCCTGAACCCTTTCACACAGAAGTGCTCACAGCCTCCCCTTCATTTCCCTGGGAGTCCAAACTCTTCTCCTCTGACCTGACTTAACTATGCCATGCTCCATCCTGGTGCCTGCCCAGAGAGGGGGACACTGCCTGGCAGCTCCTCACCCCCCTCTCCATCAGCACAGCTCCTCAGCCCCTTCCCATCCCTCCTGGAGAGCTCCTTGGTGCTGATCTGAAGTTTGGATGCAGTGTTGTTTTTATATATAAATGACATTATGACAAATGATGAAGGATTAAATTACACTTCAATCAAATCATGCCAAACCAGTAGGGATTGAGGTCCCAGTGGAAAGTATACATGGAGTTCCTCAGCTTCCTGATTTGAATGACTTTGTTCTTCTTCCAGAGAAAAGGGGAGGGGGGGGGGGACGAAGGAGAAGAGAGGGAAAAGGGAGAGGAAGGGGGGATTTGGCCTAAAATGAAACATTTTCCTTTTAAGTTGAACATTTGAAAATGGCTGGGAGGAAAGAGCTGAAACACTGTAATGGCTGATACTGAAGAACAGCCTGGGACTTTTGCTTTTCGAGAACAGAAGGCAGGGAGAGAGCTGTGGTGTGAAAAAGGCAACGCTGTGTGCCTTGAAGGGGAAGGTGTTTGCAGCAGCCCACCTCCTGCAGACACTGAGAGCCCCCTGCAAGGCACTAACCCAATTAGCTTTGCTAGAGCTGTGCCGTGCAAAGGCAAAGGACTGACAGTGGTTTTGGTAAAGGCTAAAGACAGCTTCCCTCTGCCTTGCACTCCATCGGAGGCGCTTTGTTATCTTTGTGCTACCACATCTTGCAAAGGTTGGCTCCAGAGCCTCCAGCTCTGCAGCTCTGTCCAGCCAGAACCTCTCTGCTCACTCTCTGCACTGTTGTGAAGAAATCCTGCAGGAGCAGCCACTCCAAGGATGAGCTTGGAGAGAGACAGACAGACAGATGGACAGCCAGGCAGACACTGCGCTCTAGGGTTTGCTTTAAGCACTTTGCCCTGAAAGCTGTATTCAATACAAGCCACCTCGAGCTGATTTCTGGGTGCAAATTCACAGAATTCACACCAATCTTGGGTGTTGTGTCCAACAGAGCCTGTCAGTGATCAGGCATGAGGGTATCAGGCTCAGGGAAGTGGTGGAGCCACCACAGAAGTGCTCAAGAGGCATCTGGGTGCACCTGGGGTTATGGCTGAGGTGCTGGATGATGGTGGGACTGGATGATCCTGAAGGTCTCTTCCCACTGTGATGATTCTGTGATAGTGGAAGCCCAAAGAAGTCAAGCAGAAGACACCAGAGTCCCCCGTGGATTGATAGTTGCCACTGAGGAACAATGGGGTTGATTCAGGTGTGGCACAGTCCAAGCTGGCATCAGTCTGATGAGCTCAGGGCAGCTCAAAGCCTCCCCAGCAGAGGAGAACAACATTCCTGTGAGTGCTGAGGGCTGTGGCTCCACGCCTCCACAGCTCCAGAGCCTATGAACCACAGGGCCAGAGAGGGTACAAGACCTTTCCCCACCTCCCCATTGGATTATTTCTGTCCTCAAACAACACACACGACCTGCATGTGGTGTCTGTGATGGACAATTCCTCTCTGGTCACATTATTACATTATTGCAATAATCTAATCTTGCCAAAATTAAAGGCAAAGGGAGAACTCCAGCAGGTCTAAAATGCCACTCTGAGGGCAGGACAAGGCAAATTCCACAGAGAAAAGAGCAGAGCCCACAAAAACACACATGTGCACACTTCTACAAGCATGCTCAGGCACACACTCCTGCACCTGAACAGGATAAAATCAGATCATCCCTTTCCCAAAATCCTTTTGCTACAATTTTTTTCCTCATAGTAAAAGGCTTTGCAAAGTATTTTAAAGAACAATCCAGCAATAATTCCCAGGAAATCATTTGTTACCTGTGTTTAACGTCCGATCTGCTCACATGGCAGCTCAACTTTCTGACACAGAAATCCAGGAGAACACTTGGAGAAATCAAGACCCAAATTGGTTCAGCCTCTGAGGATAATAACGACTTAGAAATATGTATAAATTTAAGTGGTTTTGAATAAGGACAGCGTTTCAAAAAGCACTCGAATTGTTACTTTGAAATAAGCCATTATTTTCTGCTTTTTTAAATTCCAGTCTTTAATAGGGGATGAGACCCAGACTGCCAAGAACCAAGGAGAGGTTTTGATGCAAATGAAAAGCGGCATTTAAGAAGTGCAAGTATCCCATAATAGAGCCCACACCACATTGCCAGCTCCCAGGCCTGCCTGGAGCATCCAGGGATCCATCCAGCCTGGGACACCAGAGCAGGGGGATTTAGAGGCCCCCTGACCTGGTTTGTGCTGGTGAGGCCTCAGGGCTCACACCACAGCCCCACATTCAACTGTTTCCAGTCAAAAAACACAGAAATTCCAACCTGGAGTCAGATGCAGACATTCATGGGCAGATGTGGCCATGCAGGGAAGGGATGAGCTCCTGAAGGCTCCTTGAACTGGATTTATTGATCCTACTCCTGCCCAACGTGGGTAGGCTCTGTGTTTCAGTGGGAATGATAGGAAGGGCCAAACTTGGAGAAAAAATCCTCTGGCAAAGAATGATCTGGAACCATCACTGGGATGAACACAAGTGATTCACACACCCACCAAGGAGCTGGGGATCTCCACACTCAAACCCTCCATGGACACCCACTCCTGGCAGTGCCAGAGCTCCCCAAGCCACTGCTTGGTGGGTAAGAGGGGAAGAAGCAGTTCTTGGAGAAGGCAGCAGCAGGAGCCAGGCGCTCCCTGTCCTCCCCACGCAGAGGGAAAGGAGCAGGACGTGCCTTCCTCAGCCCCAGCCATGCCAGAGGCTCCTCCTGGGTGCCCAGGACACAGCTCTGCCCTGGCAGGAGCTGAGGTGCTGGGGATGAGCTGGCAGGCAGGGGGTGAACCATGGAACCATGCAGGTTGGAGAGAACTTCAGGATCATCGAGTCCAACCAGGACCCAGAACCACCACTAACCAGGTGCCATATCCACCTGATTTTTGAACACTTCCAGGAGTGGTGACTCCATCAGTGACTCTGTGGTGACTCTACCTCCAGGGGTGGTTGCTATCTACCTTGGGTTCCAGGCTGTTCCATGCTTTACAACCCTTCCCATGAATAATTTTTTGTAAATCTCCAACCCTGGTGCATCCCCAGAGGATGAGGCTGCCCCTCATGCCAGGGGCAAGTGGGAGGGGGGAAGGTGGGAGCAGGGAGGGGCCTGGCACAACAGGGGAGTGACAGAGCAGGAGCTGGCCCTGGACAAAAGGCCCAATTAAAGTGTCCTCCTGCAAACAAACATCCCCACAGCCCAACTTTTTCAAAGATGGCTCAGGAAAGAAAAGGGCCACGGGATCGGCGGGATCAGCCTAAGTCATGTACATCTATTTAACAAGAAAACTCATTGATAAGCAAACCACCTGATGCTTGCACAGCAGAAAAGAAAACACCTGGTTCTGCCTGTGGGTTGATAAGCCAATATCTTTAATCTTTTTTTTTTCTCTTGATGACTGAAGTACACACTCTGTGCGGCCCTATGCTCCAGCCACATTGGTAATAGTAACAAAGCTTTGATGTCCCCCTCATTCAACAGAATGTTGTTTAGTTCAAAGCGAAGAACAGAGGCAATTCTTTGCTTTTAAATTATTAGCTCCCTAAGTCTTCTGTAATGATATAGTTTGACTGAAGTGTGCAGTTTATTAACTACATAAAGACGATATTATTAGAGCGGAGAAAGGCAGCCGAAAGTTTTGCCTTTCAGCTCAGCAGCAGGGGTTTTTGATACTTTGATCTCAATCAATGCTAAATGTCTTTGTGAGATAGAGGGAGCAGCAGAAATTACCTTTGGCACCATGACTACATCAATTATTTAGTTCTTTTTCTTATAAATTAAAGTGTTCTTCAACTTTTACCCCAATTTTTTCTTCCTCTTCCTCCTCTTCTTTTTTTTTTTTTCTTTTCCCTTCAGTTATTGGGAGGGGGGGGAAGCTGACTGGGGAGAAGTCTGGCTGTGAGTATTAATAAAAATTCCACTGACCTTTCCCAGTCCTGGTCTGGGAGGGTCTTCTCTGTGTGAGGAGGTGGATTAATGGGAACAACAACAGCAGAAGGGGGGCTCAGGGTAATGTGCTGTTTAATCAAATGACTGTGTAGGCTCTTATTCCAAATTTGTCTATATTTCCTTTTTTTATTTTGTTTTCCCCTCGGTCTTTTCCAGTATTGCTATGGAAAAATGGGACACCTGACAAGAAAGATGGAGGGAGACTATTTACAAGAGCAAGTGGTAACAGGACAAAGGGAATGGCTTCCCACTGCCAGAGGGCAGGGTTAGATGGATATTGGGAAAATGTCCTTCCCTGTGAGGGTGGGGACGCCTTGGCACAGGTTTTCCAGAGAAGCTGAGGCTGCCCCATCCCTGGAAGTGCCCAAGGCCAGGTTGGAGCACCCTGGGACAGTGGAAGGTGTCCCTGTGGGACTGGATGGGCTTTAAGGTCCCTTCCAACCCAAACCATTCCATGATTCCAGGACTCCTGAGGCTGAAAGCAGAGCTTGCAGAGAGGCAGACCTCAGCCCTGGGGCTGCAGCAGCTGCCTGCACTCTGGTGCTGGATGCAGGAGCTCTCATTAAGGCCACTGGTGTCAGGTGATCCCACCCAGAGCTGTCACCAAACCCTACCCACACAGAACTCTCGTCCAGCCTGGAGCTCATCCCCTAAAGCCAAAAATAAACCATTCCCACAGCTGATTCATCCCATCCCAAGAGGAGTGACAGACTCCTTCCCTGGGACAGAGGGAATCCAGCATGATGGGACTGGAGGTGAGCGAGGATAACGTAGCTCAGTGCTTCCCTTGGATAACAACAACAGAGTGGATGTTTCAGTGGGATTTGTGCTCTTTTGGTACTTCAGGGCAGAGGTTGGAGCAGAGCCAAGGGAGGAGGGTATCCCTGCAATCTTGGGGACAGCAGCTGGTGGCTAGGCTCAGTGCTGTGGTGCACCAGAGTGTGTTAGAAACCACTGGAACCAGAACCTTGGCTGGGAATATGAGCAGCAGGACCACAGAGGTGCAGAGGAGATGCCTTTAAACCAAGATTTAAAACACTGACCTCTGGCCAGAGAAATTCTTTGTGAGCAAGAAATAAAAGAGGTCTTTGCAGAGGTGTTGAGGCATGAACTATGGGAACTTCAACATATTTATGTATAGAATGTGTTGGAGAACAACATAATTCTGTTTTCATGGTGATCAAAGTTTTGCAAGAAGAAGGACTTGAGACAGTGTGCTGAGCTGCTATGGCAACATGAATTTTAAAAAATAAACTGACTTGCAAGAGCTTATCTTTTCCTCTTTAGTGTGGTGCAGAACAGACCTGGGAACCCTCTACCTGAAAGGGATCCTGTGAGGTGCTCACCTCTGCTTCTGGGTCACGTGTATTGCAAAATGCATAAAACATATCCCTCGTGGCAAGGGGAAAATTATTCCATGACTGGGCTTGCACCCCAAAGAGCCAAGTCACGGTGATTCTGTCACTGTGTGTTTATCACAGCTCAGATACTCAGATGTTGGGGTGGATGCAGCACGAAGCACTTGGGCTGTGCTGGCATCCTATTCTGGGAGCAGGGTGGGCTGCCAGGCGCTGCTCAGGGGTGAATTCCACCCACGGCAGGCGTTTCCAAGAGCGCCATGACGTGGGCTCGGCTTACAGCTCGGCTTTCAAGCCACCCGCACAAAATGTAGAGGCAGCGGTGTCAGGAACCCTCCCTGACAGCTCCTTTCAGGAGGGGATGCTGTGAGGAGCTGTCACGCTCTGAGTCAGCTGTTCTTCCAGGGCTGGCATTCCAGGCAGGAAGAGCCTGCTTGAAGAACCATCCCAACCACGCCGCCTGCCAAAACCACACTGGGAATCCCATGGGAACCAGCCCTCTCCCGAGCCAGCTGGTACTTCCTGCTCCCGAGGCCTGATCCTGCTGGATGCTGAGCATTCTTTGTTCCATTTTTAAATTAATGAGGCTCAAGCAATGCACGGTCCCAGAGCCTGGGGAAGAAACAGCCCCTCGGTGTGTTTTCAGCACTTTGGTCGTGTGGCCCAGCTGGACAGGAGAGGGAAGTCAGGCTTGAAGGGAGATATGAGAGATGCCTGGGGAACAGATCCATAACCTGGAGATTTTAGCCAGGTTCTCTGAGCTGGACATGCTCCCACACACAGCTCTCCTCCCCAGCACAGGCTGTGACTCCCAAAACTGGCGGCCCCATCTCTCCAGAGAAGGATGAGGATCACCAGCGTGGGACTCGCTCCCATCCTATCCCAACAGTGTCCCCTTGAGGCTGGTGGCTGAGGCAGCCTGGGAAGAGCTCTGTGGAGGTGCAGGGGAACCCCAGAAGCTGCTCCAAACAACAAATCCCAGCAGCTGTGGATCAGCCTGAGGGAAGGATCTGGAGGAGCCCACCCACAGTGGGTGTGGGACCTCCACACTAGGGAGTGGAGCACTTGGAGAACCACTCAGGTAAGAATCTCCTTCCAGCTTCATGCTGTGGGTATCCAAAGCTGGACCACTGCAGCCCATCCAGCAGCACCTGGGGTGTGGGAGCTCCTCCAGCACTGAGGAGACAGAGTGGGAGGGTCTGTGCAGCCATGGGAGGCTGGAGAGAGGAGCCTCTGCAGAGGACATGAGGCTCCCTCGCCACCACCGCCGCCGCTGCTGCTGCTGGAATCTCCTTTCTTCTGGCAGGCAAGCAGCAGGGAGTTTTCTGAGAAACTGCCCACAGGGAGCGATCACTTTTTCCAGTCATTAACCTTCCACATCCCTCACATTACAGGAATACCTTGGATGTCTAAGTTGCTGCAGCGAGCTAATTCCTCCAGGTGACTCCAGGCAGCGATAAGTGGGCTCTTGCACAGCGAGGGGTTTGAAGTGCCAGAGCTGAAAGCGCTCCCAACTCCGGCACGCCAGGCCTCCAGCAGGGGACACAGCCTCAGATGTCACAGCACGGGGGCAGGAGGGGCCCAGAGCCTCTGGAGCTGTCATTTCCAACCTGCATTTCCAACCAGGGGAGCCGAGGCAAAGGGAGGAGGACCAGGCACAGGCTTGAGATGCCCAGTGCCCCCAGGGAAAAGGGCTCTGGTTGAAGGATATTGGGGGAAAAGATAATTAGAAGATATTGGGGAATAAAAATCAGTGCCCTGAAGGGATAAATGTTGGGAACTGCCAGTGCTGGCCTCTGGGATAGGTGTGTACCTGGCTGCACTGCGTGTCCCAGCCCTGGCAGAGCAGCAGATTTGCATCTGAACTCCTTCCTCTGGTGTGGAAGACGAGCACGAGGAGTATTCAAAGGCAAGGAGGTGCCCAAGAGAAGCCTGAAACCAATGAGGAAAGTATTTACAGTGGGATGGCTCTTATCATATGTACATAATATTAAATATAATATTCTTTTCTCTGACAAATCACAATGTGTTCCTGTTGTGTTTCCTGGATTACACATCACCAGCATCCTGCCAGGAGGGGCCGAGTAACAATACTCAGACAAAAAATTGCAGAAGACACCAGATTTATCTCTCATCAATAACAGATGTCCCTGTCGGTGGCAGCAGAGCAGGACCAGGTCCCTCTGACAGAGCAAAGCCACCGAGAGCCAACATGTGTTTGTACAAGAGGAGCACCATGGCAGTGAGGGCCAGCAGCCTGGGAAAGACTTTTTGGAGACAGAAGCAGCCTTCTGATTTTCCCAAATTGCCCTGTGATGGGAAGTGTCAGCCCAGACCTGGGGGTAACAGGGAGCACTGAGTGTGTGTGAGGGCAGATTTAAATCCCACAGCAGGACTGAGCGTGTGGAACCACATCAGCCAGACAGGAAAGACTCCATTTATAATCAGAAAGTACAAAACAGCAACATCAGAAGTCACAGGTCATGGTCAAGGTACAAAATAGGGACCTACAGCAGACACACACACTAAGGAAACTCATCCAGGGAATAAAACAACAACCTTCAAACACTGACACAGGGAAGGCAACAATCCAACACTCAGTATCAGCACTGCCTGTGGCAACACATCAATCCCAGCTTGGAGGGGCCCAAAACACCAACAGGGATTTGGCTTGGATCTCCCCAGGTGCTCCCAGGTCGAGCCGTGGTTTCAAACCCATGCACTGGGAAGCTGGAGCTAATGCAGGAGGGCTCTGCACTCCTTGATGCCTCTGGGATTATGTTCGGTTTGGATGAAGGAATGATGCTTTGCCACTCAGCACACAGCATCTCATGAGAGGCACTCAATTTTCCCCAGCACACTTTCAAATTTAAAAATTGTGATTAATAGGAGGTGGGCCCAGGCTGGGGACACAAACACACCCCAGTTTTGGCACAGAAACCTGAGTCCTGCCCTGCCAGCCCCCTCCAGCCCTGCTCCAGCTGTGCTGTGTTCAGTGTGCTGACACCTCATGGCCAAGGCAGAAACTCCGATAAGAGCCCGTTTCCCAGGACATCACCCACACATCCTCCATCTGCTCCAAGGCATGAAACCAGGCTCGTTTATCGACGAGTTTGTCGTGAGCAGAACTGAACATGCCAAAGACAGGAAAGAAAGCCAGTCCAGAGAGGCTTGGAGCTCTTGGATCACAGACAGCTGGGCACACCAGGGGCTGGGCTGTCATCCGGAGCTGTGGTGGTCTGGGTGTCCCTGGTGCTGGACGGCTCCAACACTTCTCCAACATGTGCTGAGCCATGCATGGCAAACACGGCGGTCTCAGGCCTGGCAGGAGCGTCCGTGTCGGGGTTATCGCACTCTGCCCTGCCCCGTGGGGGTCTCCCAGGGGCAGATCAGCTCCTTTGCAGAGTCCTTCCGAGCCCGGGGCTGCCTGTCCTCTCCCTGCCCGGAGCCCCCGGGGCAGGCCGGGCTCTCCGGAGGCGCGGCCGTTCTGACTTGGAAGAAGCTGCGTTGGGAAACACAAACTCATCACACACACACGGCGCTTTTTGATGTGCTCCGAGGCGGCGAGCGAGCTCGGCTTTGAGATTTCCACCGTTCCAGCCCCAAATCCCAAAGCAAAACTCCTGGGCACGAGCCCACGGAGAGGGAGGACGAAGGGAATGTGCGCTGCCGCTGCTTTGAAGCTGCAAGGCCGTGTGACAGAGCTCCGGAGCGCGGAGCCAGGTAGAGCAGGAGCCCTCAGGTTTGCGCTTTGGAATTTATAATGTGGACTCATCCACTCGGCCAGCAGCAGAGCTGGGTTAACGGGATCAGGGACATGCTGCTCCTGGTGAGGGACATGGCCAGGCTTTGGTTCCTGCAGGGACAGCCTTCCCAGGCAAAAATCCCCCATCTCTGCCCTGGGATGACAAACACTTAGCAACTCTCAAGATTTCCCCTCCCTTGTCACTTCTCATTCTCCTCTGACTTGAAATCACTACACCAAACCTGAGTCAGTGCTCAAGAACACTGAGGTTTTCCAAATTCAGGGATTAAAAGTAAAACCTGGGGTTTTGCACCCTGAACAGGAGGTGTGACAATAGGAGAGGCACTGCCAGCACGGGCACCTGGCATGCTCCCTTGGGAAAACTGCAGGAACGGAGACAGGGAAGAGCCTGGGGTTGGGGGCAAGGGTGGCAAGGTGACTCTCAGACAGGTTCTCGGGGACCTCTCCCTTTGCCTAATGCCAAACCGAACCGGCCCCGGAGCTGAGCC